>NC_053162.1:134166332-134766332 GCF_016835505.1 Polypterus senegalus
GTAGAGAGTATAACAGCCCCCACCAAACCCCAAACACAGCCTCACCAGCACAGTTCAAATGTGGGTTCAAATATGTATTTTTCATTCAAGAAAATACCTTTGCCAAGCTTCTTCACTTAGCAGAGCACAATACAGCACAGCAAAAAAAATTCTTTCCCTTTTTCTCCTCAACTCTTCCCAAGCAAGTGCTGTCCAACTCCTCTCCTGACTCCAACTCACCTAGATGAGGTCAACTGACTTTATTTATCTTTGACCCGGGAGTGTTCTGCTGCTAGACCATAACTTGCTGAAACCTAGAGGCTCCCACTAGCATCTCCCATGAATATAGATATACAGTGGGTACGGAAAGTATTCAGACCCCCTTTAATTTTTCACTCTTTGTTATATTGCAGCCATTTGCTAAAATCATTTAAATTTTTTTCCTCATTAATGTCCACACAACACCCCATATTGACAGACAAAAAAAATATTTTTTGAAATTGTTGCAGATTTATTAAAAAAGAAAAACTGAAATATCACATGGTCCTAAGTATTCAGACCCTTTGCTCAGTATTCAGTAGAAGCACCCTTTTGAGCCAATACAGCCATGAGTCTTCTTGGAAAAGATACAACAAGTTTTTCACACCTGGATTTGGGGATCCTCTGCCATTCCTCCTTGCAGATCCTCTCCAGTTCTGTCAGGTTGGATGGTAAACGTTGGTGGATAGCCATTTTAGGTCTCTCCAGAGATGCTCAATTGGGTTTAAGTCAGGACTCTGGCTGGGCCATTCATGGACAGTCACAGAGTTGTTGTGAAGCCACTCCTTCATTATTTTAGCTGTGTGGGTCATTGTCTTGTTGGAAGGTAAACCTTCGGCCCAGTCTGAGGTCCTTAGCACTCTGGAGAAGGTTTTTGTCCAGGATATCCCTGTACTTGGCCGCATTCATGTTTCCCTCGATTGCAACCTGTCGTCCTGTCCCTGCAGCTGAAAACACCCCCACAGCATGATGCTGCCACCGCCATGCTTCACTGAGGGGACTGTATTGGACAAATTATGAGCAGTGCCTGGTTGTCTCCACACATAACGCTTAGAATTAAGGCCAAAAAGTTCTATCTTGGTCTCATCAGACGAGAGAATCTTATTTCTCACCATTTCAGAGTCCTTCAGGTGTCTTTTTAGCAAACTCCATGCGGGCTGTCATGTGTCTTGCCTCTCCTCAGTGTGTGGAGACAACCACAGAATTTATCGAACTTTTATATTATGTTGTTAGATTTTCAGATTCTTATTCCATTTTTAGATTATAAACTAAAAAATATCAAGAACTCACGTCACGAGACGAGACTTTGTACCAAAAGATTTAACCACGCCCGGGGTCAGAAATAAAAGACAAAGAGTAGGACAGCTTCTGTACAGGCTTTTAAATGTTCGAAGCACCGCATGAGATGCAGATCATGTGGCACGGCAGCAGCAGCAAGCCAACAGATGATCGATTTTCCATCGTATCCCCGTTTAAGAGGGGGTTTTGGATGATCGACCATGTCTCTTTGGGGTGCGTTCAGCCCCCCTCTTCACAATGCTAGTGTCAGAGACTCGAAGTGACTGATGAATAGCACAGGCTAGGGAGGGGGTGGTGGTTGGCAAGCAAAGCAAGCAGGGGGAAACCCCCTAGTATACTGTACTAGCAAAATACCCACGCTTCGCAGCAGAGAAGTAGTGTGTTAAAGAAATAATGAAAAAGAAAAGGAAACATCTTGAAAATAACGTAACATGATCGTCAATATAATTGTTTTGTCACTGTTATGAGTGTTGATGTCATATATATATATACATACATACATACACATTATATATACAGTATATATATCTCTATCTATCTATCTGTATATCTATATATATATATATATACACATACAGACACACACATTATATATATATATCTATATATTAATATCTATATCTATCTATATATATATATATATACACATACACACACATTATATCTATATCTACAGTATATATATATATATATATAGCAAAATACCCACGCTTCGCAGCGGCGAAGTACTGCCTTAAAAGTTTTATTAAGAAGAAAATTAAACCTTTTTAAACTGAGGGACAATATACCAATAATTATTTGTTAAGGATCTCTTTGTATACCACATTGTCAGTTCAGCCCTCCGGTTGTAATATGACCAAGCTGTGCGCTGAGCTTAAGACGAGAATCCCGTGGCGAAGCAAGGAAGGGAATGTAGAGACTGGAGCGATGGACGGCCTTATATAGGCAGGCAGCCAACAACGTGGGAGGTGTTGGGATGGGGGACCCAACGCCTCCTCACACGGTGACTGAGCTGCAGGCTATGGACGAATATATGTGCGTAAGTAGGATTCAGTTAGTGTTGGGAACCTGTGTACCAAATTTCTTGTAGATGGGCCCATAAGTAACAAAGACTGTTGAAAAGTTCAATATGGCGGCCGACAGTGGCATCATACCACCGAAATAAGTACGTACATTGGTTTCGGTTAGCGCAGGGAAGCCACCTACCAAATTTCGTGAAGATAAGACAATTCAACATGACGGACGTTGTTGACCTTTATGACCGTTAGGCGTAGAATTTCGAAATGAAACCTGCTTAACTTTTGTAAGTAAGTTGTAAGGAATGAGCCTGCCAAATTTCAGCCTTCTACCTACACGGGAAGTTGGAGAATTAGTGACGCTTGGAACGTTCAATATGGCGGCTGACAGTGGCGCCATACCATCAAAATAAGTTCACGCAACGCTTCGGTTAGCGCAGGGAAGCCACCTACCAAATTTCGTGAAGATGGGGCCAGAAATAAGAAAGTGCAACATGGCGGACGTTGTCGACCGTTATCAACCATTATGACCGTTACGTGTAGAATTTCAAAATTAAACCTGCTTAACTTTTGTAAGTAAGCTGTAAGGAATAAGCCTGCCAAATTTCAGCCTTCTATCTACACGGGAAGTTGGAGAATTAGTGATGATTCAGTGAGTGAGTCAGTGAGGGCTTTGCCTTTTATTAGTATAGATATATAGTATATGGATGTGTTTGTGTGTGTGTGTGTATGTCAGGTATACAAATTCACACAGTTGGATCAATCTCTGACAAAATTTTCACATCTCCCATATTTGATCAGGAAAAGACCGTAGACTATGTCCTGACCCAAAATATTTACCATATGGGTATCTGGAGTTTTTTTTTTTTTTGGCCTTTTTTCAACAGTCGAACCTGCTGGCTCAGAGCAAGTGAAACATCAGAATAGACTAATGCCATACCAGCAGATAAACAGACCAGAACTTAAAATTTTCTTACTCATGCAATAGCTGTTGTTTATAGTAAATAATAATAATAATAAAGTATATTTAGCATGGTAAATTATATTTTACATTGCATTCCAGTTATGTGGTTATTAACAACAAAACAAAGTTCTGGAATTTTTTGGAAAAAGGCTTGAAAGTTGAAGATAAGCGCAACGTGTGCTGAATTGTGTTATTTTTTTTTATTCTGATTCTGGCGTGTTCAACTGTATGTTGTGGTTTGAGTTTATTTATACACAAATCAGTCAAATATTTTCATGACCTGCATGATTATGTAACTGCATTCAGACAGTCAGCAGATTGTTCATTACGTGCTATTAAATTGTCATTTACATTTAGTTTTTATTGGCAACAGAAAATAACTTTTTTAAGTGGACAGTTTGTTTCAGGTACACCTGCAATGTAATTTGGGATTTGGTAGTGAGATGAATATATCTCAACTTAGAGAGCAAATCTCTTAATTAGTATTCAAGGATGTCTTGAAGCTAGTCTACCACTAGAATAATGAGAAGAGACCCACGTGGCAGCCGTCTGCACCCAAAATAATATAACACCAAGGCACCAAATGATATTAAACATATCTCATTTAATAAATATAGAGCACAAAGGAATTACATAATTGCAAATAAATATAACTGTGGAAAGTCAGAATGTTGGCTAAATATGTGCCTACAATTTTTTTTCCCTCAGAGCTACATTTGATAATTGCTAAAAACAGATATAATTTATGAGGCTTTAATAAAATATCCTTTTTCAAACAATAAATGGTCCAAGAGATCTGTGAGATGTTTGAAATCTGTAATGGTAAGCAAATGCTATTTGAGAGGAGGTCTGCATTGCCCTCTACTGGATGTCAATGTATATCACAAACACATTATTATTAGCATGTTCAGATTTCAAAGGGTTTGATTGTGTAAGGATTTAAAATCAGAATCTGATTACTCAGAATGGACACTAACCAGGATAAAGTGTCAAAAAATGATTATCTGATTTACAAACAATTTCTGGGATAATAAACAAATATAAAGTTTCAATTAAAGTGATTTTTTTTAAACAAAGGTATGGATATTGTTGCAAATATTTGCTTCCATCTTTTCAGGGCTTTGATGCAGTAAAGCAATATTTGATTTGATATACAGTATATTTTCTCTGTTTACATTTATTATTTTGTAGTCAGCTGAAATCTTTCTCTAAGATGACTTACGTTACATCTGCAGATGGTTTTTTTTTATGTTTTAGGACACAGGTGGTTGAATTGATGTGATAGGGATTTTTAAAGATTTTTATGCAGGCAAGTTATAAATTACAGTATTTATACTAGAGATAAATTGTGTACCTTTTTATATGTTTGAATTATTTCTACGTTAGATATTTGGAGGTAGCCTTGAGTCTATGATATGTTTTAAATTTTTTGAAATATACATAGTCAAAATCCATCATATAGCAGCACGTTGAACAGTGGCCTGTCTACATTAAGGGCCACTGGGGCACAGATCCACCGAATGTTAGTAAGTAATATGCTTCCCTGAGTAATTTAACATATTATTAGATATTTCATAACAACCTTAAACTTTGTCTCTTGAGCCTTTTGTTAAGTTCTCTATTGTATGCACAAATTTCCTTGCTAGGAAAATACTGCTTTTTTTAGAATGTGAAACTGTGTTTAAGCTGGAAGTTGCAAGCCTGTCCAACTGGCCCTGTAGTGTCTTAGGTTAACCCTGAGTGTGTGTGTGCACATCTGTAAACTGCAACAACCATGGGGTTTAAAGGATACAGCCCAAACTGAGGTCACTTTTTTTTTTTATTGCGCTTGTATTTAAAGCTTTTTTCCACCCAATGCTATGCAGCGTAAGCCAGCAAAAATGTGCAAAAAACTGTATCATTCATTTCCTTAAAGGTAGCCTTGGCAATTTGAAAAAAGAAAACAGTTCAGTATCAGGAATGTATTCAGCATAAAATATAATCTTGATGTGGTTGAATATCATCATGATCTTTATCCACTGCTAAGGAGGAGGAGGACTGTCTGCTCACTGAAAATTTGAGAAAGTACTAAGGCTATGTTACGAGTGCTCCTTCCAACATGAGGAAAAGATGTCAGCAGCATGACCTGAGTCCTGGTGCAGAAAGACCAGGTATTTATTGAATCATTTTTTCAGTTGTTTGCCAACCTTGTGTTAACCGGCAAACACTTGGCCATACAGTGGGTAGTACTGCTACCGGACAGCCGCAGGTACACGTATTCACGTGATGAACTGAGTGTAGACTGTATATACTTTCCATGTCGTTGGTCTTTGTCTTTTCTTATCTCAAACTTGAGATGTTGTCATCATAATTTCAGTGTCAAAGGATATCACAAGGCCCTGATGCCATCTCAGACATGTCAGGCTGCAGCATTCCATTGTTTTATTTTCTGTGATGTGAACAGTGCATAAACTTTTCTTTGTTGGTAGTGAAATGAAAAAGAGGAACAGCTAATTAGTTACGGTAGTGTTAACATTAGAAAATCTACACATATAAAGGATGGCCCCACCAGATTTGTCTTGCCAGAAATGCCAGTATTTTTCGTTTTTACTCATGATCAACATTGCGAAATTATGTGGAAAATGTTAGTCATTTTAAAATATATTTTCCTTTATAAGCTAACATATGATTGGCAATTAGTGTATCAGTGAGATAATTATCTGGATAGTGACCGCTGCTTAGGTAATCTGAGAAGGGGTGTCCACCTAACCTATTAAAAATACAGAAGCAATGTTGTCAGAAAATCTGTTTTTATACTTTGCAGAGCAAAGCAAGACATGGCTTTGACATGATAATGCCAGTGTGAACCGAATATAACAGTGCTGAGAATAGCTTTGCAATGTCTGTAATGTTTCAATCAAGTAACACTACAGGCTCTTTTTGCTTTTCAAGGCCACAAAAAACATTTGTCCAGAAGAAACACGGCATCATGCAATATTGTCACAGGTAACATTGTGTCCCAAATCTACATAAAGTAACACAATATTCAGAGTAACATTTCATGTAATATTAGTAGTGTGTGAAATGAAAATCTTGAGATGCAGACAGTACGGGTGTGTCCTGCTGAGTAGATGAAGCTTGGCTCCACATGTTAGAATGCTAAAGTTGGTGCAGTATCCCATTTGGTGTCTACACTACCCTGAACAGACCAGGAGATGACCCCATTTGATTATGTCCAAAGAATATTTTGTGAATAACAACAGTACACTGGTATAGCAGTTACTTAAGCTACAAATTATTCTTCTGCTAGACCCTACCATATTAATAACAGCATGTTAAGTCATGTTCTAACCCACTTAATGCAGACCAAGTTCACGACAGGGCTGGAGCCTATCCCAGCTAGCATAGGGCACAAGGCAAGAACAAATCCTGAACAGGGCACCAGTCCGTTGCAGGTTGAACACACACACACACACACCAAACAGGGCCAATATAGCATCACCAAATCACCTAACCTGCATGTCCTGAAAGACAACCCACACAGATCTGGGAGAACATGCAAGTTCCACCCACGGAGGACCTGGAACACAAGCCCTATTCTCTTTACTGCTAGGCATCAGCGCTACTCCCATGCCACTTTGCTGTGCTACTAACATTTTCAGCTTATACTTGTAGGCACACTGAAACATTCAAAACTGACAAAATAAATATGATTCTTTTGCACAATGGCATAAAGGCAGTAAAGCTGTTTTTGTACTAAAAATATGCAGTATGAAACAATATACAGTTTCACTAAATGATATATGTTTTATATGCCTGTTAAAAAAAATTCTTGACTTAATAAAAGGTGAAATGTCCTACTTTTTTTTAACTTTCATATCTTCATGCTCCATAAACAGTACAATTGTCTCTATGTGATACATCTGAATAATTAAACTAGCAATTCCAAACATCCTCAAATAAAAGTAATAAAAACACAGTAATTTCCTCTTAGGAAATTATGAAACAGATTTAATCATTTTGGCCTGAGATCCAGTGGAATTCTTAATCCGGAGTCCATCAAAAGATATAACAAGTTCCAAAATGAAGTAAGCATTAAAAAAACACATGTACTGTATAATAACTAGTTCCGCCATTCATCTGTTAGTTGTACCACATTTTACTTGAAAGGGTACCATCAGAGAGCAGATGTCTGGGCCAGTTTAGAGTCACCAATGAGTCTTACTCTGACATTGTTCGGGGTGTGCAAAAAAATAGAGATATAAAAAAACCACAAGGGCTGGAGAAGAAGAAGCAGCACTGATCAGTGCACCATTTCACTACCCAAGCTTATTTTGCCTTTTGCTTTCTCTTTGTCTACATTCTGTTCATTACTGAAGTGCATAAACGTACACACACACACACACACACACACACACATATATATATATAGTGATAATCAGCCCAACCATAGACAGACAGAGACCAGATGTCAAATGCGACACGCATTTATTATAACTATTTACATATTCCAAACACCCTCACATACAGGCCTTTAAATGTCCGTGGGCCGCCTTTCTTCATCCTGTTGCTGGAGCTTCGTCCACCTCCAGCACCTGACTCTCAAACCCCAACTGTAGTAAGGCAGCCCCCTTTATAGTCACCCGGATGTACTCCAGGTGCTCGCTGATGCTCTTCCGGTGGCACTTCCTGTTGTGGTGGAGGTGCCGCATGAATACCCGGAAGCACTCCGGGCGTTGCTGGAAGGTTCTTCCTCCACTTTCCCAGGTGTGGCGGAAGTGTAGCTCCCCCAGGCTTTATGAGGCTTGGGGCGCCCCCTAGAAGTAGTCTCAAGCCCCCATGGGTTTGAGCCTCCCTGCTACTTCCCCGTGGTCCCCTTGCTATCCAGGGCAGTTGCCCCCTCATAGCCCCGAGGGAAGTTGAGTCATGTACTTTTCTGAAGCCATGCTTTAGATCTGCTGTTTTATACAAATTCAGACTCATTCAACAATGGTGGCTGAAAGGGAAACAGTTGAGAGTTTAACGAATGCTGAAGGTGTTTCAAAAAAACTTGCATGTTGTGAGTGACTGACTGCACAATTTGGGGCAGCATATATTTGGAATGAGCGGGTTGTGTATTTTTCTTGCTGAGGTGAGACAAAGTGGGGACATGTTGGGGTCTGAACATACCTTTTATTCTAACATCAAAACATTTTATAAACACATTTAACGTGATAGCAAATGTAAGTAAAAATCATTAAAGAATGTGTCTCTATTACCAGGTTATTATTGACAAAATCTGCTTTTCTAATCAATACAATTTATACGGTCTACGTATATAAATAGTTATGTTTCACAGTATGCCTGGTTGTGTATTCAGACCCAATGCTTGCAATAAATAGTCTCATGCTCTCGGTGAACAAGGATGTCTGGTGTCATGGCAACGAGCTGAGATTACTACACCCCAGAGATGGACAGTTTTTTCAGTCTATGACTCTTATCATCCTGATAAGAGCCTGTTATATGACCTCATGACTACAGGGTCTTTCAAAGGACACAAACTGTCAGGATTCGTCAAATAAGAATAAAAAGGCCACCGCTTTCAGAGAGAAAACAAAGGTTTTATAAATAATGTTGCCTCACTTGAATTAGTGAAGCCACTTCAATAATTTATATACACTGTTGTTTTTCTAATGCATATCAACAAGTCGATAACTCATAAATTTTCATTAAAAGACAAACCGTTCATTTGTTTTTCAATATCCACATGTACAGTGGGCAGAAGTGTTCATGTGCCAGCTGCTTGGTTTTCCCAAAGGATTACTGCTGTGTGTTTCTGACCATAGCATTCAGAGGCCTGATGACTTGAACTGTGACCCTTATATTTTGTTTGGTTTTTTTTTAATTCATTCATTTTCTAAATTTTCATATTTCAATAGAGATTTGAGTGGAACCCAGTCTAACACACCAGAAACGGCCGGCCACATGTACGAGGTGACTGTTTATCATCAGCTACACTCACTCATACTAATTCAGTTTAGATTTACCAACCAACCTGACTGATATATTTTTTAGATTTGGATCGAAACTGGAGCACCTGGAGAAAAGTCATGCTACCATGAAACAAATATGCAAAATTATGCAGACAGTGTCCAGCAAAGAATTGTATAGAGTTGATAGGGAGCACTGCAAGTATTTGTTCAGTTGCTGTTTTTATATGTTAACCTAATTATGACTGAAGTTTACATACTTTCCTGTGGTTCTCCATAATTCAAGTTAATTTCATTAACTGTTGTCACCATTTTCCTTCCAGTTTTCTATTGTTTAGTTGGGTTCAAAGGAATACTGCACTCAAAAATGATTTTTATTTGTGTCATTAAACTCATGTATTTTGTTGTAATGGCCGTGAAAAATCTGTAATCTGATGTTTTCATGCATGACAGAGATAATGTTTCTGATAGAATAGAAACCTATGGTGACCTATACTGAACAACAACAAATAATACCAAAAATGTATGTAACATTTAAAAAAATATATTTTAGAGTGAGCATTCCTTTAAGTTCCAATATGCAGGTGCTCATTCTTTAGATAATAGGCTTATAGGATTGCACGTGATCACGTGTACGGAGTAGAATAAAATTTTTGTGGTTCTTTTTGTCCACTTCAGTCCTCCTCTTTTTTTTACAATCTGTGCCTTTGTGTTCACTACCGTTTACCCTTTTATAGACATTCCAGTGCTTAGCTGTCTTTTTAGATTGGCCCGTCTGTTCTACCAACATCAGTTTGTGGGTTTAAGCCCAGGTGTCTGCTCTTCTCAGTCCACTTCAGCTCTGCTTTTGGGGTAGCAGAATTATTTTAGTTAACGTGAGAAACCTCACACTTGTAGGAATTGGTTCAAAGAAAAGGCCATGTGTGTTTAGAATGGAAACCAATTGACAATAGACCAATATTTATTTGTAAAGTACATGCTGAGAATCTTGAACAAACTGACGTCTATGTAGCTGAAGCAGAATATCCACTAGTTTGTTGAAGACATTTAGGACAACATAGCTGCTGGTTAATCAGGAAAGCCACATGGGCTCATTTGCAAAAATATATTTTTATGCAATTCTGTTTCTGTGTTTTAAAGCTTAGATGTTCACAGGAGAGTCCACTCTCTTGGTACCCAGGTCGGCCTTAGGATTTCATGTGATGTCATTCGATGAATCACAGCTTGGCAGCAAAGCAGTCACATTGACTAGCACCTCCAACATCATTTATTTATGTGGTCTTGCTGAGATGATATTTACTTGGCCCTTTCTCCCCATTCTTGTTTCCTAAGGAAATGATATGTGTGAAACACTGATGGCTATTTAGGCTTACACTATATGTTGCACACAGCAAACAAAGGGAAGGGCCCGCTAAAGTTAAAAAAAGCTTTCTGTATTTTCCATTTTTAATGAAACACACACGTTCTGAGGCTCACATTTTTTTTTTCTTTGAGACCTTGGATGTCTTCTTACTTATTTATTTTTTCATTGGGTATAAGAGTTAGAGTGTCTTAGATTACTGCACAGAACTCATTCCCTAGTTTCTAATCAGGACAGGCCACACCTGCCAAGTGAAAGCGTCTGTGAAGAAGGTCTTTCAAGGACAAGTCAGGCTGCTGGAGGAGTGCCAGCTCTGCTACGGCTGCAATGAAAGCTCCCTGCTGCTCGCCTCATTCCCCTTCCCCCCTGTCCCGCCGGTGCCGCCAGCTCCAGCACTTGAAAAGCTGCTAGACAAGAACAGAGAGACAGCTTAGAACCATTTACAGTGAGGCCTGAGTACATATGCCATAATTAAAAACTGATTTATATATACATCTTTCACTAAAGATGCAATCAACTGTTAATAGTCCAGACATCTCTTTTTAGCAGCTCCAATAGTTATATTCATGATGGTGATGCCCCCTAGCCAACATGATGCTGCAACATTTCACAGGTGCCAGACAGGCTGAAAAGCTAACACACTGCAGCCCTTACTACTGTCTCACTGGTCACCCAAAGTGTTACTGCTAGAACATATACGGTATGAGGAGAAGTGTAGAGCTGACCGATAGAAAGATGCAGAAACCCTTTACCCACCAGCACCCTTGGAAGTTCTACTTTCTGTGAATACAAAAGAAGTTCATCTACAGCACCATCTTTACAATGCACTAATGACTAGTCCTTACACACCCACACTTACAAATAATGAGCCAAAATACACACCAATTAACACTGGCTAGATTTCTAAGGCTGATGGCACATTACACAAACACTAGTCGGAGGGGATGTCAAACTTATTGACGACAGTTGCTTATCTTATCATCTCAGCATGTCAGATTACACGTCAAGAAATAAAAGGCTATGACAAGTTACAGAACTCCATGATGACTTTCCAGTTCCAAAGTATAACAAACTCGGCTCTTTTTGTGACAGCAAATTACACACTGCCTGATTGAGCTGATGTTGTATGAATGCTTTCAAGGATGGCAAGTTCAGCTCCATTGTTGGCCCTTTTTTCTTTTTTTCATTCTGTCGTAATACGTAAAACACAAGAAAACATACAGACAAGCCTTTCTTACAAAACACCCACATTTCTACTTCCTTGTAGCTACATTATATGCATTTTGCTTCTAGCTGAGCATTCACTGGTTTTCAAATCTTTCATACACAGACCTAAAACAAAAATCCACCTTGTCTGATTTAGTTGGAATGAGTCACTGGATATGTCAGACTACATGACTACATGACTAAAGGTAATGGGAACACACCACATCTGCCTCCGATAGGAAACTGCAGCTCTCATATAAAGCCCCCACAGACATAACACGTATATATAAATTTCCCATGTATAAAGTCCAAGATTCTAAAACTGTGAGGAAGCAGTTCTAACCACTGTGCTACCATGTCACCCTCAGAAAGAGTCAGAACAAGGGTTGCCATATACAGAGTAAGATTCTAAATGAACTACTTCTTCCTCATTTCATTTTAACTTCACCATATAGGTAACATACTTTAATGGTATTCACCCCTTTCATGGAGTTGGCTTCCTGAACATAAAAGTAACAGAACATAAGAATGTAACAAAGTTGACACACCAGAGGACATCATTCAGTCAGTCAAGCTTGTTTGTTTAGCTAATAGCTAAGCTGTCCCAGTATCTTATCCAGATACTTCTTAAAAGTTGTCAAGGTGTCTGCTTCAGCTACATGGCTTGGTAGTTTGTTCCAGAATCCCATAACTCTTTTTGTAAAAGAGTGTTTTCCGGCTTCAGTCCTAAATGCATTTTCCCTTAATTTCCACTGGTCTCCGTGTGCCAGTGTGTGTGTTTTACAAGGTTAGTGCCGAAAAGACTGCAGGTGTATAGGATCTTCCATAACCGCCAGCAACCTTTCCTTGTAACGGTGACAGGTTTTAGGATAACCACCTACTGCACTTAGCACTGAGACAAACCACATATATGTATGGATTACTCCAAAATAAATACATTTCAACACACATGTTTTCTAACCACTGTGCCACCATGTCACCCTCAGAAAGAGTCAGAACAAGGGTTGCCATATACAGATTATATAAGATTCTAAATGAACTACTTCCTCATTTCATTTTAACTTCACCATATAGCTAACATACTTTAATGGTATTCACCCCTTTCATGGAGTTGGCTTCCTGAACATAAAAGTAACAGAACATAAGAATGTAACAAAGTTGACACACCAGAGGACATCATTCAGTCAGTCAAGCTTGTTTGTTTAGCTAATAGCTAAGCTGTCCCAGTATCTTATCCAGATACTTCTTAAAAGTTGTCAAGGTGTCTGCTTCAGCTACATGGCTTGGTAGTTTGTTCCAGAATCCCATAACTCTTTTTGTAAAAGAGTGTTTTCCGGCTTCAGTCCTAAATGCATTTTCCCTTAATTTCCACTGGTCTCCGTGTGCCAGTGTGTGTGTTTTACAAGGTTAGTGCCGAAAAGACTGCAGGTGTATAGGATCTTCCATAACCGCCAGCAACCTTTCCTTGTAACGGTGACAGGTTTTAGGATAACCACCTACTGCACTTAGCACTGAGACAAACCACATATATGTATGGATTACTCCAAAATAAATAAATTTCAACACACATGTTTTCTGGAACATGATAGTAGTAAATAAGAAGTCTCCTTACTTTGGTTATAGACAAGAATATGGATGTATTATCATCTTTATTTTCTACTTATTTACTGAGTGCTGAATGCCAATTCATGTTGTTACAAATAGACTAAAAAAGAAGGGAAAGAAAACCAATTGCAGACCCCTAGTAGTCATTGCCATTGATTTTATCTGTGTTTTATGCTTCATATAATTCAGGTAAGTACAGTATTTATCTGTACTGTAACAAATTATACCATTTAAAATGTCTATTTTGTATTTTAATAGCATCATAGATAGATAATGCTTACTCTTGTGCTCTTCCTCTGTATAGTAAACAAGCTCACTGTCACTGAAGATTTAACTTATTGCACTCTGTGATGGTGGATGCTTTGTAACGGTGGAGAACCCTTGGTCCCAGAAAGCCACAGCGTCTGCTGGGTTTTGTTCCATTAGAGAAATCAAAGGAAGTTGCAGTCTGATGACTTTGATTAAAGTGAATACTTTGAATACTTAATTATATGCTTTATTGCTCTTTGTGTATCTTTTACTTTCTTTATTCTAGCTCCAATACATGCTGCCATTATTACCAAAGTTGCTGGAGAGTGCATCTGCTCAGCTAAAAATATTACATGAATTCACTCTTTAGATAACTCTCTCAGTTCAAAGACATGTAGGTTAGTTGAACTGATGATGCTAAATTGGCTGTGCTGTGTGTCTGTACACCCTGTGATGGACTGGCGCCCCATTCAGAGGATGGATTCTGCCTTACACCCCAAGCTTGCTGGGATATGCTCCAGCCCACTATGGCTATGCTCAGGATTAAACAGGCTTAGAAAATGGTGTGGTATGATATGGTATTTAATAGAAAAAAAGCAACTCACTATGTACATTACATTGAACATTGCTAGACCCAGAAAATGTGGAATTTCCCTCCTGTCAAAGAGCAAAGACAAGAGAAACAGAAAGGCATCCACGCTGGATGCAGAAGGGGAAAGATGCTGGCCTACTACTCAGGCACACAAAACTGTCAGGCAGATAGTTGGTCACGCTGGCATGAAGATATGCAGGGTGGATGCCTAGCAAGAAAGCACAGCAGCTCCACAGGAAGTGTACATTTCTGCATTACTGATATGCCGTGACACTTGCGCATTTAGTTCAGTCCATCAAGTCTGAGAGTTTCCATCACTTTAACCATTCACAAAACTGAAACTAGTAATTAAAACAGAAATACTGAAATACTGACAAGAAGCAGCAAAATGAGAATCTAGCCTTATGTGAGTAATACAGTGCATCCAGAAAGTATTCATAGCGCATCACTAATTCCACATTTTGTTATGTTACAGCCTTATTCCAAAATGGATTAAATTAATTTTTTTCCTCAGAATTCTACACACAACACCCCATAATGACAAAGTTTACTTGAGGTTTTTGCAAATTTATTAAAAATAAAAAAACGGAGAAATCACATGCACATAAGTATTCACAGCCTTTGCTCAATACTTTGTCGATGCACCTTTGGCAGCAATTACAGCCTCAAGTCTTTTTGAATATGATGCCACAAGCTTGGCACACCTATCCTTGGCCAGTTTCGCCCATTCCTCTTTGCAGCACCTCTCAAGCTCCATCAGGTTGGATGGGAAGCGTCGGTGCACAGCCATTTTAAGATCTCTCCAGAGATGTTCAATTGGATTCAAGTCTGGGCTCTGGCTGTGCCACTCAAGGACATTCACAGAGTTGTCCTGAAGCCAATCCTTTGATATCTTGGCTGTGTGCTTAAGGTCATTGTCCTGCTGAAAGATGAACTGTTGCCCCAGTCTGAGGTCAAGAGCTCTGGAGCAGGTTTTCATCCAGGATGTCTCTGTACATTGCTGCAGTCATCTTTCCCTTTATCCTGACTAGTCTCCCAGTTCCTGCTGCTGAAAAACATCCCCACAGCATGATGCTGCCATCACCATGCTTCACTGTAGGGATGGTATTGGCCTGGTGTGAGCAGTGCCTGGTTTCCTCCAAACATGACGCCTGGCATTCACACCAAAGAGTTCAATCTTTGTCTCATCAGACCAGAGAATTTTGTTTCTCATGGTCTGAGAGTCCTTCAGGTGCCTTTTGGCAAACTCCGGGCGGGATGCCATGTGCCTTTTACTAAGGAGTGGCTTCCGTCTGGCCACTCTACCATACAGGCCTGATTGGTGGATTGCTGCAGAGATGGTTGTCCTTCTGGAAGGTTCTCCTCTCTCCACAGAGGACTTCTGGAGCTCTGACAGAGTGACCATCAGGTTCTTGGTCACCACCCTGACTAAGGTCCTTCTCCCCTGATCGCTCAGTTTAGATGGCTGGCCAGCTCTAGGAAGAGTCCTTGTGGTTTCGAACTTCTTCCACTTACAGATGATGGAGGCCACTGTGGTCATTGGGACCTTCAAAGCAGCAGAAATTTTTCTGTGACTTTCCCCAGATTTGTTCCTCGAGACAATCCTGTCTCGGAGGTCTACAGACAATTCCTTTGACTTCATGCTTGGTTTGTGCTCTGACATGAACTGTCAACTGTGGGATCTTATATAGACAGGTGTGTGCCTTTCCAAATCATGTCCAATCAACTGAATTTATCACAGGTGGACTCCAATGAAGCTGCAGAAACATCTCAAGGATTATCAGGGGAAACAGGATACACCTGAGCTCAGTTTTGAGCTTCATGGCAAAGGCTGTGAATACTTATGTACATGTGCTTTCTCCGTTTTTTTATTTTTAATAAATTTGCAAAAATCTCAAGTAAACTTTTTTCATGTTGTCATTATGGGGTGGTGTGTGTAGAATTCTGAGGAAAAAAATGAATTTAATCCATTTTGGAATAAGGCTGTAACATAACAAAATGTGGAAAAAGTGATGCACTGTGAATACTTTCCGGATGCACTGTATGTGGCAATTTTATTTTCCTGACAGACATGATGGGATTTTGTTCATTGTTTTTGAGGTGGAGGAAGCACACACTTCCAATTCTTAGGTCGTGTATGGCTTTTGGTTGCACTTGGACAGAATGTTCATGATGAAACATGTGCTTCATTGTGAGCAGAGGTTGCCACACTTGTTTTCCTGCCCACACCACTGTGCTTTTCTTGTCAGCTATGGTGCATTTGTATTTCACTGCTTGTTGTGAGAAGGACCTGAAACCAAATTACGTGGGTGAGGGAGCCCATTGGTTCCTATTATTGGGTCGTGTTAAGCATGTCATCAGCTCTCAATTAAGACAAGATCAAGGTTCAAGGCACTGTCAGCAACACTACAAGCCCATGCAGCTTTGCTTTTTCTGTCAGTTGGGGTGTGAGTCAATGTCATCTCTTTTAGTATAAAGGACCCAAAGCCCTTACATGAGTAAGGAAACACACTCCTCTAATTCTTAAGTCGTGTTATGTGTGTAACCTGTGTATCGTTTCACTGCAATGATGAAGATGGCAGACTCTGCACATTGGGACCCCATTCCCGAACTGGGTTTTTGCCATTGGCTTCCTTCATTTGTTATATGCAGCGTAAGTTATTTCTCCAATGTGATTTCTTACCGCTGTACCATTAAGGGAGATGTATCATCTTTTTATATCATATCTACAGTATATTGTTTCGGGTTATGTAACACGCTGCAATTACAAAAAAACTCATTCCCAGGGAGCTAACACCCCTTGCTGGATACAGTTGTTCATGAGTTTATGTGCAGTAGATGGAAAAACCCTAACATTTTATATATATACATGACAATAAGCCCGTTACAATAACGGGCGCTAGAACAGTAGTGCATAAAAATTAGTAGGAACAGTCTATATTAAATGGCAAGGGACCCTGTATGTGGCTGTAATATGCGTCACTGTATTGTGTGCCTTAAATTTTCTCTCCTCCGTAAAATGCCTGTAATTTTGTCTGACAGTAACACAGCGGAACCTCGGTTCACGACCATAATTTCGTTCCAAAACTCTGGTTGTAACCCGATTTGGTCGTGAACCAAAGTAATTTGCCCCATAGGATTGTATGTAAATACAATTAATCCGTTCCAGACCGTATGAACTGTATGCAAATATATATTTTTTTAAGTTTTGAAGCACAAATATAATTAATTATACCATAGAATGCACAGCATAATAGTAAACTAAATGTAAAAACATTGAATAACACTAAGAAAACCTTAAACAACAGAGAAAACTAACACTGCAAGAGTTTGTGCTATAGCCTTACGACCCGCTCGCTAAAAACATTTTTTTAATGAGTTTTAAGCACGGGGAAAAAAATGAACATTTGAAAAATCCATAATTTAATAAACAACCAAGAAAAGTAACATTGCAACAATGCACGCGCCCCTGTGTGTCTCTCTCTCTCTCTCATGGGCCTGCGTGTGTGTGTCTGTCTCTCGCGTGTGAGTGTGTCTCTCTTAAGCGCGCACCTCTGTGTCTGTGCGTGTGTGTGTGTCTCGCGTGCGCCTGTGTTTGTGTGTGTCTCGCGTGCCTGTGTGTGTGTCTGTCTTTCGCGCATCTGTGTGTGTGTGTCTGTCTCTCTCGCTCACGCACCTGTGTGTGTCTCTCTCTCTGCACACACAGGGAATGCACAGGAAGAGACTAAACACATGCTGTGTGGCTCCGGGCATGCGCATTTCACCAGAAGACACACACGGACACCTGGACGCACACAGGGGTTTTATTAAAGAGGATGTATATATAGATACGTTTCTGCATCAACAGCCCCAACAGATGTTGTGCAAAATAAATGGTTTAAGTTGTTATTAAAATGTTTCTAATCACCTTTAACTTTGTCTTCTTAAAACATTTTTTCCAAATTTTCTGTTAAATCAATGTAATTACTTATCTAGAAAAATATAGCTTTTTGTAGTCTGTGAAATTTTCTGTCTTACAGATGGTGAAAACCTGTTTTTAATTTTTGTTGCTGGTCCAATTGGCTTGGCCTGTGTGTGTGTGTGTAAGTGTGTGTATGTACATATGCATTCCTAACTTTCCAAAACTGGAGCCTGAAAGATTTAGCCCCACTTCTTTCAGTCAGTAGTTTGTTTTTTGGATTAAAGTTTTCCAAGTCAAGTTAAAGTAGCAAAAGCTAGTGAATAGGTACAAAATTCAGTGTCATTTGATCCTTTAAAGGTAGACACCATATTTAAAAACAAATAAAAAGAAGTTCAAGAAGTTCAATATCAGGAATGTGTCCATCCCAAGGCATTTTGATCGTCAGCCTAAACTGAGAAGGACCACCCCATGATGTTAAATTTAAAAATTCCACCAAAGATTCCTCACATATGCTACAATGGGGACAAGAAGGCAGCAGTATCATGCCCCCATTACAAGAAAGCTCAGTATCCTGGTGTAGAAATAAGTACTAAGATAATTATGCAAACACCTGCTGGGATTGGCTCCAGCAAATCCCCTGTGATCCTGTAGTTAGGATATAGCGGGTTAGATAATGGTTGGATGGCTGGCTAAAAAGTGGTAAGTCATGCTGCCAGACAGCACCAGATATTTTTGTTTGTGTGTGTAGTCTACGAGTTCTTTCCGTGTTATTGTGCTGTGTCCTCTTTTGCTTCAAAGCTGTTCAAACCTAAATTGAGGTGTCGCTGTTTCAATTTGGACTGTTCATTGCCTGTAGGTTTTTCTGGCAGTAAGTGGTTGTGAGGCCCTCAGTTTACGTAACACTTAAATCTATATGCTTGTACTCTGTCAGATGATGATAATGTCAGATGGAAAACTAATGATCTGATGCTAATCGAAACAGCCCATCAAGTAGCATCTCATTGATTTTTTGTGATATACACAGTGAGTGAAGTTTCCCGTCTTGATAGGTCTTTACGAAACAAGGAACTAAATAAGTTAATATTAACGTTATAGCTGTCTATACATATAAAGGAAAAATTATGGCTCCAGCAGAATATTCATGCCAGAAATGCTACTGAAACCTGCAAAAGAAAGAGAACGCCACATGCAGGGTTTCAGTGTGTAGCCCCATTTAGTTATGCTTAGGTAGAGCACAAAATACAACTAAGACAAGGGTAAAGACCGTCACGATCATGGTGTAATGAATTTTAAGTTGCCCCTGAGGTACATGATCCATTACAATCAGTTGCTGATTCATAACTGAATGATGACTTCCAAGGTTTTGTGGACTTATATAGTAGTCCTGGAGAAAATGACAGGGAGTCCACCGCAGCACTGCCAAAGTCAAAGTGAACTTTATTGTCATCTCAACCATATACAAGTATACAGATAGACGAAATTGCGAAGCTCAGGGTCCACAGTGTAACAACATGATGTGTAAATAGTAAATTAAAAATAGAATAAAAATGTAAAAATTTAAAATTAAAATTTAAAATTAAAACACAAACAAGACAAGACATTGTGCAAAGATAGGACAAACAAGTAGCAGCAATATTGATGTGTAAGATATGTAATATAATAAATAAATAAATAATAGATATAGATAATACAGAAATTATCAGTGTATGATAATAGTTGTTTAAGACGTGTGTAAACAATGACAGGTCAGAATGTTTCATAGCATAAGGATATCAAGAGTGTCAAAATCCTTAGAGGTCAGTATGAGATTTTCAGTTCTATTCTACATGAACACTCATCTTAGCAGGATAGTGGTTTTCATGTATAAAAGTTTTGTTTTTAGTGGTGGTTGAGGCCGTGTGGATGGTCCCAGGGGACAGCCTGGTGTTAAGGAGTCTAACAGCTTTGGGGTTAAAACTCTCCTGCAGCCTCGCAGATTTGGCTTTGATGCTGCAGTATCTTCTCTTGGATGGCAGAAGTGTGAAAAGTCCATGTGAGGGGTGTAAGGGGTCCTGCACAATGCTGCAGGCCTTGCGGACACTGCGTTTGTAAAATATGTCCTGTAGTGAAGGGAGAGGCACCCCAATAATGTTCTCTGCTGTCTTCACTATCCTTTGCAGGCTTGCGGTCGGATATGTTGCAGTTGCCATACCAGACAGTGATGCAGCTGGTCAGGACACTCTCTATGGTGCCTCTGTAGAACATGGTGAGGATGGAAGGGGGAAGACGTGCTTGCTTCAGCCGCCTCAGGAAGTGTAGTCTCTGCTGGGCTTTCTTGATTAGTGATGAGGTGTTATGTGTCCACGTAAGTTCCTCAGTTAAGTGCACACCGAGGAACTTGGTACTCCTAACAATCTCCACATCTAAACCGTTGATGCTGAGCGGGATGTGGGCAGGACGTGATTTTCTGAAGTCCACGATTATCTCTTTTGTCTTGTCGACATTGAGAGATAGATTGTTGTCTTCACACCATGCGGACAGCCATTTCACCTCATCTCTGTATGCTCTTTCATCATCCCTGCTTATCAGTCCCAGCACCGTCGTATCATCCGCAAACTTGATGATGTGATTGGTGTTGTGCGTGGCTGTGCAGTCGTGAGTCAGCAGGGTGAAGAGCAGTGGACTAAGCACACAGCCCTGCGGTGCTCCAGTGCTCAGTGTGATGATGCTGGAAGTGTTGTGGCCCATCCGAACTGACTGGGGCCTCTCTGTCAAGAAGTCCAGGATCCAATTGCAGAGGGTGGTGTTTAGGCCCAACCTGCTCAGTTTTACAACCAGCTTTGGAGGGATGATTGTGTTGAAGGCAGAGCTAAAGTCTATGAATAGCATCCTGACATATGTGTTTTTTTATCCAGATGTGTCAGGGAGATGTGAAGGGCAGAGCATATGGCATCCTCAGTTGACCTGTTTGAGCGGTATGCAAACTGAAGAGGGTCAAGGGAGGCAGGGAGATTAGTCTTTATGTGTGACATGACTAACCTTTCAAGCACTTCATTATGATTGGTGTGAGTGCAACTGGTCGGTAGTCATTCAGGCATGTCACTGATGACTTCTTTGGCACTGGTATGATGGTGGTCGACTTGAAGCATGTTGGGACTGACGACTGGCTCAGAGATGTGTTGAAGATGTCTGTGAGGACACCAGCCAGTTGACTTGCACATTCTTTGAGCACAAGACCAGGTATGTTGTCAGGTCCTGCAGCCTTCCGTGGATTGACTCTGGATAGAGTCCTCCTCACATCTGTTATGGAGAGACAGAGTGCTTGGTCAGTGGAGGGAGGTGTTGCTTTTCTCGCAGGCTCTTTGTTCTGTGCCTCAAACCGTGCAAAGAAGTTGTTCAGCTCATCTGGAAGGGAGGCATCACCATCACTGCTGTGTGGATTGGGCTTGTAGTTTGTAATTGCCTGAACACCCTGCCACATACGACGTGTGTCTCTGGTGCTGCTGAATTGTTTGTTGATCTTCTGCGCGTATGCCCACTTAGCTCTCCTTATAGCACGAGACAGGTTGGCTCTGGTCACCCTGAGGGCGGCCTTGTCTCCAGATCTGAAGGCTGCATTTCTGATCTTGAGCAGCTTGTGCACTTCTCTTGTCATCCAGGGCTTTTGGTTGGCTCTTGTGGTAACATCCTTGGTAACAGTAACATCCTCTATGCATTTGGAGATGTAGCCATTCACAGAGTCTGTGTACTCCTCCAGATTGATGGAGTCACCATCCATAGCAGCCTCTCTGAAAATGTCCCAGTCTGGGAGGTGACATCATACGTCCTCTTGGGATCGTCCTACTCTCTGTGGTCAAAAGGGGAGAAGTGATTACTGGTTGTTCATTCCCTTACCCCAAAGACATGGCAACAACCTGCTTTGTGCCTTGAAGGTGCTCTTGTAGTCTTTATCTACAGCACCAACAAGAATAAAAGGTCAAATCATAAGATAAAAATAACAAAACAATGTGTTTATTGCTCATCGTATAACTGTGTCAACTGTGCAAACTTAGTCAGCTTAGAAAAGAACTGCAATAGAAAAGCGAGGTGCAACATGCTTGTTTTTCACTTTCTCCATGTTTAGTACATTAGCGGGTCTGAGTTTTTAAACTGGTTTTGATGTCTTCTGTTTGCCTGTCCAGTTGTGTGTGCCTTTGGCAGTCAATCAGTTGCATAAAAATTTGGTTCTCTCCTTACATTCCTGAAATGATAGACCCTTATTGATATTTTAAAAAATCTTTTAAAAAAAGAAATACAAGTGTTTTATTAAATGTGATTGGTGATTCCAAAAGATCTGTTTTGAAAAAATGTTTCGAGCAATTTACTGTATTTTTAACATTATATCCATTTTGGACTAATGTAAGAAATAATTGAATCACTCTTAAGAAGACCTTATCTTTTTTTTGCTTGGCAATACCGCATCCATCTTCCGCACTTAGCAGATGTTTATATTGTGTTTACTTCTATCAAATGATCATTTTTGTAGGTTTGTTATTTAGAAATGTGGGCTGTGCAGCATACATTTGCTGTCAATGAGAAATGATGCTGTATGGAAAAAGCTGCATGCCCCTATGAACCATATTTTTATGACTGCTGTTTTCCACATGTTATTTTGCATGCAGTATTTGTCTTACATTAGGTTCCTCGTGTAACAGACAAAAAAGATGACAAATGATGAAAAATGTGCCTTGTTATTCATGAAATATGAATCCATTTACTTGATGTTGTCTGACTACTCTGGTCTTCTCTCCCATCCCAAAGAGACACGAGTCTGGATGTGTGTCAGGCATTAATTATAAGCAAGTGTGTAATTGGTTTCCCCACATCCCCAATAATCAAAAATGACTAGGTTTAGTAAATTAATGTTTTTCTTGTGCATCTGCATTTCATTCCCATTACAATGGACAGGGACGGACAATGATTGGTGCAAAAGTGCCTTTTTATTTGTGAAATATGTTAACGTTCTTGTGGCTTTCATTTGGATCCTTCAGTTTCCTCCCACTTCTCAAAGACAAGCATATAAGGTTGTATGGTAAATTGTCCCTATGTGTGTCAGTATGGGTGACTTAATATACAGTATGTGGTCTTCAGTGAACTGGGTTCAGGACTGCTTTCTGCCTTCAGCCTGATGATGCTGGGATAAGCCCAAGCCCTTCCAAATTCTGTAAAAGAATAAACATTGGAAAATAAATACACAGATACCCTTTTCATATTTTTGCTTTGCGCTACAAGCATGCACTTTTCATTAGTTCAAGGTCAAGAGTTTCGCTGCATATGAAACTAGCGGTAGGAAATGTTATTTGCATTTATTCTCTCTCAATTAAAAAGAAATAATTAATCATTTAAAGGAATTAAAATGCAATTTTAAGAAAAACAGTACAGGGAAAAAATCTAAATAAAGCAACTTATAAAATGTATAAAATTTGTTCTAAAACATGTATGATATTTAACAAATGGTAAGGTCATATTCAGTCTTCAGATAATATGATTGTCCCAGCTGTTCTTGACACATACCACTGAGATTGATCACTGTTCTTGAACCTTTTGGTCCGGGTTTTGATGATGCACTAACATCTGTGGCTGGAGCTTCCATGTGTTCTGCTCACTATATGCATTTACTTACATAACATTTGCCTTCTTTTTAACTGAACAATGCTGTCAAATTAATTACCAAAAAAACAATAATTTGTTCTTGTATTTCTTTTAAAATAGGCTATGCATAATAACAAATACATTCACTGTTATTCTTGGAACTTTAAAAAAGGGTCTTTGATCTTTAGTTCAACAGATCAGTCTGAGAATGCAAATATCAAAGTTGTGTGCTTTGTAGGACTGGACTGGAGTCCGGCGGCCTGTATAACACACTTGATCTTTCCTATCTTGGATGCCAACATGGGGAGTGGAGGGTGTGTAAAAAATCACAGGCTACAGCATAAATAAGAATAATTCCATTTGGCTGCATTCAGTACTCTACCTGTGACAAAATGTTTTGCTGAGATGAGAGATTGGTCTTAGGTATCAAAAAATTCAGTAGCAGAGGACTGCAGTAATGTTTTTATATAATTGAAACATTAAAAACGGAGTATTTTGAGGACGTGGTCTATGAAATGGAGCAGAGGCTTTGAATATTCATTGAAAGGCATTGTAGGCTACTTTGAGTTTTTTTTCCACATTTTTGTTTATTGGGAACATTTGTCGTATTGGGAATTAACCACAATCTGGATGTAAATTCTTTGCTTGAATCTCTTTGTACTGTTTCATTTTTCATAAAACAACAACCACAATAATAATAATAATAATAATTATTATTATTATTATAAGTGGAATAGCATAGGAGACAGAGTTGGAGGTAGCAGAGCTAAAGATGCCAAGATTTGCATTGGGTGTGACGAGGATGGATAGGATTAGAAATGAGGACATAAGAGGTTCAGCTCAAGTTGGACTGTTGGGAGACAAAGTCAGAGAGGCGAGATTGCGTTTGTTTGGACATGTGCAGAGAAGAGATGCTGAGTATATTGGGAAAAGGATGATAAAATGGAGCAACCAGGTAAGAGGAAAAGAGGAAGGCCTAAAAGAAGGTTTATGGATTTGGTGAGAGATGACATGCAGGTGATGGGTGTAACAGAACAAGATGCAGAAGATAGAAAGATATGGAAGAAGATGATCTGCTGTGGCAACCCCTAACGGGAGCTGCCGAAAGAAGAAAAAGAAGCATAGGAAACAGACGTGGAAGAGTAAAATTAATCTATCAACACACCAACATGGCTGGAACTCAAGACTTTATATGTACTGCAGTAGACTGAGTTAAGAGAAAGTATAAGCATCTCTCACACTGGCCTGTATTAAAACTTGTACTTAAAGTTTGCATTTATGATCCTCTGTTCACTACCATGACTGATAAAACTCCTCATGTTCTCTCCCAGCTCACTAAATAGTCCTCCACTGCCGACTTCTCATTGGAAAACACTCTGCCACCGTGCATTGAGTGGCTGTTGATAATGCATTCTTTGCATATGCTGACAGAGACACAGTAAACAAGATTCACAGTTTAAGGTTGATTATTATACTTTGATGTAACTGAAATTTTGTATAGTATTTTGTATTTTATAGTAGACTGGACTTTTTATTTGAGGGATGTAAATTAAATGCTTTTGTTTATAGTTTATAGAGCTGCTCTGGTGAGGATCTGAATTTACTGTCATCGTCCCTCTAAGATACCTGTTGGCTTGGCTATTGGTTTAGTGTACAAGTCTACCTTTAATAATAATAATAATAATAACACATTTTATTTAACATATTTAGCTATGTTGGCACTGCTACTCAATTCCAGTTTTTTCACCCATGTGTGACACTGAACTGATCTTTTAGAGAAGTGTTAATAGCAAAAAATATATATATATATTTTTTCTGATTCACATTTCAGATTAAATTTAGACCAGCTTGCTACTGCATATGTTTTAATAAATCTGATGCAGACATGGACTTGAGTGTGACCTGTGTTTGAATGCTAGGTAACACAGTAATAGTCAAAGTAAATAAACAGATTTATCCTATTGCTTGTTGTTTTTCAGGGAATGTGTTTGTGGCTTTGGTCTTCTCCTCTGAAGAAAATAATAACAGTTGTATGGTTTAGTAATATTCTGTTGGCCCATTATAGTTGTAAATATATGCATATGCTCCAAGCCTGTACACAGAGTGGCATATAAAAATAAATTAAACTGAACTGAAACAGTCCACATAGATCATATCATTTATGATAGCTGAACCTTCAGATTTAGGCTCATCTAATGAAAACGAAGGTGTAATATTTATCCAACTGCCTCATACACTTTAGTATGTAGTGGGGAAAAATGTTATACCAAACAGTAGCTTAAAAACTTATATCTAGGACTTTCATTTTTACGTTTTAAAAAACTTTCCAGTTATTTTGAACTATTTCTAACTGTCTCTTTGGTGTACCACAACACCCACAGTCACATTACCACTCAAACCAAACACTTACTGTTGGCATTGGAATGTTCTCATGCCGCTATTCCACATGAAGCGACATCTGGGAAATCTTAAATAAAGACATTATAATTTAAAATGATAATATTATAACTTTAGAGCTTTAACGTGACACTCGCTTTGTAAGTATTTATTAGGATTATTTGGTAAAATGCTTGTGGATAATTCTTTATTTTCAGAAATGTTTGCTAAAAGTGATTTAAATCTTATCATAAATTTGATCAAACACAATAAAGACACAGGTAGGTGTCATTCCAGGGAACGGTTTCAACTATGCAGTAATATTGAATTATTTAGATTGTCTGTTTAATTTGTTTAACTTTAAAAGTGCTAAGCTTTTACATTTTGTGTTACAAGTAGCCACATAACATAACAGTTTCACAGAATCTACTTATTTAGCTCAATTATTGATTTTTGCATTTAACACAATTTCTGGTAGAAGCTGACTTGAAATTTGAATATAAATGCTGCAGCTGAATCTTGACTTATGCCAACAAAATGACCACATCGCCTTTCAGCTGATTTTTAACTACAAACTACACTTCATGCACTGTGATCATTTGATGTCTACCTTATGATGACTATTGAATTTTAACTTTGTAAATCTTGCAAATGCTCAAATTGCTATATGGCCCATCCTCTCCAAAACTCAGATGTGTGCTCATATAGCTTCTTTACTGTAAAACTTTAATGATCAATTTAATAATTTCTACATAATGCTTCAGTCTGTAGTGCTGGTAACTACTGGATTGAGTGTCCTGAATTGGAATCAGACGCACACTGTCTTAGTGTAAGTCACTAAAAATGCGTTTTAAAAGTG
This sequence comes from Polypterus senegalus, assembly GCF_016835505.1. Taxonomy (NCBI): domain Eukaryota; kingdom Metazoa; phylum Chordata; class Cladistia; order Polypteriformes; family Polypteridae; genus Polypterus; species Polypterus senegalus. Next base: position 134,193,336 of record NC_053162.1, read on the forward strand.
TGCATGGGTTTTACTCCCACTTCTCCAAATGAAACCTCTGTGTGTGTGTGTGTGTGTGTGTGTGGTGAGTGGTTCTTACTGACTCCCTTACATAGCTGTTCTATTTCCTGTCTTGTGCTCAGTGCTGCTGGGATAGGCTCTGATCTTATGCACCTTTGTATTGGGTGAGGGCAGGTTTGAGAAGGATAAGTGATGAGATGTGATGAGATATCATTCATTCATGCACTTTCGCTAGGCATAGAGTCACCCATTAGCCTAACCTACATATCTTATATGACGTTAATTAAGAATATCGAACTTTTTTTATATATTTACTGCAATGGACTAGCTTCACATGTAGATGTAAATAGCATATTATCAAAATCCATTAATGTTTTATGCACTATATAAATGCTGTAAAATGTTTGAAATGACATAGGTTGAGTCATTTTTCAGCATAGAGGTTCTTATTTTAATAGAACTTGAATAAACGTGTGATAGAAAAAATAAAAAAAATGTTTTATTCCTGAATTCCTCAATATCGTAGTTCATATTTTATAACTGAAATGGACAGGTTACATTTCCTGGTGCCCCATATGACAAAATGTGAAAACGTTATATTTATTCATTTATTTATTAGTTTTGCAATGCTTACCCATCTGAGCAGTGCGGCCCATAAGTCCCTTTCCCCAGTCACACTTGCCAGCTCATGTTTTGGGATCCAAGGCTGTTCCTGGGCAATCTGGGAGACATAACCTTCCCAGTGAGCCCTGGGTCTTCCCCAATTTCATGCCTGTAAAATCTCCACAGGGAAGAATCTGGGAAGCATCTCAGATACCCGAACTACATCAATTGGCTGCTCTTGATGCGTAGGACCAGTGGCTCTATTCCGGGCCTCTCCTGGATGCCTGAGCTTCTCACCCTCTCTCTAAGGGACAGCACAGCCACCCTGCAGTGAAAGCTAATTTCTGCCATTTGTACCTGTGATTTCATTCTCATTACAAAGCTCAAGAACATACTGTTATATCGACCAGTAAATCGGGAGCTTCGCTTTCTGACTCAGCTCCTTCTTTGCCACTATGGATCAGTATAGCAACCGCATAGCTGCGCTTGCCTCCCCTATCCATCTGTCGATCTCAACATCTTATTTTGCATCACTCATGAACAAGATCTTGAGGTGCCTGAACTCCTCCACTTGAGGCAGTAATTGACCTCTCACACGGAGAGGACCGTCAACCTTTTTCCTACAGAGGACCATGGCCTCTGATTGGGTGGTACCGATATTCATCCACGAAGTTGTATTTAGTTCACGATCATTTATTCTTATTAAGCATACTTCCCCATATTACCCCAGTGTGACAGAATTAGTTACAAATATAGTATACAAAATATAAAATATAATGTAGAAACAGAAACAGAAATACATAATTTACTGTACATAGCATAAGTCAGTTTCTTTATGTCTGGCAGTTGCACTCTGTTGGGCATAGTCAGTGTTAACAATGCACCCCTTTGCGAATGTATTTTGTAATGCCAATAGTAATAAAAGCCATTCCAATAGATGACATATCACAACAAAATTGGTACTGCTGTTAAGACTCCTGTACTAAATGCTGTTTACCTGAGGCAAAAAACTAACAATGTAACATCATAAAGGAAAATATAAATAGAAAAAAATATAAGAAATAAAAAAGAATGTTAGGGGGAGTACTCATGTCATTTGAGTCCATTAAACATTCTGGTCATATGCCCTCATTAATGTAGCAAAATAACAGCAGTAATAAGTCATTTAGTTAAATAACAAATTCTGTTAATATCTATTAAAAAGGACACTCTGGCCTCCCAGGACCCAAGAATGGTCATACAATTATCTACTTCCTGCTTAGTGACAACACATACACCCCAATAGGATTAGTACTTCTTCTATCAGTCTTTTTATTTACTTTTATTTTTTTCGATTTTAAAATTTTTTATTAGGTATGTCAGTTATATATGCCATCTGTTGGAATCAAAAATGCAATTTATTTTATTAATACACTTGACAAACTGTGATGAATGTGATTTTTTTCTCCTAGATTATTTCACATATGACTCTGCTGTTTCCTTCTTTTTTAAAGATTTCTGAATATGTGAAATTAAGTTCTATTATTAGTTTTATAATCTGAGGTCATTTTCAATGTGCATCACCATTTTAGGTAATGCTGTTTGTGGTTATTATTCCTGTTGCTACCACATGACAACAGGAGGTTGTGTCTTGTGATGTCACTTATGCAAAGATATAAAGGTCTTAATAGCTTATCCTCCAGTGTCTAAATTTCTGCATAAAAACAAAGAGTTTTCACTGTATTTAGTGGTGATTTAGTGTCTCTTGGCCTAAATGTAGTTTTGGGATTTGCTTACTGAAATTTTTATTTTTCAGTTTCAACCTTGGCATGTTTTTTGATAAACAGTTTGTGGTTAGTCCATCTCTTGGGTCCTTTAACTTCTTTTCTAGTTTGCTTTTTTTATCAAACAGTACACTATTGCCTTGGAATGGATGTCGAGAATGACATCCTTGAGTGACTGCAGTTACACTCTGTTCAATCAATATCAATTGGAAGACACGTCTACACTTAGATTTAAGTGCTGGAAATAGTTCATGGCTGATCATGGAACGGGCCAGCTAGTGTAACATATGTTTTATATCATAAGTTAACTGTCATATGTACAAAGAGTAATAAGAATCTTACTTGCATGTCTCTCACACATGAGTTATGCTAGTATAAAACAAACAACAGACAATGAATACAATGCTTTACATGCTGCACTCTCCATGTGTTCTAAATTTCCCGTTGCAATTCCATAATTCATACTCATTCAATATAAATGAAAGTACAGAGTGGTGTACAAAAAACGAATTTCAATTTCAACCTTAGTTAAAATATTTAGTTGTTTTTAAAAGCTTTTAATTCTGATGCTTTCATCAACTTTAATACAGACTGTTCAACAACAGGATAACAAGAAAAACAAAAGAATATTTTATTTAAGGTCAAAATTTAAATTTTTAAATATTGTTTTTTTTTTCTTAGTCTGATCCCATGTTTTATAAAATTGAAAACCGTTTATTATCTTACCTTTATTTGTAAATGAAGTCCATGCGCCTATCCTTCTCCATGAAAATCTCTATCACTTTCTTGTATCAGTCCTCCTTATTTTCCTTTAGTTTTAAAAGTCTTAATCTTCCATTTGGCAGTCATTCGGAACAAAAAATAAAAAATAAACGGCTGCTGCAGTGCAGTTGACTTTCTGATATCGCTAACTTATTGGCGCCTCTGAGTAGAAGAACAGCAGCAACAAGCACCTTTTGGGCTCATATGCGCCCCCCTTCTGTGCAGCACAGTACTGTCCGCCTCACCTTGTGCTTTTTCACTGCGGTGTTATGTCCGATCAGCAAGACTAAATATGTCACACACATTCATTAAAGATATTAGCCAGACTGTGGAAAGTCAGGGTGTATAATAAAAATGTCTACAAACATTATATTGGTGACATACAGAGAGACAGCAACAGGCACTCGCCAATTGCATGCATCAAGCCAGTGTGTGAGGGAGAGCGCAGTCCGAAGTGAGGCTCAGCTCGTCGCTGCCACACCTCACATTTCTCCCTTGTATTTGAACAGGAAATGCGCAGTGATTTTGACTACAAAAATGGACAAACTTATTGGAAGGATACAGAAAACAAAGTTATAGCACAGACCAGTGGACAAATTAATTTTATGTTGTCATTATTAGTTTTTTTACTTTTTATGATGGCCTCACCTGTCTCCCCTCCCCTGACCGCACATCCCTGGTGCCTATTATTGCTAGCCAATGACAACTAGAAGTCGCAACAGTATAAAGGTCAGCCTCATACACTTCATTTTTTAATGAAGATTCTGCATAATAAGAAAAGTCTTTTTGTGGTGCTAGTGGTGTTTTATTAAAGGACTTAAGAGTTTTTTGTATGCTATTTCAACCCAGTTTTTGATAGGCATATTGGGCTTAGTTCTTTCATTAGGTTTGACTTTTGTATTATGCCAAAGTTGTTATTTTGACTATCTCCCAGTTTCCTTTCTGTGTCTGCTCTTTTCCAACTGTTTCAGAAATTAAACAAACATGAATCAAAAAACATTAAAAGATGAAATTATTGGGCCTTCTCTAATATTGGCAATCTGAGCTTTTATTTCACATGCAGTAGCTGATTTCTTTGCTCAGACATTAGTTTTATTTATTAGTTTTATTCACAATGTATAAGTGGCTAAACCACTGATGACTTTATATTGTAATCTGAATACGATCAAAAGATGCAAATGGAAGGTTAGAAAAAGGAAGTGAACTACAGATATGGTTAAAAAACAAAGTCTATTTACAGACAGTGGTCAGAAACCAAATCAAACAAACAATAACCAAATAAATATAGTCAAGAAAGTAAAACACATTTCAAAAAACTGCCAAAAAGTCCCAACTCAACCTTCAATTTAAATTATATTAACTAGGTCTGAAAAAAAAGTCAGTTCTTAAAGTGAATCCTATATACCGATGCCATAAGTGTTAAGCCATCATTTTATATACGTAGGAGAGCCATAATGAAAAAACTTGAAGTGACCTTAGTGTGTCTTTTAGATGCTGCTACAAAATGCATGACCATCCAAAAACAGACCATTAAATAGTGTTACTAGAACAATGACAACAAATATGAATAACCACAAAAAAGTAAAAAAAAAATAGATAAATGTAATTGGTGAAAACCCAGATTCATCACACTTTAAACTCAAGAAGAACAATTTTCAAATTATTTCCAAACTTAAGTGAAATGAACCACTGAAGAGGTTTACAAACTTGTGTAGTTCTGGCCATACTACTGTACTTTGTTCAAGTCATGATCCTTGCTGCTCTGTTTAGAGTTCACTATAGAGTAACAATTCTGACCATGAAAGATTACGCAAGTCAGTTCTGTTTGAGACAAATGTATGAACTAGCCTTTCAAGTGCCCACACCTTAGGAGACTACCTTAATCTTAAAATATTTGTTAGCGAGAGAAATATGACTTTAGAAAGTGTGGTAATGTGACAGCATAAGATTGAATCCATATAAATGTAATCCCTACAGTACATTTTGCCTGCGTTCAACTGAGCCAGAACTGAAGTCTTTGAGTTAAATATAATTAGTCCTTATTATTTGAAGTTGCCACCTACTAAAAATAGCTTTTTTTTACTAATTTAATAATATTAATTTAATCTCAAATAATGATTCATTTAAGTCTTACATTGATAAACAAGTTAATTATGCAATTAAAGAAGTCTTATTAGGTTTAAATTAAAAATAAAGCTGAGAATCCTCAGCGTGCAAGTAAAAGTTATTATTGTGTTTCCAAATTACATAACCTAAAGGTATATACTGTATACAGAAAAAACAGAATTGGTTACAGCACTAAACCCTGAGGGGCACCATCTCTCACTGCAGCCAGGAAAGAGGGACTACTATTTTCAGACATAGGCACATATTGTAAATGATTTAATAAATACAGAGCAAAACAATAAAGAAGAGAGCCTTTGTAGTAGAATATGATGATCAAGAGTATCAAAAGCTGCACTTACATTTAACGGTGGCATTTCCCACAGTGCATCAGATGGCAATTCACATGACACCAAGTCAAAACACAAGTTCAAGGAGCTGCTGTGCTGCAACTGTGTGTGTGTGTGTGTGTATATATATATATATATATATATATATATATGTATATATATATATATATACTGTATATACATATATATATACTTACTGTATATAGGAGGAACTGGGTCTAAAGGACATGTGGAAAGTTTTATTTTGGAAATCAAATAACAAAACTTCCTATTTTGTTATTAGTTTAAATTTGAGTTGAGTGCAAGGAGTGACATGATATTATACAGTGCTAGTGGAGCTGGCAACTTACTGCTCAATGTGCATTCTTATGTTATCTAGTTTATTACATTTCGAAAGTAATTGATATTAAAATTAAGGATAATTAGGTTAGACTTGTCATTTTATACTTGAGGGATGTGAATATTTTCTGCAATTTATCTTCAAAAATAATCAGGGTGCTTTGTAGATCGCCTTCTTAAACTTTAATACTTTCAGTCCCTGCAAAATGATGTTCCTGCAACTTTGTTGATTTCCACACTTTGATGATTTGCACTCTAATTTGAGACTTTCTAATTTAAAATGGCCTGTTTTCTCACTTTAATTATCTTTGTTTATAGAGGAACAGCATTATTTAATGCCCATTGCTTATATGAATAGTTGAGTTTTGAAAGCTAATTTATATTATTTGTTTCCAAAGTCACATTTGGGGTTTTCATCATGTCAATATATCTTAAAATACAATTATTATTTAAATGTCTCATGGTGTTGGCTCTAAATTGGGAGCTTATTGGCAATGGGAGTAGCAAATCAAAGGTAATCAAATAGTAAGTTGAAAAGTTTTCATTAATAGGAGAGATAATTGCATTCTAAATGTTAATGTCATGGGTCATAATTAAATCTAAAGTGTGATTACACAAATGTATAGAATCGTTTACAATTTGGAGCAGCACCACATTATCAATAGTATAACTGTGATTAAATGTGACTTGTGATGGAGTAGCACTCTGTGCAGCTTCGGTTCCTCTCTTTCTTCATTATGCTCTATGCTTCCACCATAGGGTTATGTTATAGTATAAAAAAAATCAAGAAAATATAAATATGCCAAAATCTTTTTTCAGACTTAAATTTCATTAAACAACATAAAAACAATATTTTTCAATTTAATACATATTCAGCTGGTATTACCAGTTAAAAAGCTGAACATCTTGCAGTTTGGAAAGTAAAAGGGCTGAGTATGCCAAGGATCAGCACCAGTTTGTTGTAATGTATGAAAATCCATTCATCCATTTTCTTCCCTATGTAACCATTCAAACTGGAATGAGACTATGTGCTATTTTAAATCTTCTTCTTTCTTCTACTTCTGCTTTCTGCTGCTCCCGTTAGGGATCACCACAGCGGATCATCTTCTTCCATATCTTTCTGTCCTCTGCATTTTGTTGACATCCATTTGATCCTTGGCTCTGCCCTCACTCTCTTCCTCTTCTTGATCTCCAACATCATCCTACAGACCACCGTCCTATGCTGCTTAACAGCACTTTCCCCTGCTACCACTTTGCAGTCTTCAGCCCTCCTTCAGATTGACTCTTCTGCATAGGATGTAATCTACCTGTGTGCATCTCCTCCACTCTTGTACATAACCCTATGTTCCTCCCTCTTCTTAAAATACGAATTCACCACAGCCATGTCCATCCTTTTGGTAAAATCCACTGTCATCTGACCTTCTTCATTCCTCTCCTTGACACCATACCTACCCATCACCTCCTTGTCTCCTCTTTTCCCTTCACCAACATGTCCATTGAAATCCGCTCCAATTACCACTTTCTGACCCTTGAGTACACTGTTCATCACATCATCCAACTCACTCCAAAAATCTTCTTTCTCATCCATTGCACATCATATTCTTCCATATCTTCCTGTCCTCTGCATCTTGTTCTGTTATACCCATCACCTGCATGTCCTCTCTCACCACATCCATAAACCTTCTCTTAGGCCTTCCTCTTTTTCTCTTGCCTGGCAGCTCTATCCTTAGCATCCTTCTCCCAAAATACTCAGCATCTCTCCTCTGCAAATGTCCAAACCAATGCAATCTCATCTCTCTGACTTTGTCTCCCAACCATCCCACTTGAGGTGACCCTCTAATGTACTCATTTCTAATCCTATTCAGCCTTGTCACACCTAATGCAAATCTTAGCATCTTTAATTCTGCTACCTCCAGCTTTGTCTCCTGCTTCTGGTCAGTGCCACCATCTCCAACCCATACAACAAAGTACCATCCTGTAGACCTTCTGTCACAAATCACTCCTGGCACTCTTCTTCACCCATTCAACCCTGCCTGCACTCTCTTTTTCACCCCCCTTCCACAATCCCCATTACTCCCAAGTATTTAAACTCACCAATGGCTTTTCCATTCTTCATCCTCTTCATAGCTGTCCTTACTTCCTAACTGCTAATCCGTTGCATTTCCCGATTCACTATCTCCACATCATCCAACCTCTTCTCTCTCTCTCGTTTCCTTCATTCATCAGCCTCTCAAAGTACTTTTTCCATCTGCTCAACACACTCTCCTTGCTTGTGAGTATCTTTATCCTTTATTACCCTAACCTGCTGCACATCTTTCCCAGCTCGGTCTCTCTGTCTAGCCAATTGGTACAGAACCTTTTCTCCCTCCTTAGTGTCCAACCTCTCATACAACTCATCATACGCCTCTCATACAAGTCATCATATACCTTTTCCTTAGCCTTCACCACCTCTCTGTTCACTTTGCACCTTATCTCCTTGTACTCATGTCTACTTTCTGCATCTCTCTGACTATCTCCCCTTTTTTTGCTTTCCTCTTCCTCTGTATACTCTCCATTACTTCCCCATTCCACCACCAGGTTTCCTTTTCCTCCTTCCTCTGTCCAGATGTCACATCAAGCACCCTTCTTGCTGTCACCCTTCCTACATCTGCTGTTGTTTCCCAGCTGTCTGATAATTCTTTACTACCACCCAGTGCCTGGCTCACCTTCTCCCTAAACTCAACCTTGCAGTCATCCTTTTTCCACCATTTGATCCTTGGCTCTGCCCTCACTCTCTTCCTTTTCTTGATCTCCAACATCATCCTACAGACCACCATCCTATGCTGCTTAACTACAATTTCCCCTGCCACCACTTTGCAGTCTTCAATCTCTTTCAGATTGACTCTTCTGCATAGTACATAATCTATCTGTGTGCATCTTCCTCCACTCTTGTACGTAACCCTATGTTCCTCCTTTTTCTTAAAATACATATTCACCACAGCCATGTCCATCCTTTTGACAAAATCAACTATCCTCCGGCCTTCTTCATTCCTCTTCTTGACACCATACCTACTCATCACCTCCTTGTCTCCTCTTTACCCTTCACCAACATGTCAATTGAAATCCACTCCAATTACCACTTTCTGACCATTGGATACACTGTTTATCACTTCATCCAACTCCAAAAATCTTCTTTCTCATCCATTGCACACCCAGCTTGCAGGGCATATGCCCTAACAACATTCATCATCACACCTCCAATTTCCAGCTTCATTATCATTACTCTGTCTGACACTATTTTCACCTCCAAAACACTCTTGACATACTGTTCCTTCAGAATAACCCCTACTCCATTTCTCCTCCTATCCACACCATCCATCCATCCATTCATTATCCAACCAGCTATATCCTAACTGCAGGGTCACTGGGGTCTGCTGGAGCCAATCCCAGCCAACAAAGGGCACAAAGCAGGAAACAAACCCCGGGCAGGACGGCAGCCCACCGCAGTATCCACACCATGATAGAACAAATTGAATCCACCTCTGATCCACCTGGCCTTACTCCCCTTCCATTTAATCTCTTGCATGTACAATATATCAACCTTCCTTCTCTCCATCATAGTCACCATCACCATCACCAGTCATACTGCCAACATTCAAAGTTCCTACCCTCAGTTCCACTCTCTTTACTTTCCTCCTCTCCTCCTGCCTCCGGACACGTCATACCCCCCTTCTTCTCCTTCTTATTCTTCTTCTTCGGGCAACAGTAGCCCAATGTCCACCAGCACCCTGTTGGCTAACAGTACTTGTGGTGGTCGTTGTTAACCCGGGGCTCAACCGATCCGTATGGAAATTTGTATTGTTGTCCACATATTGATTTGCCAAAAGTTTACACCGGATGTATGTGCTATTTTAAATAAAAACATTAATTTAAAATTCATTGTTGACTAAGCATAATGATTTTCAATGTTTTGCAATGTTTTGAACTGATCATATTAATGGAGATCATCCTAGCAGGGCAAAACCATATTAGCAGTGATACTTTAATAACTTCTGATGTTTGTCTCTTGAGAAACATATATTCAGTCTTTAATGGTTCAGATTCTCATTTAACAGAAGAAGCACTTTTTATCTTAAGAAAACAAATTTCTTTGCCTGTTTCTTTCTTTCTTTACATTTCCAAAGCCACATAAGAAGTTATCAATTATACAACACCCATGAGCTATCTGATAAGACACAGTCAATGAAATTATGAACTTAGGAAAGTATCAAAAAATCTTCCTATGCAGACCCTGAAGTAATGAAGTCCAGCAGCATTTCCAAGAAGTCTTGCTGTAGCTCCCATAAATGCAAGCCATCCTTCCTTCATGAAGTCCTAACATGGCAAAGTTTAGTGGGTCAGTCCTTTTGTGTTCCACTCCAAATCAAATAAATGGATAACATATATAAACTTCTTATTTCAGTCCATGCTGAACAAAAAAAAAGCTTTTACTGTATATTCACATGTATCAGTAGTGTCTCTGCATTAAGGGCAAGTAGAGTACTATTGTCCCATCTTCCAGCAGATGGCACTGTCGTGCAAAAATTGAAAACTAGCCTCTGTATTTTCCATGATATGCTCAATGCAAAAAATTGTACATAGAAAAATATTTCTTTTTAGACAGTGGTGCTGCTAGCTTGTTTCCAGGTTCCATGAGCAGGACCTTTAAACCTGCGGTGTTCTCAGTATATCTTTTCAGTTCTACTTTAGGGCTTGGAGGATTGCATCCTATTAAGCAACCCATAGGTTCATTTTTGATGCTGTTTAAAAGGGTGTGTGAGCATGTTCATGACATTAATATATTATGAAACATATTATGATTTAGCACTCTGCCCCTTGAACAAAGACTGGAAATATGAGTATTCATTTGGGCTTCTGCTTTCGGTGCTGAGTATGATAGATAGATAGATAGATAGATAGATAGATAGATAGATAGATAGATAGATAGATAGAGACACAAACTTTTGTCTGAACACACACTGGAATGACTATAAAGCAAATTTAAAAGAAAGAAAAGTTCTAATTTGGCAGTCACATAATCATTGAGTCATGCAAGTGTATTACTGTTGGTGTAAAGGAGCCCCAGTAGTGTTTCTTGACACACTTATGCTGAATAATTCATTGGCTGAAAGTTCTCAGAATTAGTGCGTCAGATAGAGGATGTGCAGCATTGTTTATAACAGCATTTAGTTTTGTTTTAATTCTCTCCTTTGCTATGACCTCCAGGAGGTCCAGAGTGCATCCCATTACTAAGCTTGCCCTTTTAATTAGCCTGTTGATTTGGTGGGCTTCTCTTAAAGTGATGTTACCAGCTCATACTGGCCATCACAGAGCTGTAGAAGATGTGAAGAATGTCACTTCCCACATTAAAGGAACGCAGTCTCCTAAGGAAAAAGAGCCTGCTCTGCTTTTTCTCATATAGCTGCTCTGAGTTCCTGGACAAGTCCAACCTGCCATTAATGTGGAACCCCAAGTACTTGCAGGAGTGAATTATCTCTACTGTATATCCACTACTTGAATACAGAGTAGACACAGAGGTTCTTTGGTGTGGTAAAAGACAATAACCAGTTCCTTGATGTTGATGTTGCAATACCTTTAACTGTCCTTCAGTGTTTTTACTGTATGACAATATCCTGATTGATGTTCATTTTTTGTGATCTTTTTGTCATTATTTAGTTATTTTATGATTCAATTCTTCTAGCCAAATATCCTAGTAAAATGTACAGTTTCCTCTTCGCTCCCTCATGTGTGGTTTACTGGAATCCATCTCCTTTTTCGGCTACCCTGCAATGCCACTGCTGCCACCACTCTGCTCTCCCATGGCTCCTTCTGTGTGCTCTAATGATATTTTTCCAGCCGTATCTCCTTCCTGCAGTTCATGTTGCCGGCTCTGGTTTGCACCGCTCCACTGGGGTCAGGAGTGACATGATCTGCACCTACTTTTCCCAACACTGTAGCTCATTCCCAAGATAGTTACTGGCTGCATGCTGAGGCTAGAGGAGCAGATCTTATAAATTCTGCTCTTAAGTTCTTGATGATTCCCCTCTCTCTCACTCTTTCTCCCAAGTATACAGTATGTGTCACCAGAGCAGAATTTTCATACTCAAAACACCAATAACATATATATTAACTATATCACACACAACTTATATGTTTGCATATTACACTAACATATGGGCTTTGTATTTCTGTGTACCTGTCAGTTCTATTCACTTTCATTAACACCCCCATCTGAAAGTATTTTGAAATAATGTGTAGTCCCATTTGGAGGTGCTGATTACATTTAAGTAATTTTTGCCATTCAGGAGAACCATAGTTTAAAAATTGTTTTAAGGTGGTCTGTGTCAGGTATTCAACATTCCTTCAGGGTTATATATTTATTTTTGCTTAAGAACATGAGTGGATAATTGGCATCTAATAGCACCACAAGAATTTTCATCTGTATATTTTTAAAGGATATAGTATTTATCGTAATTCAATTCAAAGCAGTGTATAATTCTCTTCTCTGGGTTCAAGCTCAGGGCACTTGCACACATTTACATCAACAATATAAAAATAGCAAAGTAGAAACCTTACAGCATTTGCATAAATAAACATTCTTCTTTACAGAGCTCTGATAATCTTAATAAAATGGCAAGACTAGTGATGAGCAAACCCCACTGAATTTGCTTTGCCTTGAGTCTGGCAAAACCGCTGAAAGGTTCGGGAGTTTCACCAAACTTGTCGAATTGCACTGAAGTCAATGGGGAAGAAAAATCAGAATAGGTTTTGAGGGAACTATAAGGGTGTAATAATCTTTTAAGTGTCCCTAAATGCTAGAGAAGTGCCTGCCAATTATGCTGGACCAATTATTGTGGTCATAAAGTGCTAACCACTATGCTACCGTGCCTCCCTGAGATAAAATTAATACGATTAAAGAAATACTTCACCCAAAAATGTTTTCTTTAAATATTTACGTACACCTTGTAGTAGGCTTGTAGGCTTAGTATTTTTTTCATGTTCTCATGCACAACAGAGATATAAACGCTTATGTTATAATAAACGCCAATAGTAATCAATGCTGTACAATGGCAAACAATGTGAAAAAGGTTCATGGACAAAAGAAAAAAAATGTAATGTTACTTGTGTCATATAATCTACTATTGTTTGCTCAAAACATGCCAAACATGAACGTTTATCACTAAATTATTGCCTTTTGAAGACAGGACTCTTTACCAATGAATGGGGGTGGGTGGTGGGTGTGCTGATTTTTACAGAGGTATCTATTTAACAACAGTTTAGCGAAAAACACATGTGTTTTGCATGTTTTGAACATACAAATGGAAACTGATAGGTTGCTGCTTGGGAGTTGGAGTTAAAATAAGCCTCAGCCAGTTTGCTGGTTAGGATGGAACAGAAGTGGTGCGTCCAACATTAACTGTTACAGCCCTGTGATGTCATGCTGGCGTTGCAAAGTCTTATGTAGTGCTGAGCCAGTCACACAGCAAATAATCAGGGAACAATTCAGTGAGCAAGGTCACCGGTGAACCCAGCAAATATGTTGTGAAAAATGCCGATCAACACTAATTAAGACAAATGCTTCAATATATATTTTAGTTTTGTTCCTTACTTTTAAACTAATTACAAAAAGGTAACATACTGCATCTACTTTGGAGATTTTCTTAAGGAATGAGATTTCCATGCTTTTGCAGATGCAATGGCATCAAACAAATCATCAAGTCCATGTCTTCTGAAAATAATATATATCCAAATTTTGGACTCCTCCATATAAATTGTTTAATACAATATACATTTTAAAAAGTTATATTAAAATTAACATGTATTATTTTTCAAAGTATTTTGATTAACAATCATCTGTTAATCCATTTTCCTAAGCTATGATATTTATTTCACAGTCACCAGGAACACTAGGTGCCAAGCAGAAACTGGATTTGGACAGGCTTGGTTTATATAAAACAGATTAAAATTACATTCTTGAAACATTAACATTACATTTTTACTAATAAAAAAAGGGTGGAGCAGTGGTAAGTGTCACAACCTCACAGTTCCCAAGTCCTGGGTACAAGTCCTAACCTGCTGTATATTGTGTGTGTGGAATTTGCACATTTCTATCCATACTCCTGCTTTCCTTCCACATTCTAAAACATTTATACTAGGTTGCTTAGTTAGCATAAAACAGCCCGATGTGGGCACTTGTGCCAAGCATTGAACACACACACCCTACCCAGCTCTACCTGATGCTGGACCATACACCTGACTCTGTGTCAGTTTGATAATGGATTATTGAGTGAATAACAGAAACACTGAAGCAGGTTTAGCAAAGATAACCAATGTTTTATCTCATAATTTACCTTTAAGTAAAACATTAATGTGGATATAGACATTATATGCAAACTACATACACACAGAGGCTTTGCTAAGAATTAAACCCGGGTCCCAAAAGCTGTGAAATACTAATACTCAGCACTACACCAACATGTTGCCTAATGAAAAAAATGCAGTTTAAAAGACTTTCTGTTTTGACATGTATTGCTATGTAACACAAACAATGCCTTTGTTAAGGTTTTATGACATAATAATATGAGACGAATGAATGCACATTTTCAGTAGCCCCTATTGTGAAGTCTCTGTTTTGTAAGTCTTGTGAAGATAAAACCAAGTGTTTCTTAGGGTCTTGATATATTGGAAATACCTAACTTACTAATACTGTAAGTAAACTTCTCTACTGCCGAACAATTTATTGTTAGTAGAATCATTGAACAGTAACACCTTAGTTAACAAATTCTCTAAAAATGAAGCTCCTTTATTACAAAGTTGGCATAAAATGTCCAGTGGCACATGTGCAAGTTCTGTGCTGGAGTGCTGTGGAAATCATTGTGTTACTTCCTTACACAGAACAGTAGTTGTCTTTGTTGACATTGTGTGTACTGCCTTCTTCTTCTTTCGGTCTCTCCCGTTAGGGGTTGCCACAACAGATCATCTTTTTCCATATCTTCCTGTCCTCTGGATCTTGCTCTGTTACATCCATCGCATGCATGTCCTCTCTCACCACATCCATAAACCTTTTATTAGGCCTTTATCTTTCCCTATTGCCTGGCAGCTCTATCCTTAGCATCCTTCTCCCAATATACCCAGCATCTCTCATCTGCACATGTCCAAACCAATGCAATCTCGCCTCTCTGACTTTGTCTCCAATCCATCCAGCCTCAGTTGACCCTCTAATGTACTCATTCCTAATCCAATCCATCCTTGTCACACTTAGTCTCTCAGTCTCACTCTTCCACAATCCCTGTTACTCTGTTCTGTTGATCCCAAGTATTTAAACTCATCCACCTTCACCAGCTCTACTCCCTGAATTTTCATCATTTCATTGACCTCCCTCTCATTTACACATATGTACTCTGTCTTGTTCCTACTGACCTTCATTCATCTCCTCTCTCTAGAGCCCAACTCCGGTCCTGAAGGGCTACAGCAGCTGCAGGTTTTCATTCTAACCTTTTTTTAGATAGATAGATAGATAGATACTATATTAATCCCAAGGGGAAATTCACATTTTAAAATAATGACCTGTTTTTGTTGCTTATTAACTTCTTTTGAATTAAATTTAATGGGCTTGTTTTTTAAGATTTGTTCCCCTGAATTTCTTCATTGTTCCTCTGAATTGTTTAATTTCTTTCCTTAAATTGCAACTAAAGAGAAATGAAATGTGAAGTGAGTGAGCCAACAAAAGACCAACTAAGTCAGGGCCTGAAACTCCAACCAATTTCACACCAACCTTAATTAGGCTTAAGTAGGCTCTAATTTTTGTTGTTGATTAAACTCTTTCTTTAATTCAATGGCTTGTTTCTGCTCTCATTGTGCAACAGCATATATATATGTTGATTTTCTCTTTTTGAAAAGCGCTGTCGAAATGTTTTGGGGACCTGAGTAGATCAGCATTACTCAGGTCTTCACCTTTTTTTATTTTCAGATATTGTATGATCAACAGTGTTGGTCATGTTTTGCTGGTCACGTTTTGGGTTTATTTTGTATCTCATTATTGTTTGGCTGCTAATTAAGGAAAAAGAAACAATTATGGGGTCTGAGTCTTAAAGAGCACGTCAATTAATATTAATTCAAAGAAGTTAATCAGGAGCAAAATCAGGTCAGTAATTAAGAAAAAGGATAAAATGAAAACCTGCAGCCACAGGGGCCCTTCAGGACCCGAGTTTGGGGGCACCTGCTCTAGAGCATATCACCACCTCTCCAAGGTTTCCTCAACCTGGTCCCTACTCTTGTGTGTACTGTAAAACATGAAATTATTATATGTGAATGCTTAATTATTTCACAATGCTGGAATTACTGTATATTAATATTTTTTTATAAAGCAATAAATATAAATTTGCCTGCAAAAACATAGAGGAATATCTTTAGAAACTAAAATTCAGGTTATAAAGAGGGTAGAAGCTAGAAAAAAAGAAACACTATGCAGCAGAGTCATATGGGATATTACATAAATATTAAAGAAGCCACTGCAGAACGTGCAAGCACTTTGGAGGTGCTTCTCTAAATCCTACAGACCTTCTGCTGGAAACTCTAGCAGGACACTTTACAAGTCAAGAGTTATTGTAAATTGACTTCCATATTCCCACATTTTGAGGTGCCTGCCAGGTTAAATGGCTTGTTCAGTGTCAGACTATTCAGTGCTGGAGACTAAGCAAGTAATATTATGGCATTAAAATTCAATGCCTCGACCACTTGGTCACATTAAGACAGTTTAGAATTAATAATGGGACATAAAAATTGTGTGGATTTATACTGGTATGGCAGAAAAATGTTTAACACTACTGACAATAAATACAAAATGCAGGCAAGTCTGGCATGCTTTTCAGAGTTTAATCAGTTTCTGGCTGATTGACAGGTTTGTTATGAGACAGTTAATTGTCTTTCGTCTCTCTTCTTTTTTTGCTTAGGAATAAAAGTATGAAAATAACTATGCATGTCATACAAAAAGTGGCATATTCATAGGAACAAAGACATCATTAAAAAACTCTCTGCATAAAGACTATAGATAGCCTTGTCTGGCTACCTTTCCATCCTTGATCTAACACTTGGTCCTGCTCGGATTATTACTCCTGATGTAAAGGCCATCCTGGGATCCCTTGATTGGTATTTCAGTCTGCAGACCACAGACTGTCCCCAGAATGGCCCAATTTAGATGGATTATAGAGCATCTTGTCTGGCTGTGTGGGCTGTGTCAGGCAGGAAAGGCATAATTAGAATGATAGAAATAGAAACCTTGTTCCCTTTAAACCTCGGGATAGAAAAAAAAATGATTTAAGGCTGAAGAGATGACAAGTAAGTTCTCAGCCCTCACAGAGGGAATATAGCACATGATCTTGGCAAATCAAGCATTTCTCAGGTTATATTCTCATAGACTTCAGTGTTGCGTATCAATTTTCTGTGGATAATTTCAGGAAGCATTGCTGAGATCTATTTTATATTCATGAAAAAGGAAAAGAAAAAAAAAACAACAGCTTTACTTGAGCTGTGAAGAGCACTGTATTGAAGCACTGTATTAACTGCCATTGTTGTAGGCTGGAGAACCAGCAATGCATCCTAAAAAGCTTCTTTGTCTGACCTTCAGTGTCCTTTGTTTCAGAAATAGCATGTGATTGCTGCCCAGACTTAGCAATGCACATTAGGCATTCCCGTTTTATCTGGCTATTAGCATGACGATAATAGAAGCAGCCTCGATGCCTAGCGGCTGGCCAGACGATGATGTGGGGATAGATAATGCAGAGGGTCTTGAGAATGTAGGAGATCAGGGGGCTTTAGCAGTGGAGTCAGGGAATCTACTCAGCTGTCATCGCCTGCAGGTTTAAAAATAGCTGAGAATCACAGGAATTCTTGGATCGACAAGTGAAGAGGAGCAGTTTGTATTCAACTAAAAAATGTTGGAAGAACATAAGGGGAAAGGGTGCTCGCCTCTGAGTACTGGAATGCTTAGACCCACTGTATGTTAAAAGAGGGTCTAATGGAATGCTTGGATTCATAACACTAGCACTAGCTGCTCTGCTTTGATGAATATGAGCATTAATTATCTTACCATTTTCACAACTCCAGAAAAAAGTTAATCTCCAAACCAACATTTCTTTTTAAATAAGTCGTGTGTCTGTGGCTCTGTGCAGATGTTCACATGTTGTCCTCCTGAAAAAAAGGGTTTATGGCAGAGCGGTTGACAAATAAATGCATTTTATAGAAGCCTTCTAAAATATACTCAGAATTTCTCAATGTCAGTTGCAGTAATGATAGTTAGCCACCAGAGTACACTGAATGTAAACACAAAATGAAACACTGAAAGTGGCCGTTGAAATACACAGATAGTACGGAGCAGGATTTAGAAAATTGGTGAGTTTATTTAATTTAGGAGGTGTGTAAAGGAACTAACATTATACCTTGAATGTTTGTGGTTAGCGCCTACCTTGCACCTGATTATGCCAGGACAGGCTCCCTGCAGCTCTGAAATGGACTTTTACAACGTCAATGCATTTAAATGCGAACACAAACCCAGGATAAGGTGAGTGCTTACATATGAGAGTCCACTTATGGAATTCTCATTTGGCAAATGCTCTGACATCATTAAGCTGCACAAAAGAGAGTTAAACGTCATCATCGGCCATCCTGAATTTGAAAACAACCATGGAGCCTGTGATAATTTTCTTGTGTTTTATAAATACATGCAGTCCTTTCCTGTACTGTGACATAATAATTATAATAATATCCATCCCCCTTAGTTTAGCATTGTCTGTTCAGCTCATCAACAAAACTTAACAATTTCTAAAATATTAAGACAAACTTTTTCATTGAGAAGAGGAAGTATCTTTGTAGATGTTTCCACTGTTTTGTAACAGTGGCTGCTGAATGTGTGTACAAAGCAAAGACTGGTGGCCTCAGACATCTGCAGATTACAAAATCCTTGAGTGTAACATGGTTAACAGATTACATGGCCAAAGAACTGAGTAATTGGGAAAGGACTGCACATTTGTTAACCAAGTTCCTAAAAAAACAATAGCCCGGTTTCTCTAACTGCAATAAGGGTTTACGTGACTGGGTTACTAGCCAAAGTAGCCAGCTATACATAAACAGGGGCAAAATGTCTTTTGGAAATTCAACAGGGCAAAACACAACTTATGATGAAACAGATAGATATGCTCTTAGACAAATGTAATCCTGCTAGGCAATGCCCTATCAATTAAGATGAAAACACTATAAGTATCTTCTGCTTTGGCTGCAAAACTTTGTGTGTAAAAATGACAATATCCTTGTCTCTGTGCACTTATGCTGCCTGATGGGAAGCTCCTGTGATGGTGCAGTTTTTTGAGTTGCTCCCTTCTAATTATAACACATTTTCCTGATTCAACATGTACCCTATATTTTAATTTGGACCTACAGCAAGGCACATATACAGTAATCCCTCCTCGATCGCGGGGGATGCGTTCCAGAACCCCCCGTGAAAGGTGAAAATCTGCGAAGTAAAAACCATACGTTTATATTGTTATTTTTATATTGTCACGCTTGGGTCACAGATTTGTACAGAAATACAGGAGGTTGTAGAGACAGGGACTTTAAAACACTGCAAACAAACATTTGTCTCTTTTTCAAAAGTTTAAACTGTGCTCCATGACTAGACAGAGATGACAGCTTCATCTCACAATTAAAAGAATGCAAAAATATCTTCCTCTTCAAAGGATTGCACTTCAGGAGCAGAGAGAGAGAGAGACAGAGAGAGAGAAAAGCAAACAATCAAAAATCAAAAGGGCTGTTCGAGCTTTCAAGTATACAAAGCACCGCACGGGAAGCATATCGTATATCATTGAGGAGTTTTATTTAATACGTGCTCTGATTGAGTAGCTTCTCAGCCATCCGCCAATAGCATCCCTTGTATGAAATCAACTGGGCAAACCAACTAAAGGAAGCATGTACCATAAATTAAAAGATCCATTGCCAGCAGAAATCCGTGAACCAGCAAAAAATCCGTGATATATATTTAGATATGCTTACATATAAAATCCATGATGAATGTGAAGCCGCGAAAGTCGAGGCGCGATATAGCAAGGGATCACTGTAAATATTTGTAAAAATTGGTCTTGCTGTTTTTGCATGATTAGCTATCAAACAAACAGACAAACAAACAGCTATCAAAAGGGTGTATGCTTTTATTTACAGTATAATGATTTATTTAGTAATTTTGTAAGCTCACTTATTCAAATAGAAAGTCTCAGAGATCAGGATCATTAGACACAAGGTAGCAATCTAATAAGTTCTATTGAATTGCTTTTATAATAATTCAATTTATCACACCTTTATTGATTGTTAATTTCATTTTGTGATTTATTTTAATATTGTTTTGGCGATGTCAACAATTCTCCTTTTTGTGTAACAGTTTTTCTCAAGGCCATCTCTATTTTATTGTTGTTGCTTTAATGGGTGCTGTCATTTTAGTGGTGCTTGACAGGCATGTGATGCAATGCCATGTGACCCACATCATCAAGCTGGCCATAATTTAAATGATGGAAACACACACATCAGAAGGTGTCCAAACTTTAATATATATAGTAACTCTAAAGGGAAGCAGTTCCATTCATGCAAAAAATGTTCTAATTAAAGTGTTTAAAATTTTCATCTTTGCTTAGTTTGACTTTTGATTTTGGTTTACTATTTGGTTTCGTCAAACTGCCTTTTCTTTTTCTTTTTACCAATCTTTTATGAGATGGATATAATTTTTTTAGTATTATTAAGTAGTAATTTTAATTTTTGGCTTCTCTTTAACATTTATTTTAAAAATGTAAATATTTACCATTTGTTTCCACACCATTTTGTGACTTTGTCGTTATGGTACTAGTCAGCTGTTATGGGCGTGGATATGAATGGACCCGTCATGAATAAGTTTTAAAAAGGGTAATTTTTTTTGTTCATCTTCTGTCCGAGTCTGCATATATATCACCTAAGACTACTTTGCATTTTCTAAATATCTGACCTCCTTGTTTTTAACAACTGCTGCTAGTACCTTTTAGACTTCCGTTTTGGCTTAATGATTTTTGGTTCCACTGATTTCCTGGTTTTGATCATAAAATGTATTTTGTCTATGTCTTATTTCCTGGTCTTCTGCTTAAAAACTCGCTCTTATTCTTTCAAGACAGTACAGAATCTTTGGTCATGTCTCAGCCAGGGTTCCTCTCCCAGCTGGGGTTCAGAGTCATGTTTAATACTTTTTTTTCTTCACTTTTGATTCTTTGATTTACTTGCATTATTGCTTGTTTTTGATTTTATGTATGTATGTAAACTTCCTGTGTTATATTCCAAGTGTTTTGCCCATGTTTGGCAGTTCCCGCTAGTCACCGCTAGGAACTGCCCTCCACCCTTATGTCCAGTGGGTTTCCCACAGTTCCAGGTACAGTAGTTAATTTCAAACATGCTAGGGAATTGGTGAGTTTGTGTTTCTTTGATAGATTGGATTTCTGACTTTTTGATAATTGTTGTTCTGTTTATGACTATGTTTCTGGATTACTGTAATGGAACTTTTTTTTGCTTTGGATTTCCTTTTGTGTTTTTAAGCAATTCCTTTGCTTCTTGTGCTCAATGGAGCCTCATTGTTATGTAACACCATTTTCTTAGAAATAAACTTTTTATTTTTTACTATTAGGGGTTTAACAATAATATCCTTCTCTACTGGGCATTATTGAAAGTGCTTTTGGAACTAATTTCTCATTTATTCCTTAAAAGTTTTTGCAGTTGTTCATTTTATTCTATTTGAATAAAACAGATGACAGGTCATTGCATAGAAAAGCAAATCTTAACTTAAAAGTTTTTATCAATTTTTTTCCAAAAACTAATTTCTTTAATTTCTTTATGTGTTTTAATTAAACAACTGAAGCCTTAATTTTGGATACTGTGACTCAAAAAATTTTTAGATTTGTTGTGAAACCATTCCCATATTCTCAAGCAGTGCTGCTTTGGTCTTTCTATATTGTTCTTTGTTTAAACATGTGAGGTAATCTGTACTATTTATTCCATAACATGTCTCTAGAATACACTAACCTAACATTTAATAAACTCAATATTTTGTCCAGAACAGAAAAATAGTCTTATATGGATTGTCTATTTAGCAGAAATCCTTCCATTCAAAGGGATTGCTATAGAGACACCAATGCATGGAGTTTAAGACAAGGTTGCTGGAAGCCTAAACTAAAGTGGAGCATGTCCGCCAGATTAACTATCCATCCATCCATCATCCATCCCACAATAAACTAACTACAGGGTCACGGGGGTCTGCTGGAGCCAATCCCAGCCAACCCAGGGCACAAGGCAGGAAACAAACCCGGGCAGGACGCCAGCCCACCGCAGCCAGATTAACTAGATGGGATTAATTGTTTACTGGCGGCAGGAGATTCTCCACTAATTACCTAATTACAACATGGACAAATACTGTAGTTTTAGTATTTGTTCGGAAATCTATTTTTCAACAACATAGAGGGGTCTTCCTGACTGTTCAGGATATTTTGAGCCACCTGAATATGTTTTTAAATCACTATAGGAAACTCTCCAAATAAAGCTTTAAGAAATCTCAAGCAGATATTATAAAGAACACCTAACATGTTTTATTATGAAACTAAAGAAATGCGAAATTAGAGCTATGTAGCAGCATCATGATGAAATTTGATCAAGAAAACACATAAATGAATGTAATTAAAAGTATTTTTAGTTTTAACTCATTCTCTGATACCAGAGAAAAATAATAGAAGAACAAATGTACTTTGTACTGTAATTGATTTAAACAGGAAGTAAGATAAAAAGAAAAGTAAACTGTTTTAAGAAACTTGCTGCCATTACATTTTGAATCATTGATACACTGATTAGCGATTTATGGGTATGCAAGATTCTTGTGACGTAGTACTGGATAAAATTGCATCTGAATTTTTTAGAGCTGAAATCAAGAAACAAGCATTATAAGCAGCTTTAAATAATAACTGCTTTATAAAAAGACTAATTTCATAATTGTCACATATCGTGCAGTTAAGAAAATCCCTCATTAAGTTAAGCAAATGCTTGCATTGTGAATTTATTTGATTGCAGGAAAAAGCACCCATGACTGATGGAATTCTTTAAGTAGTTAGCAGCCAGTTCAGGAAAAAAGGAGTGATATTATCTTGGGCCAAAGTAAGGAATGTTAACAATTAGTTACAGCAGCTTAATATTTAAAATGGATAAATAAGAAATAGAGTCAGGCTTAGAGAAAGAATTGCTAATTGGTCCCAGAAACAGGCCATTGAATGAAAATGTGTATACATATTTTTTTATTTAAATTTTAAAAGACTCACTTTTGTATCATGCTAAAAGTAGAAAGAACCCTCCTGTAGGAAAAAAAGTAATAAAATCTTTGTATGACCCCATGTTGGCTGTTAAAAATGTAACTAGTGTCATGTCCTATAATTCATTTAGGCCAGCAATGCCATACATATAGCCAGGGAATAGACTTGAATATATACTGTGTCTGTACAAAAAAGCTGACCTTTGGGAGAGACGCCTGGACAGACATGAATGACTGCAAAACTGGAAAGTGAAACTAAGTGGATAATGAATCTGCAATCAAGCTGAGTAATAAAAATTAATTCTCTGAAATGTTGTTTTCAAGTCCAGTTTAAAATTTTAAATGACACTGAGCAACAGCTGCTTGCTTGAAGTGAATTGATTTTCTAGTTCAGATCTCTGTATTGAGTTTTCTGTTTGCAAATATTACAGAAATAGGTAATATCATTAATATTTATAACATTTTTCCTTCTAAATAACATAAATCAAATAAATGAAAAAATAATAGCAAGCTCTAAACATAAGGAAATGTTATAGGATTAAGGATTTTTCTAGGTATTGGCAAGAATGAATGTCTGTGTAGAATAACTTAATAGATCTCTATTAAATAAAGGTCATATTTTCCAGTTTTAGACAGAATAACAAATCTTTTAAACATTCTCAAAGGTGTATGTTGGAAACACCTTTTTCCTTTTTGCATAGCTTACTATGTTAATCTTATGACTTCTCTTGTTATTTTACTTTCACGTTTTTGTGATATTGTTAAAACACCATTTTGTTTCGTATTTTCCTCATAATATCACCATTTTGGGCTTGCTAATTGTGGGCACAGCCATATTGTTCACCAAAATCTGTTGTGAGTTATTAGTCTTTTTTGCAACAAGTATGCTGTGTTCACCAGTGAGCATGTTCACCAAATATTTTCCTGGAAATTTGTTGCGAAGCAAATATAGGCAAATACTTTTCTCCAAGTGTCCTGTAATGCTTTGTAAAGCCACAACATAGAGCTTTAGTAGTCATGTGCAGAATATTCAAGATCATTGCTGACGTGGCTATCAGTGGGTTGTGAGCATACAAGAAAAAAAAAACCTGCAGTTTCAGCTACAGAGATAATTTCAGAAACACAATCTGACCCCTTAAGTGCTTGACAGTATCCTACGATATTTTGCCGTTTACAATCGCACTCGTTTTTTCCGCTTGCAGTCATTTCAACCCCTAGGGCTATTTGATAGCTGCATGTGGGCTGTCAGTGAACTTAAAAAGAAAAAAATTGGAACCAATGGCACAATGGTTGAGAACCACTAATAAATTCTCATCCCGTATGTGCTTCAATAAATAAACAAAGAGGTTGCAGTGTTACGACTACTGTCAGCAGATATATAACACTGATCCCTGTGCACTGACAATGCAGCACCACATAGCTAATTATGCATGCACATTAGACATGTGCGCAACAATAATCTCAAACAAACCTTTAAAGAACCCTCTTCCTTCACCTTCCCTCATCATAAAACATAGAGCATACTGTAAAATATTAAAAGCAAAAGATTTATTGCCATTTACAAGGTGTTTCTTTCTACCTGATAGAAGAAGAAAGTGTAAAGTATCTGCAGAGACATATGGGAAACAAAAAAGTTATTCCTGCTGTGCCCAGAGACACGACTTCAAACAATGGAGCTGCTCAGTCCCAAGCCGCCACTGCATGCCACAGCCAATGACTGCTCTCAAGGTTGTAACTCTGTGAGCACAATGATCTATATTTTATTTACTTATTGCTAGTTTGTGGCCATTTGTTATATTTTGCTTGTGGTATTTGTTCCATCTGCATCTTCTGTTGTTTGGTACAGTGGTTAGCACTGCTGCCTTACAGCTCAGATCACATATTTGGACACAATAATTGGTCCAGCATAGTTGACAGACATTTCCATATCCCTTATGGACACTTAAAAGACCATCGCCCTATTTTAATCCACTGAAAACTAGTTTTGCTCCTCTGTCCAATTTGAGTTCAAAGCATTTTGAGGAGTTCAGGAAATTTCACAAACCTTTCTATGATTTTGCCAAACTGAAGACAAAGTGATTTTAGCAGGATTTGCCTATCACTATTAGTCATTTTGCTGGGCAGTGTTGTCACAAGCGATTGTCATCTCACATTTTCTATTTAAGGTCTGGCCGCTGCTGTTGCCATACATTTTTTTGGTGTTTAGCATTATTTAGGGAAAGGCTGAGTAACAACTGATCGGGATGTCCAGCTTGTAATTTTTGACATAGACTTCTAGTTAATATTTTGGGTTTGTGATTGGTGTTCATTGTTCTTCTTAGTTTTAGATCCCTGCCTATTTAACGACTGTGATTTTGGCTAACCCCAAAGCCCTATAAACCTCCTGGTTATTGCTTGAAATAACCAAATGTTGTCTTCAAGACTGTTTCAACATGCTATAACAGCAGGTAGTGCTGGTATCTTCTAGTTAGAAATATTTAGCATATTCCATCTGCAATAATTCCAAAATGTTGACATTAATAAATGGGATGGAGGGGCAGTTCAGCAGCATGGTGTAGGCAGATCAGATATCTACAGTAGTAAAGTCTGAGTTTAGGAATAAACCCCAATACACACCCAAGGTAGAAGGATACTTGGTGGCATCACTCACAGTCTGCTCTTGGGTTGGCTGTTAAGAGTCTTGAGTTATGACAGGTGGTCAGTATAAGATTTAAAATATTTTGGGCTATACCTAATACAAATAAAAGAAGATCACATTATTTGAATGGTAGCATTCCATTTACAATCTGTGAATAAAGAGATCAGGGAATATAACATTATCAAACACTTTCAATCAAATACAGACCTTCCTATGAAAGATGTTTTAGCAATTGTAAGTATGAGTTGTTTGATACCATTTGATAAGATTTAGCAATTGCTCCTTTATGTGTAGGGTTGCTCATGAATAATGCATCTAAACTGCTGAAAAATTAAAGGAACACTTTGAAAACACATCAGATCTCAATGGTAAAGAAAATCATGCGAATATCTATACTAATATGGACTAGGCAATGTGTTTGGAACAAAAGGATGCCACATCATTAGATGGAAATTAAAATTATCAACCTACAGAGGGCTGAATTCAAGACACCCCAGAAATCAAAGTGAAAAAATGAGGTGGTAGGCTAGTCCATTTTGCTGAAATTTCATTGCAGCAATTAAAAATTGTAATCAGTAGTTTGTATGCCCAACGCCTAACGTGCTTGTATGCATGCCTAACAACGTCGGGGCATGCTTCAAATGAGACAATGGATGGTGTCCTGGGGGTCTCCTCCTAGACCTGGACCAGGGCATCACTGAGCTCCTGGACAGTCTGAGGTGCAACCTGTCAGAGTCAGATGGACCGAAACATAATGTCCCAGAGGTGTTCTATTGGATTTAGGTCAAGTAAGCGTGGAGGCCAGTCAATGGTATGAATTCCTTCATCCTCCAGGAACTGTCTGCCTACTCTCATTTTTTAGGGCTCTGGCAGTGTTCATCCTGTTCCTCCTTGCCCAAAGAAGCAGACACCAGTCCTGCTGATGGTTAAGGACTTTCTACAGCCCTGTCCAACTCTCCTAGAGTAACTGCCTGTCTCCTGGAATCTCCTCCATGCCCTTGAGACTGTGCTGGGAGATGCAGCAATCCTTCTGGCAATGGTACATATTGATGTGCCATCCTGGAAAAGATGGACTACCTGTGCAAACTGTAGGGTCCAGGTATCACCTTATGCTACCAGTAGTGACACTGACCATAACCAAATGCAAAACTAGTAAAAAAACAGTCAGAAAAGAGGGAAAAATGTCAGTGGCCTCCACCTGTTAAACCACTCCTGTTTTGGGGGTCATCTCATTGTTGCCCATCTAGTGGACCTGTTGTTAATTTCATGAACCTCTTCTACTTAACTGACCAGATCAATATCCCAGAAGTTTCATTAAACTCAGGCTATACTCTAATTAAAAAGTGTTCCTTTCATTTTTCTGAGCAGTAAGTAGTAGTAGGACAAAAGATATAACATAGTAAACTGAGGTATACAATAAAAAAAAATCTTACTTATAAGTGATAAAAAAATTAAGTTTTATGTTTTTTAAATTTCAATAACTTTAATGTACTAGAAAATAGTTTAAAAAAATGACAAACTTGTGATTTACTTGTAAGTGTGCAACTGACAATAAACATATGGATTCAAAAGTACACCAACAGTGGTTCCAAATACTTAATTAAATTTGGAGCACGGGGCTTTTTACTGTATAAGTGTGATCATTTATAGATAGTGATGCACACAAGAGTGCCTGCAAAGATGAAAAGATATCAGATTCCCTTTTCATAGTAACACCCATAGGTAATGGTTGAAGGGGATACTGTTCCACTCAAAATCCAATTGCCTGCACATTTATTCCCCAGTAAGACAGCTGGAAGTCAAGTAGGGCCAGATAGTTTTAAATTTCTGGAGACAAGACCTCCGCAGAATATGGTCTGTTTTATTTCATGTTTAATAGTCAAAGTTCCTAAGGAAGGACTTACTTATATACAGTATACTGCTGTACATTGAAAGCAATAAACAGTTGTGGGAAAATATTAATTTAACTCCATTTGTTTTTCTTATCAGTGATATATATTGGAGCAAATTGGTGTTCTCCTGAAAAAGAATTAAAGCTTTGCCTAAAACTTTAAAGCTTTTTGTAATGAAATCTTATAAATATGGGAATCTTATTTACAGAAAGGAAGGAAATTGTATAAATGTAAATCAAAGAGCTCTGGCATTCAAAGGAATAATACATTGTTACTCAAAAACATCTTTAACTCTATAATGTTCGATATTTTTTCCATTATGTGTACCATTTGTGGGAGGGCATGGTCTGAATTATTAGGGAGCGTATCATCAACTCACAGTCTTAATCATGACTCCATATAGTTGTAATATCTGCACCACTGCATACGCTATTAGAAGAAAGTGGCAAAAAGAAAAGGAGAAAGACAAAAAAAGATCTGAATTTGTATAATTTAGTTGAATGTAAGTGCAAAAGTCTTATCCAGGCTATGATCTTATTGCCAAATCTGACCCTAGACAGTGCAGCAAATTTATAAAAATCTTTTTTCGAGTACTCTGACATGCAAGGTAAAATAAAGATGCCAGAGTAGCTTTTCAGAGTGATGCCATAGGGGAACCATTTTTGGTTTTCCAAAAAAGCTATCCACATGAAGGCTCCATAAAGAACCCTTTATATTTTGATGCATAACAGGCTCCATAAATAACCAACAATATCATAACAGATTTGTGAAATACCATTTTGTTGCTGATTTTAAAAGAACTTTCGCTACATGCAATAATAACACAGGCTGAGTTCAAGTTTTCTTAATCTCTTCGTATCCTGCTAGGCAGCCTTTTAGACATTAAAAATGTCTGCTTTGTCCACATATTGGGAACATTTTGAACATCCAAAGAAAAAATATCACGGACAAAGGAACCTTCCCAGAATGGATTGGTTCTTTGCCATTACAGAACCAATTATTTTTAATGAAATATGGTAGTATCTAATAGTTTAAATAAATGAGTACCTACTATTGATATAAATAGGCATTGGCCTGGGAAATAATGTAAGTTTCTAAATATATCCCTCCAGTAATTTCGTAAAAAAGTTGTGATCAAATCAATTATACATTAATTTTTTAGTTGTTTTTCAAGTTTTGCAATGTCTAGTCACTTTAGAAAATAAATAATTAAATCCTAGTTATATGTGCAATGTGTGCAGCATTACACAATAATTTCTGAATACATTATTTTATTTTTAAATACTTTTAAAATAATCATCTTTATTAATTTTGGTTATGAGGGTAGGAAATTTTTTTGGAATTGTTTAATTATAACATTTTGGATGCTTTTTTCATATTCATTGTTTGAATGCTAAGAAAGTTCATTATTTTGATATATAACAGTTTACATTCAGTCGAAAGTGTAAGTTTTGATTTGAACAGTTCTCAGTATTTCAGCCTTCTCTTGTGTTGTATCCTTTTAAATAAACAATAGAACTTCTCTCAGAAATGTTTTGAGATAAATGGAATGGTGGCCTTGTTGGAAAGATTGATCTGCAGCTACTGGTGCCATAAGAAGATTGCAGAAGCATCATAAGCACAAGAGAGCATTTTAAGAGCTTTAGATTATAATTAAAGTAATAATAAATTAGCTAATGAATATGAATTACAATATAGTTAATAACGCTGTTGTTATAATGTCAGCCTGATTGTAATAGTGGGATACCCTTCTCTTGAACCATATATGAAAAGAATAGTGAAAGGATTTCTATTTGACATTATTCTTGATTTAGAGTCATTGCCATACAAGATATCTTAAGGAACTTCCTTTACTCTGATTTCATTTCATTTAGCCCTGTTATCAAAATTTGTTTACATCCCACATAGGAATACTGAGAACGCTTATTGTAGCAAAGAACAATATGCAATCAGGCATATGTTTTTTGCTGGCCAATTTATAATTTAGATCCCCAGAATATGACCCAATTATTATTATTAACCAATATTATTTGAATGAGCAATGAAAAAACCTGCAACATTCTCATTTTCTGTTATAGCCACAGATTATCACCAGATGCTTATTATTTTTATTCCATTTCAACAATATACAAATTTTTGCTTGATTTTGGATATTTATGTGAAGTAAACTTTACAGTACTGATGATAACTTTTAAAGACCTAATAGATAGATAGATAGATACTTTATTAATCCCAAGGGGAAATTTACATACTCCAGCAGCAGCATACTGATAAAAACAATATTAAATTAAAGATTGATAACATTGAAAGTACAGTATAACAGACAGACAATGATTTTGTATAATATTAACATTTACCCCAAGTGGAATTGAAGAGTCACATAGTGTGGGGGAGGAACGATGTCCTCAGTCTGTCAGTTTAGGAGGACAGTGACAGCAGTCTGATGCTGAAGCTGCTCCTCTGTCTGGAGATGATCCTGTTCAGTGGATGCAGTTCATTTTCCATTATTGACAGGAGCCTGCTCAGCGCCCGTCGCTCTGCCACGGATGTCAAACTGTCCAGCTCTGTGCCTACAATAGAGCCTGCCTTCCTCACTAGTTTGTCCAGGCGTGAGGCATCCCTCTTCTTTATGTTGCCTCCCCAGCACACCACCGCATAGAAGAGGGTGTTCGCCACAACCGCCTGATAGAACATCTGCAGTATCTTATTGCAGATGTTGAAAGACGCCAGCCTTCTAAGAAAGTATAGTCGTCTCTCTCCTTTCTTACACAGCAGTCCAGTCCAATTTATCATCCAGCTGAACTCCCAGGTATTTATAGGTCTGCACCCTCTGCACACAGTCACCTCTGGTGATCACGGGGTCCATGAGGGACCTGGTCCTCCTAAAATCCACCACCAGCTCCTTGGTTTTGCTGGTGTTTAGTTGTAGGTGGTTTGAGTCACACCATTTAACAAAGTCTTTAATTAGTTTGCTATACTCCTCCTACTGCCCACTCCTGATGCAGCCCACGATAGCAGTGTCGTCTGCAAACTTTTGCACAGTGGCAGGACTCCGAGTTGTATTGGAAGTCTGATGTATATAGGCTGAACAGGACTGGAAAAAAGTACAGTCCCCTGTGGCACTCCTGTGTTGCTGACCACAGTGTCAGACCTGCAGTTCCCAAGAAGCACATACTGAGGTCTGTCTTTAAGATAGTCCACGATCCATGCTACCAGGTATGAATCTGCTCCCATCTCTGTCAGCTTGTCCCTGAGGAACAGAGGTTGGATGGTGTTGAAGGCGCTAGAGAAGTCCAGAAACAATTCTTACAGCACCACTGCCTCTGTCCAAGTGGGAGAGGGATTGGTGTAACATATAGATGATGGCATCCTCCGCTCCCACCTTCTCCTGGTATGCAAACTGCAGAGGGTCGAGGGCGTGGCGGACCTGTGGCCTCAGGTGGTGAAGCAGCAGCCTCTCCATGGTCTTAATCACATGTGACGTCAGAGCGACAGGCAAGAAGTTGTTCAGCTCACTAGGACATGTTACCTTTGGGACTGGGGTGATGCAAGATGTTTTCCAAAGCCTTGGGACTCTCCCTTGTTCCAGGCTCAGGTTGAAGATGCGCTGTAGAGGACTCCCCAGCTCCAACGCTCAAGCCTTCAGCAGTCGTGGCGATACTCCATCTGGACCCGCTGCTTTGCTGGCAATAAACCCTACACGTGCATTAGATTGTAATCATTTTTAAGATTAGACTCGCTAGATTGGTAGTCATTCACAGAAGTTGCAGGCATCCTGGTTGAGTTGAATTATGAAATATAAACTATGTAATCTGTTTATATTGGCTCTAATTGGTTAATTTACTTCCATACATGTGCTTCTGTCAATGTTAAAAACTAAACACCTCTGTTAAATTTTAGAGAGTTTATCTAGCAGAACCTTAAGAACCATACCTTAAGAACCCAGCCTCTACATTCTTAATTAAGCTATATTTTACATTTGTAGGCTTTTCTCTATGATTTACCTCTAATTGACGTGCATTGCAATTGTGTTCTGCTGTAATTTATTATTTATCCTATCGCTTTATTTTTTTTGTGTTTTGTGAAGCACTTTCTAATATGTGAAACATGCAATGTTAAGTAAAATGTGCTTAGGAAGATGCAGATCCACGTTGTTCAAGATGTCCAAGTGATTTTAAATACATCACTGCAGAGGCTGCCTCAATTCAAAAGTCTCTTTTGTGGAGGTAAAATTCAACTAATTTATACTTACATATTTAGGGTTTGGCTATACAATTGTTCAAAATGCATTAAGAGTCATTTTTACATACAAAAGTAAAGATGAAATGCCATTTCTGCTTTATAATATTTACCTGTTTTATCATTTTTTGTATCTTTGATTTACCAATATGCTGGATTTTCATGTAAGAAAGCACAGACAGAAATTATTCTATTCACTAAGATGCCTGTTCAAGTATCCACAGATGATAATACCACTTATTTATAATATTATTTTGTCTTTTTAATTTACTTTGTAATTGTTTATAATATGTAGATACTGTAAAATTAACAGAATGATTTTTATATATCTGTTTTTTGAGTATAGACTCTTACTCTGACTTACTATTATAACAACTAGAGACTTAAAAACTATGTATGTTTGATAGTCATTTAAGCTATGCTTAATTCTGTTAGTGGAACATCCGTTTTTTCTGGTTATTTTTATTTATACACTTACTTTATATATTTTCTTTGGATTTGTAATTCTTTTTTTAGGTACATTCACATAATGCACTAAACACCTATTGAAACAGCCATTTCTGTCTGCCTACCAGCGCATCTCCCTGTCTACATTAAACAACTCGGCCTTCCACTTGCTTAAGTGCGGCACACTTATTCTTAACGGAAATTTGTCATTTCTTTGATATATCATAAACACATTGCACTGTATACTATTTTAAAATTTCAGAATATCCCATTGAAAAGTATTTTTAAATCTGCAAACACATCAATCTTAAAATGAAAAAAACATTCTGTGCTACAAATTAGCTTGTTTCAATTTTAGCTTGACCCTGGCTACACCAACTTGTATATTTTGTGTATGTTCCTCTTTTTCACCTCGGACAGTCAGAAAACAGATCCCCTAAACAAGTTAATGACAGACTGACTGCGTGAGTGGGTAGCAAGCTTGAGCGTGCATGAAACAGTAATTTCCCCTAGGCAAGTGAAAAACCACTGTGTCAGCAAATTGTTTCTGCTTCAGCACAAGCAGAAGAGAATGAGTGCATCAGAACCTCAGTCCCCTAATGATTTAACTTGTAGCATGTAAATGATCTCCCTATAAAAGCATAAAATCCAAGCAAGTAACTAAACATTTACTCAGTATTAACCTAACACTATATCAACCTCACAGCACCATTATCTGCAGATTACAATATTTCACTATTTAACAGTTAGTATAATTTACTAGCATGAACAGATATTCATGTTGGACGAAGGTCCAAGATTTCAAAGTCCTGGTGCTTCCTGTCTTACTATATGCTTGTGAGACATGGATGCTATCCAGTGACCTGAGACAAAGACTGGACTCCTTTGATACTGTGTCTCTCTGGAAAATCCTTGGGAACCGTTGGTTTGACTTTGTGTTGAATGAGCGATTGCTCATGGAGTCCCAAATGAGGCATATTACCTGCATTGTGAGGGAGCGTCAGTTACGGCACTACAGCCATGTGGCGCATTTCCCCGAGGGTGATACAGCTCATAAGATCCTCATTGTTGGGGACCCAAGTGGCTGGACCAGGCCAAGGGGTCACCCACGTAACACCTGGCTATGGCAGAAAGAGGGTCATTTCCGGAGGGCAGGACTGGACCGCATGTCTGCCTGGGGGGTTGCCAACCGGGATCCCGAACTGCTTCGATAAGTAGTGGGTGCAACAAGGCACTGTACCAGTGCATGCTCCCCAACTTTACTTAACTTAACTTGAACAGATGTCGCAGTGACAAGGACAGTCCCATTTCAGACTATATGTCCCAAAAAATAAGTGAAGAATACCAAAATGTCCCTCCACCAAAACAAGCATCCTCACAATATATTTAGAGCAGAGAGTATGAAGCACCATACCCCACACCTACACCCTCTCTTCAAAGTAATATATTTTTAATAGCGCAGTCAAAACTCCCAAGGGGGAAAGGTCGTTTAAGAATTTGTATTTAATTTGATTAGCATTGCAACAAAGACCAAGAACCAGACAAAAATAGAGTACTGCCATTTACTTGTTGCCACATCAACCATTGTGTGGAATCTTATGTATGTGTTCATTTGTGGGTGTTTATTTTCCCATGCCCTCAGCGCTCTCTGATGATGATCAGATGAAGCAGACATTAAACAAATGAGGATGGGCTTTATGCATGGTCATACATGCTACACAAGCGTAAAGGTCTGCTCACCTCATAATATAGCATCAGAGTGCCACATTCAGCTGATATCCATAATGGTCACTCAGTGTAATAAAGTTTTTCTTTCACTTCGGTTATTCCCAAACATTTGTCATAAATAAATAGCTTTGCAAGTCCCACTTTATAAATTTTGACAATGGTCAAAAATGCTCAAGCAAAGAAGGTATTAATTTCAAAAGTTTTTTTTTTTAATTAATTTAGGTTATGTTAATTGACAGTTGCAAATTGTGGGTAGTGTGTATGGTTGTGTGTGTGTGAGTGAGAGTGGTCCCCATGATGGACTAGATTCCTGTCCAGGACTGTTTTCAGCCTTTTGCCAAATTCCGGTAAGAGGGCCTTTGGCCACCAAAACCCTAAAATGGGCTGAGAAGGTTCCCGAACCTACCTACTAGACTCAGTCTATTGGGGTCTATGGTGCCTGCACAGTCTTCGAGTACCTGAATGTTACAGGTAGAAGTTTCTAACTTGTTGTCCTTGAGAAATAACTTTTACTTGAAGAGTGCACATTTCTGGCATCATAGAGTACTGAAGCATAGTGGTCACTTTCTTCCCAGCATTAAAGATAAATATCCTATTTATACAGTAATAATGTGTGTCTAATTTGTGTGTAAATTGACCATAAACTCACTTCTACAACCATTTTTACTATTTATTAATAAAAGGTTGACTGTATCCAATAACCAAATCCTTTGTCATATGCTGGATTTGTAAATGCTTGGAAATTAATTTTGGTTTGCCCAGATTGTGTTGAATACATCAGTAAGGGGTTCAAGTGCCCATTATATTGGCTTAATTCACCAACAGTACAATGCAAAACACTTTCACATTTTGGAATATTTCATAAATACATAATAAAATAAACAAAACAAACAAAAAAAAAAAAACTAAATTCTTAACAATACACATTCAATTTCAAAAGTTACTGTGTAACCCATAGTTGAAACATATGCCGACTGTAAAAACAATTTATATCCTTTATGCAATGTGGACCTGCAATACATTCTATATATGTATTTTGGAATTTTTTATTTGATCAAAGTTAAAATGGAAAAGTAAAAGTTATAACATTTTAAACTGAGCTAAATTACAGTAGTAAAATCTTTTTACTATATATATATATACAGTACATCTGACTTTATTTGCTGAAGTGAACAAAAAAAATCAAATCTACTCTTTGTTCGTCTGGATCCAGAAAAGAAAACAAAAAGAGTTTATGATCTTTAACTGTAAAGGGAGTCTAAATTAATAACTTGGTGAGCAACTTTGTACAATTTTTGGTTACTAATAGTGAGATGAACTGCATACTGTAAAGATGTGGTTTGGTACATAAATAAACCATGCAACAATATAAAATAACAAATGGCCAGTTGTTATATTTTGCTATTTTGCTTTCATTTTATGTATTGCTCCAGCAAATTACATTAGTCTTCAAAAATAAACCATTAAGTGTGAAGAAGTTGCCACGGAATATTTATTTCCAAATATTAAAAAGTGCTTGAAGTGGTTAATACAAATGATGATAGTTGTCATTTTGAGCTAGTCAGTTCTTTCTGATCTATTAAATGCACTTCTGTCCAATAGCTACTTTCAAATGTTGATTTCTAACTTTTTTTACACCCATTTGGCAAAGAAACACAGCAGGAATTGTTACTCGCTTCTCTCTGATTATGCAAATTTTCAGCACATTGTTTGCGGAAACACTTTGCTGTGTGCTGATGATTCTCAGCACAGACTTAACAGATTACCAGTGGCTTTTGCCGTGTTTTTCTAACAGTACAAGTGCATTGTCTAAAAATAGCCGGAACAATTCATTCTGTTCTTGCTATCATCTGTCACCTAAAACATCTCTATTAACATATCCCTTTGTGCTGTTACTATTTTTTTCTATGGTCCACCTTCCTGTCAAGACTTTTGGAAGTATATAATGGCATAATATGTTTTTCTTATAGTTTTTGTGAGTGAGCCATTTTGTTAGTCTTCTGGCTTAATAACTTTACCATTTTTTATTTGCTGTATCAGTCTCACAGGCAGCAAAAGGCTTAAAAAATGTTTTCTAAGAGAATTATCAACTCTGTTAACATCTGACTTTGCATTTCGAATGGCTTACTTTAATAAACATGTTATCTCTCATGCATTTTATAAAAGAAGCAACTAAATAAACAAAATACACACATCTAAGTTGGAATACATACTACATTTTTGAGAAATATTGATTAAAATCCTTAGGCCCAAATTAAAACCAAAAATAAGTCAACAACAACAATTCTACTAGCCTATAAAATTATCCTAAAGGTTCATGGAAGACTTGTTATTAATCTCATGAGCAGTCAGATCCAATAATGAATACTCAAAAGAGAGGAGTTAAAGTGACCAACAGTATGATCACAAAGATTGTGTGCATTTATAAAAATATGCCTTCAGGTCAAGGTTACTCAGACTTAGGTGTGAGAACAGGGAACCATCTTTTAGCTGTTGGGACAAACAAAGAGCTTGAAGATAAATATTTTCAGAGGCTGGGACAGAGATTCTATATGTGAGTATTTGGCCGAAAGTCTTATCACAATAATGTAAGAATTTTGTAGTCCTGAATTATTACTTTGTGGTGTATTCTCCCTTTAAAAGTATAGTTTCTGCCCTATAGCTAAGTATCCTAAATGCCATAACAGAAAATTACTGTTTTAATTTGCATGCTAAAATATGAATGAACAAACATCATAATATATTATATGAATTGTATGCTTTACATTTCCCTTTGATATTTTATACTGCACCTGTTAATAATCATACGAACCAGAATTAGACTAATTGGGTTTGAAAGGATTGGTAATTTAATTAGAATTTTTTTACTCTGTTTCCTAATAATCTTCAACCTGAGCTTAGAACAGGGGAGAGTCCCGAGGCTTTGGAAAACATCTTGTATCACCCCAGTCCCAAAGGTATCACGCCCTAGTGAGCTAAATGACGTCCATCCTGTCGCTCTGACGTCACATGTGATGAAGACCATGGAGCGGCTGCTTCTTCACCACCTGAGGCCACAGGTGCGCCATACCCTTGACCCTCTGCAGTTCGCATATCAGCAGAAGGTGGAAGCGGATGATGCTATCATCTATATGCTACACCGATCCCTATCTATCTATCTTTTCCCCCATGTTTTTGACATTGTCTTTTCACAGAAGGCTGAGCTTAAGGGCTATTTATATTGATTTACATATTCAAAGAGGCGTAATTCTGGGAGGAGTTGGGGCGGGACAGCAGGCGCGTGCACGTGTGTTACCTTTCATGCTGACTGGGATTTATGTAGCGGAAGAACGTGGAAGTTGGCGAATGCACAGATTCATGTATCTGGATTTTTTTATGCATACGAACATTTCCACTTTTGTCCATACGCCATGTTATAGTGTGAATTCTACGCACTGCGTTATGCATGAGGCCCCAAAAGAGGTGGGGCTTCTGAAACAATCTGGAAGTAAAGTCACTGAGCTTCTGTGGTCCTCTGGTCTGGGGTGGGAATAGGAAGAGAGGTTAGTGACTGTGTCTCTCCCAAACCTATCCCCTGTTTTTCTTCCTCTGCAGAGCCCACAATACTTTCACACAATAGGTGTGCATGAGATGGCTCTGTCTTTAGTTTGGACGCTATAGGTTGAGCGTTCCTGGCTGAGAGGTTGCATATCTAGGAAAGAACTTTGACAATGGCATGGTGTGATGCCTTCCGGTATACAACCTTTGAACTTAAAGGGTTGAAGGTCTAGAAACCAATAAGTAACTCTAGGGTTTCCTTCTTTGTGGGTGTCCATCCTCTGTTTCAGTTTTATATTTTTAATAAATTTGCAAAAATTACTAAAATCCTGTTTTCACTTCATAATTCTGGGGGAATTGAGTGATGCTTGATTAGGGAAAAAAATTAAATGGTATTACCATAAGGCTGTAACATAACAAAATGTGAAAAAAGTGAATGGGTCTGAATACTTTCTGAATATACATAATAGATTCAGAAATATCCATCTCCCTATTTATATATATTTATATACAGTATATCTATCTCTCTATTTATTTATATTTATATATATCAACCTTAATAAAAGGAGACTTGGATATGTATCTATGTGTCCACCCAGCTACTATGTCTCAGTTGTATGCCTATTTAGTATGGTATTTTGAAAAGCAGTGCTAATGTTTGTGATGCACCATCTGTTGGAAATAAAAATGCATTTTATTTCTACATGCATTACAAAATACAATCCAATAAATGGTGCACTGCAAACATTAATGCTGAATACGTTCTGCAGAGAGTAACTGCCGAATGGACAGAAATCAGTGTGTCCATCATAATAAAAGGACAAGTGTGAGTGTGTGTGTGTCTGTGTATCAGTGTGTCTGTCCAGTTGATAGGGTTAGGAAGAAAACTTTAAAAATAGGCAAATCATTTAGAAGAAGGGTAAAAAAATTAAAAGTGATAATAAAAATTCCAAATAAGGACCTAAAAATAAGAAAATTGGTTTTATTGGGGTATTTTTTGTCTAGTGTCATACACCAGCAACATCAGAATGGTAGCGACTTTCTTGCACCTGCTTGGGCCACATGAATAAGATTTATAACTGAAATGACTGATAACTTGTCATGGTGGGAAATGGATGAATGAAAATAATGATAAAATGATACACACATCAGGAAACCAAAAACCTGACACAACTAGGCTTGAGTTGCTAGACAGCACAATGCAGCAGCAATCACTGTTGAACATTGATTCCCAGCAAATCACTTCAACAATAAAAGTGGTTAGTTTGACGAGGGACATCAAAAGAGGGCGGTGAAAACGGGCAGCTCTGTTCAAAGAGAAAATGGCAGCTGCAAGAGAAAGGGATTGGTGAGAATTATTATACGAGACCAAATGAATAACCCATGTATCAAATAAAAAACATGGTGCCTACACTGATTACTTAGATTTCAACCAGTCTTAGACTGGTAGCACAGCTAATATATATATTATGTTTTTTTTCCTAGCCGTTGTAGTTCAGGCAGGTTAAAATGAGCTACTCAGTGTGACACTGTAAATTTAAAGTGGGGAGTTATAAGTCTGACTGCATAAGCTTCAAAGTAAGAAGCATTGTTGCCTCACAGATCTAGCATTCTGAATTTAAATTGTATATTTTGTCATCATGGAGATTGTATGTTCTTTAGATATTTGCATGGGTTTTCCTCTGGGTACTCCAGTTTTTATTCACACCCTTCCTTAAATATGTGTAGGTTAAGTTGATTAGTGAGTCCAGGTTGATTCTGTATGGCTATAAGTGGACCTTGTAATGGACTGAAATACTGTCCAGGGCCCTGTCCCTAAACAATACTAAATAGAATTAAGCAGAACATTATGAATTTATGAAATCTGGTTCAACAGAGTATTTAGGCCAGTGTTATTTAAATTGACATGTGTTTATTAAGCTAATATAGCCAAGTTTTTAAATATATGTATTATAAATGAGATCAGGAACTACCTTAGTAATCTCTTACTCCATCAGAAATAGTTCTAAGACTGTTGTACTTACTGTCCCATCACATCCTAGACATATAACTGACCTTATTCATTCTTTTCCAATCTGCTACTCTGGTTATATATCTATAAGAGATATAAGAGGTAAGAGTAACTACAGTTTGGATGCATTAATCAAGAGTTGTGGAAATGCAAAATCCTTTTATTCACCCAGCTGCTCATTTAACTATGTCGTACAACCAGCTACTTGCAATTCCCAGCATCTCACCTTTCTATTAGAGAGAGTATAGTCACTGGTGTGGGGTTGGGGGGGTGACACCATGAGCAATTCCTCAGCAGTGACAACACACATCTGACAGTTGCCATTTAGAGGTGAATTTCAGATATATCACAAAGCATTTTCCAGCTCTGTGAAGATAGATAGATAGATAGATAGATAGATAGATAGATAGATAGATAGATAGATAGATAGATAGATAGATAGATAGATAGATACTGTACTTTGTTAATCCCAAGGGGAAATTCACAAGTTCTGTTTCATTATCAAAAATGGTAGAGTATTTCAGCATAAGGTTGACATGCCTGGGGGTCAGTTTAGTTTAAATTATTTGTGTTTTGTTTTGCAACGTACAAATTTTTAATATAAGTCCCTATTCCAACTTTCATACAAAATCAGATTATAATGTCTGCAGGACTGGAACTTGCTTGTAGCCCCAGATTTACCAGTAATAAAGTTTCCTAGTTAAAAATTAGAAGTCATAGAACCAAATAGTACTCTGTGCACATCAGGTCTTCATCCTCGTTCGAGGTTTTTAAAAGTCGTTTTAAGACCTACTTGTTTTCTTCTGTCCTTCATTGTGTATGATGGGATTGTGGTGGATGTTACAATTGGTTGTTTTATTAATCTTCTTTTGCATGATTGTTTGTATTGTGTTTATTTTAATTCTTTTTTGTACAGCACTTTGGTGCAACCTCTGTTGTTTTAAATATGCTTTTATAAATAAACTAGCAAAATACCCGCACTTCGCAGCGGAGAAGTAGTGTGTTAAAGAAGTTATGAAAAAGAAAAGGAAGCATTTTAAAAATAACGTAACATGATTGTCAATGTAATTGTTTTGTCACTGTTATGAATGTTGTTGTCATATATATATATACACACACATACACATATAAACATATATACATATACTGTACATATATACATATAAACATATCTACATATACACATCTACATATATACTGTACATACATATATACACAGACACATATATACATATATATACAGATCTACATATATATACATATCTCTATATATATATATACATACAGTGCATCCGGAAAGTATTTACAGCGCATCACTTTTTACACATTTTGTTATGTTACAGCCTCATTCCAAAATGGATTAAATTCATTTTTTCCTCAGAATTCTACACACAACACCCCATAATGACAACGTGAAAAACGTTTACTTGAGATTTTGCAAATTTATTAAAAATGAAAAAATTGAGAAAGCACATGTACATAAGTATTCACAGCCTTTGCCATGAAGCTCAAAATTGAGCTCAGGTGCATCCTGTTTCCCCTGATCATCCTTGAGATGTTTCTGCAGCTTAATTGGAGTCCACCTGTGGTAAGTTCAGTTGATTGGACATGATTTGGAAAGGCACACACCTGTCTAAATAAGGTCCCACAGTTGACAGTTCATGTCAGAGCACAAACCAAGCATGAAGTCAAAGGAATTGTCTGTAGACCTCCGAGACAGGATTGTATTGAGGCACAAATCTGGGGAAAGTTACAGAAAATTTTCTGCTGCTTTGAAGGTTCCAATGAGCACAGTGACCTCCATCATCCGTAAGTGGAAGAAGTTCGAAATCACCAGGACTTTTCCTAGAGCTGGCCGGCCATCTAAACTGAGCGATCGAGGAAGAAGGGCCTTAGTCAGGGAGGTGACCAAGAACCTGATGGTCACTCTGTCAGAGCTGCAGAGGTCCTTTGTGGTGAGATTAGAACCTTCCAGAAGGATGAACATCTCTGCAGCAATCCACCAATCAGGCCTGTATGGTAGACTGGCCAGACGGAAGCAACTCGCTAGTAAAAGGCACATGGCAGCCAGCCTGGAGTTTGCCAAAAGGCACCTGAAGGACTCTCGGACCATGAGAAACAAAATTTTCTGGTCTGATGAGACAAAGATTGAACTCTTTGGTGTGAATGCCAGGCATCACGTTTGGAGAAAACCAGCACCGCTCATCACCAGGTCAATACCATCCCTACAGTAAAGCATGATGGTGGCAGCATCATGCTGTGGGGATGTTTTTCAATGGCAGGAACCGAGAGACTAGACAGGAGAAAGGCAGAGATGACTGCAGCAATGTACAGAGACATCCTGGATGAAAACCTGCTCCAGAGCGCTCTTGACCTCAGACTGGGGTGACGGATCATCTTTCAGCAGGACAACGACCCTAAGGACAGCGCCAAGATATCAAAGGAGTGGCTTCAGGACAACTCTGTGAATGTCCTTGAGTGGCCCAGCCAGAGCCCAGATTCGAATCCGATTGAACATCTCTGGAGCGATCTTAAAATGGCTGTGCACTGACACATCCCATCCAGCCTGATGGAGCTTGAGAGGTGCTGCAAAGAGGAATGGGCGAAACTGGCCAAGGATAGGTGTGCCAAGCTTGTGGCATCACATTCAAAAAGACTTGAGGCTGTAATTGCTGCCAAAGGTGCATCGAGAAAGTATTGAGCAAAGGCTGTGAATACTTATGTGCATGTGAGTTCTCAGTTTTTTTATTTTTAATAAATTTGCAAAAACTTCAAGTAAACTTTTTTCATGTTGTCATTATGGGGTGTTGTGTGTAGAATTCTGAGGAAAAAAATGAATTTAATCCATTTTGGAATAAGGCTGTAACAAAATGTGGAAAAAGTGATGCGCTATGAATACTTTCCGAATGCACTGTATACACATCTACATATATATACATATATATACACAGATCAACATATATACACACACATACATATACATACATACATACACACACACATATACATATATACATACATACATACATACATACAGATAAATATACATATATATATACACACATACACATACATATATATATAAACATACATACATACATACATATATAGTACTGGCCAAAAGTTTGGACACACTTCCTCATTCAATGTGTTTTCTTTATTTTCATGACCATTTACAGCACTCCATCACTCTCCTTCTTGGTCAAATAGCCCTTACACAGCCTGGAGGTGTGTTTGGGGTCATTGTCCTGTTGAAAAATAAATGATCGTCCAACTAACCTGACTTCTGCACAACACAACTGCTTGTCCCAACCCCATTGATAAAGCAAGAAATTCCACTAAATAACCCTAATAAGGCACACCTGTGAAGTGAAAACCATTTCAGGTGACTACCTGTTGAAGCTCATCGAGAGAATGCCAAGAGTGTGCAAAGCAGTAATCAGAGCAAAGTGTGGCTATTTTGAAGAAACTAGAATATAAAACATGTTTTCAGTTATTTCACCTTTTTTTGTTAAGTACATAACTCCACATGTGTTCATTCATAGTTTTGATGCCTTCAGTGAGAATCTACCAATGTAAATGGTCATGAAAATAAAGAAAACACATTGAATGAGGAGGTGTGTCCAAACCTTTGGCCTGTATTGTATATCTGCATATATATATATACTGTATATAGCAAAATCCCCGCGCTTCGCACTGACGAAGTACTGCTTTTAAATTTTTATTAAGAAGAAAAGAAAACCTTTTTAAACTGAGGGAAAATATACCAATAACTATCAGTTAAGGATCTCTTTGTATACCACGTTGTCAGTTCAGCAGTCCGGTTGTAATATGACCAAGCTGTGCAGAGATTACTTTTGAGAATGCAACATACAGTTTTGTCCAGGAGGAAAGCAATGTTGCCTCAAATCAATGGCAACCTTTTGTAG
The DNA here is from genome assembly GCF_016835505.1 of Polypterus senegalus. NCBI lineage: Eukaryota > Metazoa > Chordata > Cladistia > Polypteriformes > Polypteridae > Polypterus > Polypterus senegalus. The sequence goes on from NC_053162.1 coordinate 134,237,045, forward strand.
GATTTGTCCCTGAGACTTATTATTTGTCATCGCGAAGCAGAGCCTTACTGGAAATTTGAGGCATTTCAATTTAAATGGGAGATCAGAGGGTATAATGGTGATGCAAGGAATACATTCAGAGTGTGGAGCTCTGCTGTTTTTTTGTGTAGCTGTCTTCACACAGCTTCTCCGCTGCTTTGTAAACGAATGGCATATAAGGCCATCGTTTCTCCTTGCTTCGCAGTTCTGTACTGTTTTATTGTTCATTTATTACGATTCTTATAGTTATTGTGTAGCTATTCGAGACTTACTTTACTGTTCAGGTAACCATTTCCTTTATTTAATCCGTGGCTTGTACGTTATTTTTTGTTTGTTTATTACGATTCCAGATATTTATTGATTCCCTTCTTTAGCTGACTGCCTGCTCATATAAGACGCTCTGCTGGTTTTTTGTGAAACAGCCTTTACACAGCTTCTCCGCTGTTTTATAAAAACGAACGACATATAAAGCCATCACCTTGTCAATTGTGTAAATGCGTTTTTTGAACAGGTTTGATGCATGGAATTGATCACTCGTACTGCGTTCAGTCAGTTGACGTGAGCTGCTCTTTTGTGTGATGTTGTGATGTCCACGGCTTTATTTAATGTTAGCTAAGACTCGGCACTTAAAAGTTTCTGGCTGCACTCCGGTTGTAATATGCAAGCTGCGAGCTCACTCTTGAGAATGCAACGTATAGTTGTCCAGGAAAAAAGCAATCTTGCCTAAAATCAATGGCATCGTTTTGTAGGGTCTGCCCCTGAGATTTATTACTTGTCATCGTGCAGCAGCGCCTTACTGGAAATTGGAGGCATCTGAATTGAAATGGGAGATCAGAGGGTATAAAGGGGATGCGAGGAATACATTGAGTGCGGAGAAACTCTAGGGACAGCGTGTGTATTAACTTGTGTATTTTTCTGTAAGTATTTGGTGGAAGCATGACGAAGTAGCTTCCGCAAGACCGCGTTAGCTGTGGAGCTCAACTCAGAGCATATTCTTTTCCTACCTTGTCAATTGTGTAATGCGTTGTTTGAACAGGTTTGATGCATGGAAGTGATCACTTGTACTGCGTTCAGTCAGTTCACGTGAGCTACTCTCTTGTGTGATGTTGCGATATCCACGGCATTATTTAATGTTAGCTAAGACCCGGCACTTAAAAGTTTCTCGCTACAGCAATTTTAACTCCGTTACAAAGTGATCCAAAGTCTCGTTTATACCTCGTTTCTTCTCATTAAACTTATATCTTGTGAATAAAGTATTCTGCGTTTTTCTTCAGCGCTCTTTGGGAGCTCTTCCTTCTTTTCTACGTATTGCGGTCACAGTCAGTTCACGTGATTACATGGGAGGTGTGATGATGTCACACGCAGCTCCGCCCCCCAATGGCCATCGAGCTAACATCCATTACAGTATATGAAGAAAAATAGGTTCCAATTATGACCATTACGTGTAGAAATGAAACCTGCCCAACTTTTCTAAGTAAGCTGTAAGGAATGAGCCTGCCAAATTTCAGCCTTCTACCTACATGGGAAGTTGGAGAATTAGTGATGAGTGAGTCAGTCAGTCAGTCAGTCAGTGAGTCCGTCAGTGAGTGAGTGAATGAGTGAGTGAGTGAGTGAGTGAGTCAGTGAGGGCTTTGCCTTTTATTAGTATAGATAATTTAATCTAATCTATGCAGTGAAACAGGCACTCACAGTTACATGCAATACCTTAACGCAGTGGCGTAGCTAAAGTTCGTTCTGCTCAGGGCAGGGCGGTGCTTCAATTTGCAACCCTCCTACATATAATTGAATATGGTAACCTATTTAAATAGACAATTAAAATGACATATAGAAAAAAAGTAAGATAAATTTTACATAGATTTATTCATATATAGAGAAACAGCAATCATTTTTCATATATAATTATTTATAAGTATCAACTTATATGCTTATAAACTTATGCTATATGCTTCAACTAGACAAGAATATAGTATAAACACACTGATAAGCCGTGTTCTTATTATTAGTTTAATATAATTTCGCCGTGAAATCCAGAACAAGTGTAGTGTACAAGTGATAGGTGGGGATGGTTTCTGCACAGAGCAAGAACGCATTCGGATTGATAACGAAATTAAATTATAAACTGTAAATTAGTTGTTTATCTTCCTATAAATTATTATCGGTGTAATGTTTATGTTTATTTTTGTTATTGCCTCATAAATTTCAACTGCTGTGTCTGATTCCGTCACAGAAGGACAGTCTGAAAATTATTTGTGGATAAAAATCAGAGAATTTTACTTTTTTCATTCATTAGTAATACTTTTCCGAACCCTGCTGCTTACACACGAATTGTACAGAGCCTTTTGGCCAATAATGCCGCCCCCAAAATTGTGCTGCCTGGGGCAGCCTGCCCCTAGCTACGCCACTGCCTTAACATCCAAAAGCATCTGTGAATTTGTATTTTATTCGAAGCAGGTCAAAGGGATTTATTAAGGTACACAATTAAGTCATAGAGTGGTCATAGGACCACTAACTTTTCATTGCAACTTGTTTACTTCATAGTTCTGTTTCTTCAGTACATCTATAAGTATACATTCAGAATGAGATATGAGATACAAATAGTCTAAATAGTCTCATTTAGAATCATGGTTAATTTGTTATGTATTGTATTTGTTAATGTTTCTATAAGGCAATATCCAACAAATTATTTTAAAGTTCTATCTAAATCTATGTCAGGATTTGTCACCTGAAATGGTAACAGTTTATATTAATTTTATTTTTTTCATTAAAAGATAAGTTTGGAATTTTTGAAGTCAAAGTTATTTCTTCATAATCATGGTTTATATTAATTTGATACTTGAAATTGCATTCTAAAGTTAAGAATATTTTATATATATATATTTTTTAACAGCCAAGCTGCTGCTGTGTTTTATGATTTACTGTATGTTTTAGTTACCATTCTCCTATTGTAAAAACAAGCCTTAAAAGTTACCAAGGGGGTTGTTATTATGATTCCACCCACTGTGCCTGCTGGAAGGAGACAAGCAAACAAGAAATGTATCTTTACCTTTGGAAAGAAGCACCAAAAATATGTGTTAAAATGTATTATTTCAGCTTACTTTTGTTGCCACAAGCACACCTCAGATAACTGGAAGATACATTTTTTTTAATCAAAACCTTTACTTCTTCAAAGTAGACATCTTTGGTAAGTTGTAAGGCTTTTTTTTTTCCAACTGAGACCTTGTTACTTATTAGCTCCATTACACAAGGACAGGCTAGTTATTTTTTAAATTTATAAAATTTGCTTCACTGTAAAAAGCAGTTTCATGTAGCAAATTGATATATGCAATGACTGTGAAGACATAATTTGACTGAATAATACCAAACATTTCCTTTAATAAATCTTTACAAACATTTACGATGGATCAATAGGTTAAACTTTACATTAGATAATTTTAAAAATCTTCAATTAATCAATAAGTAATTTGTAAAGGTTTAAAGAAGCATTATGTAATATTTGCTAATGACATTTTAATGAAAGTGTTACCAAAGTATGAATTATTACTTTATGACATTTATAACTATTTGAATGTACACAAACTAATTACCTGCTAAATATTGTGCAATGTTTGTTAATGACATATTAACAAAACTTATTCTAAGTGAAATAGTTTCTACAATTGTAAAATAACTCAAATCTCATTAATCCCAGCTGTTGTATATTCATAATACTAAACATAAGATGGAATCGTGAGATGATACAAAGCCACTTAAAATTTTTCAAGATAGTTTCAAGGGACCCGGCTTATAAAGAGAAAAGAGAATTTTTCAGGACACTGAACAACAATCAGCTGTTTTTTCCATCGTAGGTTTTAATGACACGTGTCAGAACCTTGGTTTAATATCTCATCTCCAAAACAACACAATACCTAGACATTGTCCCCAGTTATTGAATGGAGTAGCAAGTAAAGATCTGTGACATACGAGGGAAAGTGCCCCAAAACAGTCCATAAGAAGCATATTGTATGCAGTAGCAATTAAGCTTTCCATCCTAAAACAAGCACTAGCATTTCAATCTCTGTTTAGTCCTCAAGTTCAGAAAAATTTAAGTTGGACAGTGGTATCATCTTCATATTCTGTTTTTATTTTCCTTTTTTGTCAAAAAATGCTGCATCATATATTTCACAGTTGTTTTACCATTCATGTAAGGTGCTGAGAAAGTCTATAAATAAGTACAAGTGAAAAGACAAAAATCACCCTTGGATAAATAATATAAAAGTATGAACTTTACATCTATCGATGGCTAGGATTGACAACCAGTTTGTTAAAAGGTCATGGGAAATCATTACCACGTGAAGAAATAGGCAATAATTGAGCCCTTTAAAATTATTTTGTATAGCTTCTTAGTTGAAAATGGTGTGTACCTGATAATAAGACATTATCTAACTGAGAATCTGAGTGAAGATAAAACAAAAATGCTAGAATTAAATTTGTAGGTGTACAGTATCACCCACAATTAACAAAGTTCCATGAGCAGATTCTACTAACTTGTGTTTGATTTTTTTAAAGTCATATTATTTTAATAGTATCATATCATATCAATGTGTTTCACTGTACATTTACTGAGACAGAAAGTAGACAGATAATCCTTGCACAGCCTGTTAGGTGCTGCCCACGTTTTCAAGTGCATTTTAACCGGCACAATACTCTTCATTTGGCAGGTCAGTCAGTCGAGCAGACATGCTGGCGAACATTCCCAGCGGCGACACTGGATAGAGAGCTGCTTCTGAAATGGCAGCTCTAGTCAAGCAGAACAATATTTCACAAGTTCTGAATAAGGGGGTTTGTTGACAGTGCCAATCCCTCTGGGATCGCCAGCCGTCTTGCACCCAGCTCTTGCCAAGGCTTCTTCTTTTTGAAATGCAAAGTGAGTTTCAGAATAAACAAGCAAGCTAGCAAATGCACAAACTATGAGAGTGTCTACAAGTATGACAAATGATTTCTGCTTTTTTTTGGCAGTTCTTTCTTTCTTCCTTGAAGGAAATTATTGAAAGGATGCACTCTGTAAATGCATTTTTTTTCTTTTTCATTTTTCTTTGTTCAGTAAGTCAAAATCAGGAGAATTAATTACAATTGAAAATGAATGTATTTACTAAAAATGGGGGTGCATAATCAGAGCTGGATAGCTTACAGTACACCACCACCTTTCCCTCAGAACCATGAGCAACATCTGAGACTGCCCATTTCAAGGATGTCTTGCTTCTGTATTAAATATTTAGGAAGATCCAAATTACTATTTTATCTGGGAATCATCACATTGTTTAAAATGTGTAGCCTTTGCATTAATGACCTGAAAATAAAAAGTGCATAATTCATAGAAATTAAATTGGTATACAAAACTGTGTCATCAAGTGCTTCTCAAACCTCATTTCTAAAATTAGCATTTTATATAAACATATAAATACAGTAATCATGTGTGTTGTTTCTCATGAGGTTCTTTAGAAGGCAGAACACATGTCATACTATTCACTGTATATTTTAAAAATAATTGTTTTTATTACTTATTGTTTTGCTTCTGACAACCTCCCATTGTGCCTCAAAATTCATGAAAACTGTGATGTTGTGCAGTTATAGCGGGTGTGGTTATTTAAATTAATGGGTGGGGCCAACTGCATGGACATTTCCTTCATAAATGGATGCCTGGGGAAAGGTAAGATAGTCAGCTATTTTGAATTAAATTAGAAATGAATACTCTGCTATTCTGATGTTACACTTTAGTTATTATTGACCTTCTTATTTATTATTTGTTATTATTGTATTTTTGTTTTTATTTATTAGGAGATAGTTATTTTACACAGTCACTAACATGTGGTTACATGGACAAAGTAAATGGAGCAATTCCTTAAGGGGCCCTTACATAAGACCTTTTATTTAGTTTGTTTTCCAAGGTAATGTTAAAACCTCCCATAAATAAATCTGCTAAAACCTGAATTAAATCAGTTACGGCGGAATTTTTCCTGCCAGTTGAGTAATAACAATTTACACAGTAAAAAAGTTTCCCTTCCCCAGGTCAGTATTCTGTTATGAATTTAGGATAGTTCCATGCTTTTAAGGCCCAGACACAAGCACATTCGTAAAATTCAGTTCCCTTTGGTTACACTGCAACTCAAAACCAGCCACAACCAGCTCCATAGGTATACAAACTCTAATAACCTTTCTGTGAGTGAATCTTCATTTATGTATTCAATGTGCTTCCCTCACCTAAATAATCCAATAACAAAACAAGTTCATGAAGATAAAATACAACAAATAAATCTCAATAAATATTTCCATGTAAAACCAGGAATAAATACACAATCAGCATCATTTCCTCGCTTGCCTCTTCCCCAGTACTCACTCCCTCTCTTGTCTGCCCTGCTCACCCTCCTAGTGTCTAGCACCAGGGCTGTGACCCCAGTGAACATTGTTAACCTTCCAGCTCTCCCTTGTCCCAGCCACCTTGATTGATAACCGCTGCGATCTTCCTGCCACCATCCTTCCTTTAAGTCTTACACAAGTCCTGATCACTCCTTCTCCTCAACTCAGCATTCTGATCCATTCGTAGAGCGTTGTATGTTCGCTTCACCACAAGGTCTCCCGACTGCTTCACCTCCAATCCTCTGCTCTGGTTCCAGCATGATCCTGCTCTGTCCCTTTTCCTCAGTTTTTACAGTCACTTCACTTTTTCTTTCCTTTTTTGCCTTACTCAGACTCTTTTTATCTCAGTGGGTGCAGGAGAGTACAGCCTAACAACTGAATGAGGAAACTGGCCGAGGTAATTGCGCATTCATGTGTAAGCGCGAATCATTAGTGATTCTGGGCCTCCCATCTTCACAGCCATATGCACCTACACCTTCTGAGACTGAGTGTACTGTATATTTTTAAGAGACCTCTTTCACTTCACCATAACACCTTAGACTGCCATACTGAACAAATCCAGATCCTCTTCTATTCAAGGTTGTGCAAGGAAATGAAAACACTCTTCTCTACCATGTTACATCTTTTAAACATTCTTTTTAAAGTCTAACAAGTCAGTGAATCTTTATTTTACAATGTCTAAAATAATGTATTCATCTCCTTGGAAGTTTTAACATTTTATTATTATACAACATTGAATTACTATAGATTTAATTTGGCTTTTTTGATATTGATCAACAGATCTCTGTAAATTGATCTACATTATTTACAAATATAAAACACATAATATATAATACATAACACATAACATTGATAACATAAGTATTCACTCCCTTCAAGTCAGTATTTAGAAGATGCTCCTTTGGCAGCCATGACAGCCTTAAGTCTGTGTGCACGGGTCTCGCTCTCTCAATCTACTTTCATATCTGGACACTGCAAGTTTTCCCCAGCCGTTCTTGCAAAACTGCTTAAGTTCTGTCAGGCTGCATGGAGTTTGTGACTGAACAGCCTTTTTCAAGTCCAGCCTCAAATTCTCATTTGCACTAAAGTCTGGACTCTGACTCAGTCACTCCAGTGTTAAGTACTGATCAGCATTATTGTGTGTTTTATGTTTTACTCTTGGTTTTGAATTATTATTCTTCATATTGTTATGTGACCTGGGTTCACTTCCCGGGTCCTCCCTGCGTTGAGTTTGAATGTTCTTCTCGTGTCAGCGTGGGTTTCCTCCGGGTACTCCGGTTTCCTCCCACAGTCCAAAGACATGCAGGTTAGGTGCATTGGTTATTCTAAATTGTCCCTAGTGTGTTCTTGGTGTGTGTGTGTGTTTGTGCGCGTGCCCTGTGGTTGGCTGGCGCCCTGCCCGGGGTTTGTGTCCTGCCTTGCACCCTTTGTTGGCTGGGATTGGCTCCAGCAGTCCCTCGTGACCCTGTAGTTAGGATACAGCGGGTTGGATAATGGATGGATAGATATTGTTATGTATTTTCTATTATATTTAAATGTATGTGCTGTGAAAAGAAAGACACACAATCATAAAGGTTTGGGGTTTCCGGCCCCGTATACTGTAAAAAATATTTGCAAAATATAATAATTGTCAATGTAGTACACAATTGCACCATACAGTTGACAGTGAAAATGGCGGAGGGGGGAATATTTATGAATAGGGAACAGAAGTAGAGAGAGAGGTATGCTGGGAAGGAGTCAAGATGGATGTTGGGATTGCTGACGTCATCAGGAGTTGACAGAGGAAGGGCGGAAGTGGCGATGCGTGGTTAGCGAGTTGGGCAGAGTCATGATGGCGGTGCGTCTTTCTTTCTGCAGGAAATAAAGAGAGAAAGGTTAGTACCCCACCATTCCCTTCTGGCATACGACTTTACGACACCGTGTGGTCCGTACGCGGCCCCCTATTTGCACGTGCGTGACAAAACCCCCCCCTCAGCCCAGACCCATCAGGTCGGGCGGACCGAACCGAGAGGTCGTTAACCCGAGAGAGGTCGTCAGCATTGGCCTGAAGGTTGCCCCGACGATAAGTGACGGTAAACTTGTAGGGCTGGAGGTCCAAAAACCACCTGGTGACTCGGGGGTTCGACTCCTTATGAAGTGACATCCACTGGAGGCCAGCGTGGTCAGTGGACCAGAGTGAACTCGCGACCCAACAGGTAATACCTCAGATGAGTCACCGCCCACTTAATGGCCAAGGCTTCCCTCTCCACTGCCGCATACCTGGTCTCCCGGTCCAGCAGTTTCCGGCTCAGGTAGATCACGGGGTGCTCGACACCATCGACGCTTTGGCTCAACATGGCGCCCAGGCCTGTGTCCAAAGCATCGGTCTGGAGAAGAAATGGCAGAGAAAAGTCGGGGGTTTTTAATATTGGTGTCGAGGTCAGGGCCTCCTTTAGGTCACTGAATGCTCGTTCCGTTTTATCATTCCATACCACATATAAAGGAGCCGCCCTTTCAGAGAAGCGGGGCACGAACCGGCGGTAGTTTCCAACCCCAAGAAGGCAATAGCATTCCGGGCAAACTTCAGGGAGTCATCATTCCACTGTTCCCTTTTAAATGAAGCTGGCGTAGACCTAAACTGATGGTCCATACTGTCTAAGGGATCCGGTTGCTCGGGGGAAACAATGGTTCCTCGGCTCGTGCCCTCACCGGTGGACATTTCTGGGTCAGGGTCCGTCACCTGAGAATCTTCCCCCCGGCGGTCAACATCATCATTGTTTGCCCGTGCACACGGCGTGGGGGTTGCAGGAAGGGTGCCCCGCCCATCCATAACCAGTCCCAACGAGGCTACAGGAGTGGTTGTTATTCTACCGCTATTACTGTGTGACCAGTCGTGTTCCAAAATCACCGGAAAAGGGGGGCTCAGGTAACACAGCGACCGACAATCGACTTAAACAAAAATAAAAAGAGTAATAAAAATCATCACCCCGAAAGCAGACAACAGAGGTCACTTAGTATATGTGTACCAAATTTCAGTTCAATAAGTCAAACGGTGTGCGAACTACAGGTGATTTAAAATCCTGGGCAGATAAATGAACAGCCACGATAACATATTATATATAAAGATATTCTTATCTATATTGTTCAATAAAAACAGCAGAGACCCCAGCACTAATCCTCGAGGGAAAAAACTTTTAACATCACCTAATTCTGAAACAGTTCTACACACCATAACCAGCCTCCTGTATTTAAGCCAATTTTATACCCATCTACAGGCCACATTCTCAGTTACCACTTCTTTTAGTTTGACTACTAATCTTTCATAGTCTACATTATTAAAAGCCTTTTAAAAATGAAGATAATTAATATCATATACGTATCTCTTATAATGTGGTTTTGTTGCTTCCTCATAGAATTTAAGCATGTTAGTGAAAGGTGACCTTACTCATCTGAACCCATGTTGACTATTTGCTAATACTCCTGCTCGAGACATATGCTGCTCGATCTTTTCCTTAATAATTACTTCCATCAATTTGCCTGTAATGCATTAGAGAAACATCCATTCATTCATCCATTATCCAACCTGCTATTTCCTAACTACACGGTCACAGGGGTCTAACTGGAGCCAATCCCAGCCAACACTGGGTGCAAGGCAGGAAACAAACCCCGGGCTGGGCGCCAACCCACTGCAATTAGAGAAACATTATAGTTTATTTGTTATATTAAAACTAAGACTAGGCCAATGGTCACACTCATGGCACTGTTAAAGGTACAAAATAGTTAATTTAACTAATAAAATCTGGTTTATGTATGTTGAAAAAAGGTGTGCATCATTTACATGTTATATTTACAGTAACTTCTCATAATCCTGAAATTTAGAACTCAAAACAATAAACTAGACCAGCATTTCTCAACCTTTAAGTATATGCAACCCGAGTTTTCATAACAGTTTTAATCGCGCCCCCCTAAAATTTTTTTGAAAGGAGCACACTAATAACAATTTGTTCTTTTTTAATTAATGATATGTCATAGATTCATATTTTATTATACCTACTTAACTTTTATTGACATTTATCTAACTCTATATTTATTTTTCTAGTATCAGAATGTAGTTTAAGTTAATTTGTTTTAGTTTCAATAGGTGTATTTTTCATATTTTTGATTCTTGTTTTCTTTTTTCACATCTTTGTGCCCCCCCTTTTCTTACTTCGCGCCCCCCTAGGGGGGCCCGCCCCACAGTTTGAGAACCACTGAACTAGACTGTGTCACACATGATCGCTTGGTAGAAGGTTGAAAGACTCAAATAATGTTATTTCTCAACTGAACCGAAGGTTGACACTGTCATCTGACCATCTCTTCTTTTGTCCATATGCAGAACAGCAGAAGAACCACCCAAACAGTGATGTCACCATTAACCCTCCTTGTGCTGATGTCACTTCTGTCCACACCTGATGACCATTTACCACACAGATCCCACCTACCGAAGACATCACTTCTTCCTTCCGCCCTCCCTGGACCATCCCCTTCCTGTCTCTGTTTACCCTCTGTAACCTGTGTGACTTCAGTATACAGGGTGGCCATCCCCAAACCTTTTTGTGTCTCCTGCTCTCCTTTTTACACCAGCCACATAGCTCAGACATTGCTTTTCTTACCTACACACAATGCCTTATAACACAAGCTTTATCACAAAGAATATTATACAGCAATTGCTAACATAATAAAAATGTGCCAGAGAATGCAAATACTATACATAAGGGTTGGAATATTCATATTATAAGAGGTACTATAGTGCAAAAAGTCATGATAATAGTACATTATAAAGGACAAGGCTTAACAAAAAATCCAAAGCATATTAAATGTAGACCTTCAGTCTGTATGTATTCCATAACTTTATGCATTTTTAGAATTCAATATACAGTTAGTGTGGCTTCATGTCCTTTTAATATAAGGACAGAAAAACTGCACTGACAATGTGTCAGAAAGCTGAATGAGCTTTGGAGTTAATCAAACTTTATTAACCTTCAGTAAATTTTTTAAATGCTGTGTGGTTGTTTGAAATCTTTGTATTCTCTTATTTAAAGCCAGATCGTTTCATAACTATTACATCTAACGCTCAGTTAAAAGCGTGCAGTTGTCTGAGGAAAATATAAAATCAAATACTCAGAAATATCACGCTGATGCAAACTGTGTCCAAGCTGACTGTTTTTGTCAACCAAGCAGAAAGCTTACAATCAACACAGGCTGTTCAGTGCCGGATTCACAAGCACCAAGGCAGATGTCTCTGAAGCTGCTTTGCTGATTTAGTTTGAATGGCACAAATACTGAACTAAGATGGCGAACTGGAAAAAAAAAATTACACAATGAAGAATGCCTTTGCAAAGTCACACTAAAAGCGATATTTTACATACTGCAGTTTAAAAAAAAATAGGAAATTAAAAAACAGTATGTACTTTGGGAAAATTTTATTACAGATAAACAAGATTCTTTGTTTGGCATCATACTTAATAATTATTGTTTTTCTATTCTCATTTATAAAGAACAGTGTTCAGTGAAGCACAGTCAATGGCAACTACTAATTAGACTCAGTAGCTGAGAATTATGCATTGTTGCTATTTGAAAAGCCAAAAAAACGAGTTGTTACAATCCTAATTTTTAAACATACCCTTCAGATGCATTTCAAATTTGTCAGCATGGATACAAAACTAAGGACGTAAATTAGTTGTATGTAAGAACCCAGCTGAACACTAATACTGCCAATAACATAACAACGTTTGGATTTTATATATGTACATTTATAAAGAAAGACTCTATGACATGGGAGGGGGTTTATGATCAGAAAAAAATACTGAAAGACGGGAATGTCAAAATTTGGTACAATGTACTCTTTATTGAGTACATCCTCTGTGTAACTTTCACATGTTTACTGTCATAACACAGTATCACTAAATTATTAAGCCATACAACATGTATACACATAAATTCACATACAGTATCAAATGAAGAAAAGTGTCTTGGTTGTATATAAACACTGGCATACCGTATCACTGCAGTTTCAGACTGCGAGTAGTTTAGTAACTTTTTGTCATAAACAACAAGAATTTTCCATAAAGTCTTGAAGAACTAATATTATTAAATCAAGTGATGGTGATGGCGATATTTAAGGGATCTTGTAAAAGTGTAGTCAGACATTGCCTAGATGAAAACAAAGTAAGTCAAATGATCAATCATTAAGGTCAGAGGAGTTTGCTAAATCCAACGTTAAAAGCATAACTAGAGCCATTTTTTCCAAAACTCTTTGGTAAACAGAACTATAAGTCTATAAAACTCATAGTCTAAGGATTTATTTTGGGAATTCTTTGCATGGTGTGATCACTAAGGGGTATAGCAGCACCCCAAACTCCAAACACAATTTCCAGTACAAGTAAAGGCTTTTTGTTATCACTATTACCTTTACAAGGGTCCTTTCTTCTCCACTACTTATCACAATACACTTCTCCTGTACTCCTCTCGACAAGCTTTTTTCTTCCTTTGCTCGTCTCCATGGTGAAGTAGAGTAGTGTCATTTAGATTTGAACTGAGAGTACTTTCTATGCTACCATGTTGCATCCAGGAAGCGCATCTGTGTCAGGTGGAAGCTTCCTAAACAGGGGACACTTTTTCCTGCCCGCTCCCCCGGTGGCTCCTAAACGACACTTTTTCCTGCCCGCTCCCCCGGTGGCTCCCACACAACCCAACAGGGTTGCCCTTTGTAATTACAACTCCCATACAGCCCGGAAGGTGTGTACTTGTTGTCTATGACAATGTTACACTGTTTGTTTGTTTATATTTTTTTTTAAACAACCAAAACAAAGACAACTCCCCTGGAAGCAATTCTAAGTGTAGGGATATTTTATTGGCTCTCTTCTGCATCGATTTATAGTGAAAATGATTTCAGACATGGCTAATAACCATTCAAATGTATTGTTATGGAGTGTTCGTCTGTCAGTTCTTTTAAGAAAACTTTTTATTTTGGAATGATTATTCTTAGACTTTTAAAAAGCTAAATAACTAACTCTTAAATAACCTATTTATTCATAACTTTTTTTTGTTTAGAAATTTGAACACTGGACTGAGTGTGAGTGTGAGTGTGAGTACCACGGGGAGACTTTAAGTTTTTTTTTGTGTTTTTTCCATAATATTTTGAATTAAAGTTTTAAACAGTCTTTTCTCTCTGAGCTTTGGAGTAAAAATTAGAATGGAGCACCTTTGCCATATAAATTTTCTATATTGTAAAATTATGTCACATATAAAATTTGTTCGCTGTCAAAAACGCTGTGATCAGTATGTTAATTCACTGTAAGAAGAGTACAAATAACAGCAGAACATACTGGAGAAGATAATCACCGGCGTACTTCACAAATCTACCTTGGTCCGTTGTTCTTTCCAATTTGTATCACATATGATCAGTAAACATTTCAAATGTGCAGCTGTTACAAAAAATGGAGGAACAGCAAATATTCAGGTGGCAAAAAGCAATTAAAAATAATATGAAGAATCTTTGAAATGAAGTGACTACTTGCCAAGTGGAGTTTAATGTGGAAAACAGTAAAGTGTAACATAAAGGCCAAAGGATCAGTTAAGAATAAATGCAAGATAAGTGAGGCTGTCCAACAGGAAGCAAGTTCTGAAAATAGTTTACGGGTTTAAATTGAAAGAATAGTTTTAATTTATGTGCAATATGCAGATACAGTTAAAAAAAGACAACTTAAATGTTAGGTTATATGCTAAAAACTGTTGAATACAAATCAAAACTCATGAATGTTTTTTATCTGGATTACTGTGGGCAGTTCTTGTTGTCAAGAATGTGTGCTAAGGTTTAAGTGTGTGGTTTTATTAATTTTTTAATATTGTATAGTACAGTTGTAAATTTGTTTTATAGAAATTTCATTCCCCTATTCGTCTTTTATCAATGACACCATTTTGCAGTGTCCAGGAATGGGAGCAAACCTATTATTTATATTTACATTATATTGCTGAATATGTGGATGTGGCACACATACAGTGCATCCAGAAAGTATTCACAATGCATCACTTTTTCCACATTTTGTTATGTTACAGCCTTATTCCAAAATGGATTAAATTAATTTTTTCCCTCAGAATTCTACACATGACACCCCATAATGACAACGTGAAAAAAGTTTACTTGAGGTTTTTTTAAATTTATTAAAAATAAAAAAACTGAGAAATCACATGTACATAAGTATTCACTTTTTAATAAAAAAATCACCAATAAAGGTTTAGTTAGGCAGTAATTCTTCAGGTGATTAGGTGCAGCATTTTTTTGTTGTTGTTTGACACCATTTCTTCGCTATTGCTGACCATTGAACTTCTCATGTTCTTATTCGCTTATGTTACTGTTTTGGCCCACTTAGACCCTTTTCCATTCTAAGGAAACTAAGCAGATAAAGACCCAAACTATTATAGATTCATATTGTCTTAACAATAAGCACACAATTATGCAACAAAATATATATATCCATCCATCCATCCATTTTCTAACCCGCTTAATCCGAATACAGGGTCACGGGGGTCTGCTGGAGCCAATCCCAGCCAACACAGGGCACAAGGCAGGAACCAATCCAGGGCAGGGTGCCAACCCACGCATATATATATATATATATATATATATATATATATATATATATATATATATATATATATATATATATATATATATATATATATATATATATATATATATGAATGAGAAAGAGAACTCATTTATTGTAGCTTATACGGATTGTGACATTGAATTACTATAGTTGCTACTAAAGGAAAAAAAAAGAGAAAAACAATAGAATGTATACTTAAATGAATAAAGAATTAAATGAAAATCTGAGGTAATAGCAGTAGCATATTAAAATGAAAGGAAAACCCCCAAAAAAACAGAATTACGTTGAACTGAATTCAACAAAGATATGTGTGGATTTGTACTTTTAATATTGTGTGGTCGTTGCAAATGTACATTGTCAAAAATGTATTTGCTGCTTCAGGGGTCATGAAAAAGTGTGTCCAATCCATTAATCCATTAACCCAGACACTCCATCAGGCTGGATACAGTAATCTGTAGTAAACTGCTTTTCTGAGATTCCCTTTAATGTCATTGATGATTTCTCTTTTATTGCTAATTCAGCATGGAAAATGTATATTTTGTTTCCTTCACACAATGACATACCCTGAAGTCTCACTTCTTAAAACTCTGTTTTGAGGACCATAGCATTTGCCTGAAGCATCTGAATCCCATGTTGAAATACTTCTGAAATTTGTGTCGGAGTATACAAATTTCCATACAAGTTTCAGATTGGATTATTCCCTGGAGCAGTGTTAATGGCTTATTAATGACTGTGCTAAGGCTATCATCCGGCGACTTCACGTGAACCTAATCAGGCAACTTTTCTGATGTCAGGCTCAATTTCCTTTGCACTTTAGACATTTTAAGTTATTCAGCTGCAATTTTCATATTATAATTCTATATTTTTATAAGAGAAATGTACTGTATATGATTAAAAGAAAAATATTAATATGAGTAGATGTACAGGTGGTTCTTTTATTGGGTCAGTTTACAACTGGAACATTGGAATAGAAACTTTCTTTAGTGTGCAAAATGAAAATTAATTACAGTAATTTAGAAAAATACTTCATAGTAATATAGAAATAAATAATTGAAATAAATTTGGGTGGTGAAGTGATTAGTGTTACTGCCTCACAGCAGACTGGATTCAGGCTCAGTGTCTGGGCACTGTCTGAGTGGAGTCTGCACAATCTCCCCATGTCACTGTAGGTTTTTGTTCTGATACTTTGGTTTTCCTCCCACACCCCAAACACTGAGTTAATTGGTGACTCACAAATTGGCCAAATATGGAGGAAAGAAATAGGAATCTTTCTTTATATTTCTGATTCCATTCAGTTTGGAGCAGAAAATTTGCTGCTGCAATTCCAACTGCCCATTGATAGCCATGTATTACCAAATAAAATGATACTTAAAAGTTAAATAGATGGAAATCTATTTAGAGCTTAATCTGTAAGAATTCTTTCCTAACGTATTGGCTGCTGTAGCAAGCACTTGAAGGTGCAATGCATCAAGAGGTCAGTTTGATGATGTGAATCATATTGGTTTTACTAATAATCTCAAAATGAAATGTTGGCATCCAAACTTACTATGATACAGCCTTCGTTACAATGGGCTAAAAATTCTCTTAGATATATGAGTTTTGTTTGAAAATCTGTCTTTGCCAGAGAAATAAAGTCTTGCTCGCTGCTGTCCATTTTTGAATTTCCACAAAAGTGTTATGACTATTGCTTCATTTTCCCTTGCAGTGTGGTCACTGTGGCTTTTTTCTTTTTATCTTTGATTGCTAGATTCAACTAAATCTTTTTAAATAAATTTAAGCTATTAGTCTGCCTCTAACATATGAGTAATTTTAGCTATAAATTTTTAACTTGAGAATTCATTATTGGCTTGCCCCTAAGCTGAGTAACCTCAGCTGGGACACACTAAATCTATTTGAGGACTGCCTAAGAATACTTTGATTAGAGAAAGCCAGGACGGTATTACAGTCTTGGAACATGTAGTTTAGTATCTTTCAGAGCAGGCTGAGCTGACCCCTCTCTTTTCATTATGAAGATTCTGTCTGACTTTCTTTTTTTTTAATAAAAGCTCTGTCAAAAGCCTTGGGAAAGATTCCACCTTAAAAATGGTGAACAGCTAATTATGATAAAATTGGGCCCCCTGCTTGCTCCCAAGAGCTGAAAGCAGATCTTACAAAGAGCTGCTTGGCTCAGCACTTTTTCAGTTTGTTTTAATTGGCCTAGCCTGAAAGATTCCTGTAATACACAGTTATGCCAAAGAAAATGTACCTCTTCTCTGTGCTATATGCAGCATGGCCCCCATATGCAAGTGACCAAAAGAAGAAAAAAAGCTGCAATAACCTTCAGGAAAAATGAACTATGTCTTTTTGGATTCTCTCTGTATTTCTGCTTAAATGTCTAGCTAAGTATGTGAATGTTTTACATATTAAATTTTTATCAGCGATAACTGTCAAAGAAGGGACTTTATAACAGCTATATTTAATGACTGACTGCTTTAAAAAGGGTGCTGTGTTAAAAGTGCAGGAGGAAAGGGGCCCAATTTAGGAAAGAGACTATTCGTTTACTTCTACTGCTCAGCCAGAAATGTCCTCAGTCAGTCAATTTTTATTTTTTGTAAGACAAATGAGACCTATTAATGCCTGAAATCATTTATATTATTAGATACAATCATAAAATTCTAAGAAAAGATTAGACACAGGCAACACAATAATCAGTGATATTCTCAATGACTATCAGACCAATTTCACAACAGTTCAGTAAGAGGCAGTAAATACTACTTATTGTGTTCTCTTGTATAGATTTATTGTGAGTTTCTTTTTGAAAAATAATCACTTTTAATGCAATAACTTTAAAAAATATAAATCTGTTTCTCCATTTTCTAAAACTTTTGCAGATTCAAGAGGAACTGGACCTTATCCCAGTAGGAGTGCACACCAGACAGGAACTGACCTTGGGCAAAATGTGAGTACACTGCTGTTCTCACTCACGCATGCACCTATGCTCACCAATTAGCCTGAAATTATGTCTCGAAACAGTAGGAGGAAACTGGAGTCAGCAAAGAAAACACATGTGTGAATCTACAGAGACATCCAAATTTAAAGAAAGTCCCCTAGCTGAAACTGAGCCATGTTCTGCTCATTGTGAGGTGGTTACATTTCCTGCTGAGGTCCTTTCCAATTCAGTTATCCATAGAAAGAAGAGTGATCTACATTGTATTAAAATCAGAATGTAGAAAAGGTGGCACCTGTGTAAGAAAATATTCAAAAACCATTAGAAAAAAACTTTGACAAGAACAGGCCAATCAGTCCAAGAAAACCTGCCAATCTTATCCACTTAATTCATCCAAATAACATCCAGTCTAGCTTTGAAGGTGCTTAAAGTCCTACTGTCTTCTGCACTACTTTGTAACTTATTCCATGTGCCTATAAATCTCAAACAAAAAAACAAAACCTCTTAACGTTTGTGGGAAATTTACCCTCAGCCAGTTTTACAACTGTGTCCTCATGTTCTTGTGGAGCTCATTTTAAAGTAACAGCATGGATCAACTGTAATCTTTTCATAATTTTAAACACTTCAATCATGTTACCTCCCAATCTTCTTTTGTTTAAACTGAAAATGTTCAATTTGTTTAATCTTTCTTCATAAGATTCAGAATCAGGACTTTCTCTACCACTGCTATGTCTTTTTTGTAGCCTGGAGAGCAACAACAACAACAACAACATTTATTTATATAGCACATTTTCATAATCTAGTCAACTGAAAACAAAAGTGTGAACTAATTTAACTAAATGTAGCTCAAAGTGCTTTAAGAAAAGAGAAATAAAAGACAAAGTAAGAATTAGAATAAGACAACACTAATTAACTTAGAATAAGAGTAAGGTCCGATGGCCAGGGAGGACAGAAAAAACAAAAAAAAAAAATCCAGACCGCTGGAGAGAAAAAAATAAAATCTCCAGGGGTTCCAGACCATGAGATCGCCCAGTCCCCTCTGGGCATTCTACCTCATAAATGAAACAGTCCTCTTTGTTTTTAGGGTTCTCATGGAAGGACTAGATGATGACGGTCATGTAGACTTCTGGCTTTTAATCCATCAATGTAGGAACATCATGGTTCTTTGAGTAGGTGGTGGTGGCGCAGGTTGCCACCACAGAAAACCGGGAAAAGAAACAGAAGAGAGAGTAGGGGTTAGTACGGATTTTAGAGCCACCATGAATAGTTATTATAATGAATTGAACATACAGAATATCAGGATTAAATTAAAGTGAAATTATGAGAAGGCCATGTTAAAATAATGTGTTTTCAGCAGTTTTTTAAAGTGCTCCACTGTATCAGCCTGGCGAATTCCTATGGCAGGCTATTCCAGATTTTAGGTGCATAACAGCAGAAGGCCGCCTCACCACTCTTGGAATTCTAAGCAGACGCTCGTTTGAGGATCTAAGGTTGCGATTTGGAATATAAGGTGTCAGACATTCCAATATATAAGATGGAGTGAGATTATTTAAGGCTTTTTAAACCATAAGCAGTGTTTTAAAGTCAATTCTGAATGACACAGGTAACCAGTGTAGTGAAATCAAAACTGGAGAAATGTGTTCGGATTTTCTTTTCCTAGTTAGGATTCTAGCAGCTGCATTCTGCACTCGTTGCAAACAATTTATGTCTTTTTTGTGTGGTCCTGAGAGGAGTGCGTTGCAGTAATCTAGTCGACTGAAAACAAAAGCGTGAACTAATTTCTCAGCATCTTTCAATTATATAAGAGGTCTAGCTTTTGCTATGTTTCTTAAGTGAAAAAATGCTGGCCTAGTGATCACTGATTAATATGTGATTTAAAATTCAGACCAAAACTACACATAGACAGGACCGGCGGCACCATTATGACGAATTAGGCAGTTCATTAGGGGGGAAACATGGGTTAGCTACAAAATAGCTGGTTGGCACACTTATAAGCTTGGCCTAGGTCACAAAATAACCTAGCGCAGGCACTGTACACAGTACTCCAGATGCCGCCTCACTAGTGCATTATAAAGGTTGAGCATAACCTCCTTGGACTTGTACTACACACATCGTGCTGTATAACCTAACATTCTGTTTGCCTTCTTAATGGCTCCTGAACACTGGAAGTTAATAGTGATGTGTCCACTATAAGTCCAAAATCATTCTCATGAGCATCACTTTCAATTTTCAGACCTCCTATTGAGTATTCATATTTAACATTTTCACTTCCTTACATTACATTTCATCTGCCACAAATCTGCCCAAGCCCATATGCTGTGCAAGTCCTTCTGAAATGATTCAACAAATTGTAGATTATCTGCCAATCTACCTAGCTTGGTATAATTTGCAGACTTAACCATCTTGTTATTTATATTCCTATCAGGTTCATTTCTTTATATTTTAAAAATATTGGCAGCCCTAGTATTGACCACTAAGAGCTATCACTCTTGATATCATCCAATCCTGATACCAAAACTGTCTGCTTCTTGTTTTTTTGCCAATTCCACAACCATCCACACCCTACACCCTGAACTCCCACTTCTTTTAATTTGTTGCTTAACCTCTCAATTTGGTCCTTAGCAAGTGAAATCAAGAGAAATAATATCATATTCAGCACTCTGATTGCATCAGTTTGTTGCTTCCTCATAAAAGTCCAGCATGTTAGTAAAACATGATCTCCTCCAATTGAACCAAAGCTGACTGTTCACTAAAATTCCTGTCCTTCTCATGTGTTGCTCAGTCATTTCCATAATAATTCCTTCCTTTAATTCAGCTATGATGTATAATTAACTTATTTGGATCTGCTAGACGACCCTTTTTATACATTGGGATAATACAGGGTGAGTCAAAATTATGTTAACATTTGAATGGTGGAAACAATTTATTCACAAAACATACTTCATATATGCAAGGTGATTTACAGGAATGTCTCAACCTGTCCGCCATCATGTTTCAACACACAAAAACCAACAAGCAACAATACCATTTAAAGCCCGGACATACATTTCGCGGGGAATAGATGATACCATAGTCTGCATTCTGTCCTTCAGGTTATTGATATCACCAGCTTTCCTGCTATGTCCTCCTTCACCATACCCCATAACCAGAAATCACAGGGTGTCAAATCAGGGGCATGTGGAGGCCATGGCAATGGTCCACCAAGACCTATACATCGACCTGAAAAGGTGTGGTTTAGATAAAAATAATCCATTAGTGTTAACATAATTTTGACTCATCCTGTATTTGCCATTTTTATTGTTAATTGTGTCCTGGGGATTTTTTTTTGTAAAGATGTAGCAACACATTGAAACAATAAATATGAAATAAAACTCTCCATAGTTGCTGATACAGGTGGCAATACAGTGTCATACTAGCACTGAATAATTTACTGTGGCATATCCAGTGCTGAGCAACATCTCTTTCAAGAAGGCAGTTATCAATGATGGGTGTAGAGTAAACTATTTTGGCATTCCAAAAAGTCCCAAATATGCTCTTTTGAAGACTGGCCAAGGTGTATGTTTGCAGGGAAAAGTGCTGATGACAATTGGTATTTCTGGGAGATGCCAGTTAATTGCAGTTGGACATTGCCATGGAAAATGATATGATACATGTGAGGATCATCATGTAGTCATACTGCCCCTAAACACGATGATGACTTAGGAAGTTTGTCTTGGCAATGGTGGCTGTAGCCTGACACAGACTGTTCTGGCAGCATGTCATTTAAGATTTTTGTGTAGATTGCTCCTTTGTTCTTTGTTGTTTCCATTTGAGTATATTATGGCAGTCAGCCCCAACAGGAATGTGGTTGTCACTGCTTTAGCTAAATTATTCTTGTTGTGTCTAAATGGATTGCTCCCTAGAAAGACCAGTCTACTTCACATTTAAATCTCCATTTTATTGTTTAATTTATATTTTAAATTTCATGAATTGTATTACAATGAATAAGAAAGGGATCAATTAAGGATTTAATCAGTACTTCAACCCATACCTTTATGTTTCATATCAAATTCTTTTCCCATCCTATTCCCAGTTTGGACAACTTTGTGATAACAAACACAAAGAACTCTCTCATAAATGCTGAGACATTAAAGAATAACAGAGGTCTAAGTTATTTATTGTATAACAGCATGAATAAATTATTGCCAAATTGTGAAAAAAGCTTTGGACTGTTCCTTATAGTTAAAATGTGATTGTATTTAATTTTATTTAAAATAAGATATCCTTTTACAACTGAGCTTCGGAGAGTGAGTTTGGATTCTTCCAGTTGAGTAGGATAAGTTGATGAGTGAGCAATATACTGTAGTGTAAGACACTGCAATAGATTTTTTCTGACATAATGTTGTCCCTTCAGAATTTACTCTGAATATTACTATTACAGGATTTGGAGCAATTTTGAATCGTAAAATTTATAACAAGTAAGTTAACATTTTTTCCAGTGTTACCTGAGCATAGGACATTCCATAAACATATGACTTATGAGACAGGCACTTGATGACAGCATTCCAAATTTTGGTTGTCACAAATACATTTTGGATAATGTTAGTTAAGGTGCAGCAAGAATGCTTAATGTACATTTTAAAACTTAATTATTCTAGCTTTTTTTAGACTGAGTTTCACTCATTATATGAGATTCTAATTAATTCATTATAATTGATCAGCAGGATTACAAGAAGGAGTGTTCAAACCCAAAGAATAGACAAGGTCAATACCAAACATGTTGCTCTTGGACAATGAGGTTATAAGGGTCAAAGGCAATTCTCCGAGTAGCTAGATAGTCTAAAATCACACCATCTATCCATTTTGAAACACTCTTAATCCTATTCAATGTCATAGTGGCCAGAGTCAGTGAGGTGAGTCATAAAAAGTTTTGTAGGTCAGAGATTCAAATTATTATCCATCTATTCATACAACTCACTACACGCTTTGCCCAGGGCCCCATGATCCAAACGTTGTCCAATTACTGTCTCCTGAAAGTAGTTAGATAGTCCAAAATCCAAAAATCTATCTGTTTTGTAACACTATGAATCCTATTTAGGATGAGGGGAGTCATAGCAAGTTGTAGACCAATGATCCACATTGTTACCCAGCTATTCGTAGAACACACCATATGTCATACCAAGTGCTCCATGGTTCAAAACAGTCCAATTATTGTCTTTTGATGCTAACCCAATGTGTTGCTTCTCCTGGTAATTTTGAGAGTAACATAACATTTGCACAAAACTAATCATTTACAGTATATAGTTGATCCCCTATGATGATTGTAAGAGAAAAGAGTCTACTGCACAGTGATGTAAGGGTTTTTGGCCACAGATAGTAACAAATAACATAAATTGATATTTTGAGTGCTATGCAAAATAAAGAATGAGTAGAAAAAGACCAGTTTCTTTGTCAAAAGAGTTTAATTATTGTTAAGAAATGGGAGATCCATCTTGGCAGTTTAGTTTTTTGTGTGGTTTAAATATTTTTTTTTTTTTGTTTTCTTAAAAGTTTAATTTTCAAGTTTTGTTTTTCATATATGAGTTTGAATTTTATTTCTTTCTTTGAGAAAGAGATTTATTTTTTTCATTTAAATTTCTAAGTACTTCACATCACCATATTTAAAAGTGGATACTGAGTTGCTAAGGAATCTTGCCTGGTTGCTAGGGACCTCCTTCCTGACTTGCATCATAAAGACTTGCTAATAAATTACAATGCAGTGCAGGAGCTCTTTTGTCTGAGGTACCGATATGAACAGTAAGCAAGCGCGTTTAGATAGTCTTGATTTTAATACTCTGGTTCTGACTTGTCACTCTTTTGTCTTGACTTGGTTTCGTGTTTTTTCGCTGATGATTATGATTACTATTAAACCCTCCAGCTTAAGAACAACTCACAGCCCTTACAAAAGCTTGCTTTTTATTTCCAATTCTATTTTTATTTTTGGTAAAAGTCTTCTTTTTGGTTTTGATTTTATTCCTGAAAGTAACTTGCATCTTCTTGTTGTCTGCTATAAATATAATAGCAGTTGCTGTTAAACACTTATTCTTAGAATGTATCTCAGGCCAGTCAGTTTGGGGAAAAGAAGGGCAATGGACATCCAAGATCTGGAGCCGTTGTGTGGCTTCATGTTCTCGTAACAATTAATGTAAATTGTAACGACAAAGACCATAAAATTGTAAATTAAACTGATTAAAAGAGTACAGTCTTGGCAATCTCTTATGAGAACTATAAACAGTAAGCCAATGTATCTTTTTGCAAACTGAACAATTTGGAATGCACTTCTGCTAGTGTAAAAATTAATAAAAGAGAGGCTAACTTAACTAACATTTTGAAAATTCACAGTTGCCTGTAATTATCAGCCTAAAAAAGTGAGGCTACAGAAATGTAAGCTTACTAGCAAGAAATAAAGATTTTTTTTGCCAGCAACAAAAAACCCAGTAATGTTATGTTATATGTTATAAATGTTACTATACTCCAATTGCACAGCTACACAAATAAAATAATTTTAAAAAGGAAAAAAGCAATCCTTCTCATTTTGGCTTAAGTAAATGTTTGTACAAGCAGCGAATGTTCATCATTTGAGCAATGAAATGGTCTATTAAAATCTACTGTTGCTATGAAATATTCTTTTGGCATATTCAATTAACTATAAAGTATGCTTATTCCCCTCTGGCACAGGTGAAACACGGTCAAGATTCTCTCAGAATACTAAAAAAAAACTACATTGAGTAGGCAAGACCTAACATTGAAGATGGGGAGATCTTTGTTCTGCTCATATTTTACTGTACATTTGTTGATGTCCTGCTATCATTTGTTTAAAATTTGGATCAGCTTATTATCATTTTGCATTTTCTGGAAATTTTTTTTTTCAGTTTTATTTTTTTTTTGATGATACTTATTTCATGTATTTGTAACTAATTTTTATGGATTCACAAGCTTGAGCAGACTTCAGAATAACCACATAAAAAAATAATTTTTTTAAATTTGTTCTTCCATTTTATGATTTTATTTTTCTTTTTTTTTGCCTCAACTGTACAAGGAGGAGTCTGTTTGGAACAAGACAGTAAGTACCACTAGTACTCTTAATCCACACCGATGCACACACTTACATTCAAATCAGACCAGTAAGTTGTTAAGTTGTGAGCAACATTTTGATATAAAATGTTCAAAACAATGCTTTTGAAATGATCAGTCTGATCCAAGAAGAAGCTCACACCATTGGAGAACTGCTTAGTACAAACATTTTGAATCTATAATGTTTGAAATTAGTTTAATCTTTGGTATGGGCAAAAGTAGGTTTATAGTTGTTTGTAGGGAAAAAACATGCAGATTATGATTACAGTGATCCCTCGCTATATCGTGCCTCGACTTTCGCAGCTTCACTCCATCACGGATTTTAAATGTAAGCATATCTAAATATATATCACAGATTTTTCGCTGGTTCGTGGATTTCTGCGGACAATGGGTCTTTTAATTTATGGTACATGCTTCCTCAGTTTGTTTGCCCAGTTGATTTCATATAAGGGACGCTATTGGCAGATGGCTGAGAAGCTACCCAATCAGAGCACGTATTACGTATTAAATAAAACTCCTCAGTGATATACGATATGCTTCCCGCATGGTGCTTCGCACACTTCAAAGCTCTAACAGCCTGTATTGATTTTTGATTGTTTGCTTTTCTCTGCCTCTCTCACTCTCCCTGACATTCTCTGCTCCTGACGGAGGAGTTGTGAGCAGAGGGGCTGTTTGTACAGAGCCTGTTTGCTTAGAAGATACGGACACTCCTGTAAAAAATGCTGAAAGACTACCTTTACATTTATCCCTTCATTGTGGCAGCTTTATTGTGGGTGCTTCGTATACTTAAAAGCCCAACAGCCCTATTGATTTTTGATTGTTTACATTTCTCTCTCTCTGACATTCTCTGCTCCTGACGGCACTCCTTTGAAGAGGAAGACATGCTTGCATTCTTTTAATTGTGAGAAAGAACTGTCATCTCTGTCTTGTCATGGAGCACAGTTTAAACTTTTGACTAAAGGGTATTTTTTCATGTCTAGAGGGCTCTAATAATATTAAAAAACGTATTTAGAAGGTCGTAAACAGGTTTTCTATGCTCTAACTGTGAAAATATTAGATTTATAAATAAAGAATACTACTTTGTGGAAATTCATTTATCTGTCTGGAGCGGATTAACCGTGATAAACGAGGGTTTACTGTATAACTGTGCGGAGAATATTTATAAACAGTGTTTATAAAAATAAACATATGCTTTCTACTTCACGGATTTTCACCTATCGCGGGGAGCTCTGGAACGCAACCCCCGCGATCGAGGAGGGATTACTGTATTACAATAACTTTATTAACTTCATTAACTTATAAGAATGTCACAATCGCACAATGCACTTAGGTACTATCTCATAAGTGCTCAAATTGCCAGCCTTCATTAGTTACACATTGTTGTAGTTTACTTGCTAATAACAATAATAACAATATGAAGAAGAAGGTAAATAATACAAGTAAATAATACAATAATTAATAAATAAATAATAATACAAGATTAAACTGTTTAGCATCACAATCAAGACAAAAATCAACTGTAAAATCAATAAGTGGATAATATATCTGGCTTTGGCCTCTAGTACATTTGCATTTATTTTCCTTTTCTGTGTGAAAAAATTAACTTTGTCCTGCTATAATAGAAAATGTCTTACAGTATTAGTGTGAAGTTGTGGTGAATGGACCTTTATTGGGATGAAAAATGTTTGAGAAGAAAGATTCAAGTGAGTAAGCCTTGTGAATGGTTTACAGCAATTACTATAAGAATGTGTTTGTAGGGCTACATTCAGCTAGTGGAACATATTTGACTCACTCTCAGACTAGGGTTGGCACTTTAAGCTTAGAAACATAAAGAACACCCTACAGAAGAAATTAGGGATACAGAAAGCAACTAACTAGAAATAGAACATCAGAACAGATTTGACTACGGCTATTCAGTCAAACACAACTAAACAGTCTTCTTCACCTATTTTTTTCAAAGTAGCATTAAGTTTAGTTTTGAAAGCCCTTAATGTACAACTCTCTTCCAGACTACTTGATACTTTACTCCATTTGTCTGTGGTTCTCTGTGTGAAGAAAATCTTTCCAACATATGTGTGATGTACTTCAAGGATCCATCTTATAAATTCCTTTAATGATTTTAAGAGCTTCATTCATTTCAGTTCTTAATCTCTATTTGCTTCCACTGAAAATGTTCAGTCCTGTAATTAGTCTATCCTCTCTTCTGTGGACTTTCTCTAGTGCTACTATGTCTTTTTTGTAACATGGAGACAAACACAGTACACAGTACTCCAGGTGAAGCCTCACTAGTACATTAGAGAATATAGCTTGAGTATAATTTCTCTTGACTTATAGTGTACACTAAACATTGTGACATAAAGTCTGACATTTTATTAGACTTATTGATGGTTCATGTACACTTGCCTAGTTGTAGATAACAACAAGTCCATTATAACTCCTAGGTCCATATATTTAAATCTAACATCTCTGCTCCAAAACACAGTCACTATTTCCTAATGATTCAATGGCATCCATGCCCTGAATTCTGTCCTCATTATTGCAAAATGTTAAATCTAGACCAGCTTGTCATTCTTATTGGTTTTTTAACATACAATTACCACATATTTACCTACTATATATTAATTTTTTTCTGCCAAACATTTGCTCAAGCCTGTATTTTGTCCAGATCACTGTTGAAATGTTTTGAATGATTTCAGGTTATCTGAAAGTCCATCTAGTTTTATATACTTTTCATATTTTTATATAAATAAAACAAGCAAGAATTTCAGCACTGATCTAGAGGGATACCACATTTAATATCATTTCATTATAGAAAAGTTCCTCACACTATAACTCTTTGTTTCTGGCATTGAATGCCAGTTATGCACCCATCATTCCCACTTCTTTTAGTTTAATAACTAACCTCTCATGTGGTACGTTATCAAAAGCTTTCTGAAAATCCAGATAAATACAAGGATATCATATGTGCCTCTCTGATCATATTTGTTTGTTGCTTCCTTATAGAATTGTAATGTATTAGTGAAACACTATCTCCCATGTCTCAGCCTATGTTGACTATTTACCAATACACCTGTTTTTGACATGTGCTGCTCAGTCTTTTCTTTAATAATTGCTTCCATCAATTTACACATGATGCATGTTTAGCGTCCTAACCTATGCAGTAGTTATCTGAATGAGGCCAATCACCTTTTTATATATCGGGCTAATGCTTATAATGGGATTTGCTTCCTTCCATTCCTTAGGAATTCCCCCAGTGTGCAGTGATTTTCAAAAAACAGGCATTAATGGTTTATACTGTATATGCTCCTATTAACCTCTTTAAGCACTCTAGGATAAATGTTATCTGGTCCTGGGGATTTGTTACATTACAGTCTATTTAATCTAAACAGCACTTCTCCCTCTAAAATTTCCATTTCACTAAGTACTTCTTTAATAGCCTTTGTTACTGCTGGGATGTTAACCACTTCTTCCATGTGTAAACTTAACATATTTTAGGACATTTATTGTTTCAGAGTCTGTACGGTTTAGTTCATACTTACTGTTTTTTCTGATATACTTAAACTCTTCCTGTAATGTCATTTTACTACTAAAATAATGTAAGAATCACTTTGTGTCATCTTTAGCCTTTTCCTCAATATTTCTTTCTAACTGCATTTTAGGTTTCCTAAAAAAATCTGTTAAATCTTTGCACTCATGCTCTCATAACCCCTATGGTTAGAGCTGGAATTATTTGCCTCTTACATTTTATATAACTGTTTTTTACTTTGCAGCTTCAGCCCTTTATCCACCATGGGGGTTATTTAAAATTTTCACTGCTTATAAATTTTGGGATGAACTTGGCCTACATTGTTTGAGAAATGCTTTTAAGTCTGCTACACTGCCCCTTGATTGACTCCAAACTTAAAAGCTTTTCCAAGGTTCTCATTTTTAGATTTTACCGCTTTTGATCAAAATTTGTCCTACTAAGGTTATTCTTAATAGTTTTCATTTTATATGCTCTGCCAAAGCACAGTCAAATGTGTTGTATTATTGTCATCCATTCATTTTCCAACCTGCTGAATCCGAACACAGGGTCACGAGGGTCTGCTGGAGCCAATCCCAGCCAACACAGTGCACAAGGCAGGAACCAATCCTGGGCAGGGTGCCAACCCACCACAGGACACACACAAACACACCAAGCACACACTAGGGCCAATTTAGAGTCACCAATCCACCTAACCTGCATGTCTTTGGATTGTGGGAGGAAACCGGAGTGCCCGGAGAAAACCCATGAAGACATGGGGAGAACATGCAAACTCCACACAGGGAGGACCCGGGAAGCGAACCCGGATCTCCTAACTGCAAGACAGCAGCGCTATCACTACGCCTCCGTGCCACCCATTATGGTCAATATATCCTAATAATTAAATGGTATCTACCCTCTGAATTCTGTTCTTATTATTACAAAATGCTAAATTTAGACAGGCTACCCCTCTCATTGGTGGTTTAAAATATCGCATTAAAAATCAGTCGTTGATTATATAATAATAATTGTCGTCGACAGGAGATTTAACATCCTTGATACTGTCCTCAATCCTGTTGTTCCTTCTTGCCTTCATTCATCCCTGTCAATTTTTGACAACTGTCTTTTCTTTGCAGAGAAGGTAACTGATATCATAGCTCACATTGCACCACTTGCTTATGACCTGTGTGTCTCTTTGACTTGCTCTGTTGTCCTGGCTCATTTTGAACCACAGTCTCCCTCTGCTCTTACAGACATAGTTGGTCAATTAATACCTACAAATTGTACTGATATTGTCTCCTCTTTTCTTCTTAAACAGATATTTGACATTGTTGGACCTAGAATCTTGATTATTGTCAATATCTGTCTTCATACGGGTATTGTTCCAGCTTATTTTAAACATGCTGCAGTGTGGCCTTTGATTAAAAAGCCAAATCTGAATCCTACAGTTTCCTTAAATTTTAGCCCTATATCTCAGCTCCACCTCATTTTGATTTTGTGTGCCAGTCAGGAATAAAAGTGAATGCTGACAACCAAGATCCACTTACTTACCTGAATTTATTACATGATGATGAAATGATCGAAAGAATTGTTGTTCAGATGAACACTAAGTCCTTAACATGGGCGCAAGACATTAAATCTCGGATATAATTAAATTCTTGTGATTTTAAGACATTTGGGGTCTCTGACCTCTCTAGTGCCGCTGATTGTAATCTCAGCCCACTAGCAACATACATTAAACCCTTTGCTAGGACCTTAGGTGTGATATTTGATAACAATTCTATTGTTAAAGCCTGATTTTTTTCAACTGTGCATGTTAACCAAGATCAAGCCCTTTTTGTCTGTTGCTAATCTTGTAAAGGTGACTCATGGCTTTATTTCTTCACAACTGAACTGCTGTAACTCATTATATACTGGAGTTACCCAGCAATTACTTCCTAGTTTACAGCATAGATTTTAAGGTGCTGTTGTTTGTTTCTGTTAAATGGATTAGCACCTTCCTATTTTTCCAGCCTTTTTCATCTTTACATTCTTGCCAACGTAGGTCCTCTGATCAGACTGTCTTAGAATTGCCAAGCGCTCAATTGAAGGTTAAAGATGAGGATGCTTTTCAGCAGAAACCCCTAATCTCTGGAACAACCTGCTGCCTCATGTTGGGTCTCCAACTATGGCCATTTTTGAAAACACACCTTTTATTTTTGGCTTGTTCTTAATTGTCCCTAAAAAGGGCTGAATGGAAAACTGTCCCAAAACTCTCTTCCTCTCCACCAATGTAGAATTCTTTTGATATTTATGATTTGTTTGTTGTCTGTTTTAATAAACATTTGAACACAAAGATTCACTGTTCAGTGCAAAATTTTGACTCAACTAAGAAAGTAATTTGTATCTCCCATGTTCATGGTATTCATGTATAAGATGTCAATGCACAGTCAAGATTTGCAGAGTATCCAATTTGAGGACTTAACACTATAATTACCAGAGCACGTCTTTATGTGAAAACAGCAGTGTCAAATGCAAGGGGGGTGGGGATCGCAAACACGACTAAGAGAATAAAACTGAATAATAAAAAAAAAAAGCTAACCTTTACAAGTCTCATAAATTACACCGGCTGTTACAGACTGGAATCAAATGTATGTTTTTATTCTAAAATAATAAGAATACGAGCAGCTCACTTCTCAAAACATACTCGTCCGGGATCGAATCCGTGAAGTTTTGATTAACAGTTGATACCGTTGTGCCATTGAAGAAGTCGTAGAAAATGCATGTCAATGTCGCAACCTAACATGGGTTCTTTTTCTTTGGTTAAATTCTTGAATAAAAGCGCACTTGTTCTGTTATATTTGTACCTTTTGTGAAAGTGTTTATTTGATATTTGGACTTCAGGCTTCACATCTTATACACATGTCGTAAATGTAAGAAGGATGGTCCTTGGGTGTGTGTGGGAACTGTTAACATTTGAATCTGATGATTGTATATAGCACGGAACTGACCTGTCTGTACTATTCTGTCCTCTGTATCTCCTGGAGTTGAAAAGAGATACCAACATGTAGCAACATGTGGACACTGGCCAAGATCGGAAAAAAACAAAAAACAAACACAGTCACGTCATGACTACAACCGCATGAAGGTATGCAAATGAAGATAATGTTGCATTAGTGCAAAAACGTTTAACAAAATGTACAATACAGGTCATAAAATGAATTATTCCAAATGTCATACATATCTAAGTCTCTCTTGTTTTGTCAGAGCAGCCTTGACATCATGGATCAGAAGGCACATACTAATTCAGCGTGAGCAGGAACACTCAAGAATAAAACTGAATAAAAATAATTCACGTCCACAGTCAACAACAACAACATTTATTTATATAGCACATTTTCATATAATAAAATGTAGCTCAAAGTGCTTCACATAATGAAGAACAGAAAAATAAAAGACACAGTAAGAAAATAAAATAAGTCAACATTAATTAACATAGAATAAGAGTAAGGTCCGATGGCCAGGGTGGACAGAAACAGCAAAAAAAAAAAAACTCCAGACGGCTGGAGAAAAAATTAAATCTGCAGGGATTCCAGACCATGAGACCACCCAGTGGTCCTCTGGGCATTCTACCTAACATAAATGAAACAGTGCTCTTTGTATTTAGGGTTCTCACGGAAGGACTTGATGATGGTCATGTAGACTTCTGGCTTTTAGTCCATCAATGTTGGAGCATCATGATGCTTTGAGTAGATGGTGGTGGAAAAAAAAACAGAAGAGAGAGTTGGGGTCAGTACGGATTAGTTATTATGATGAATTGAACATACAAAGTATCAGGATTAAATTAAGGTGAAGTTATGAGAAGGCCATGTTAAAGTAATGTGTTTTCAGCAGTGTTTTAAAATGCTCCATTGCTGTATTAGCCTGGCGAATTCCTTTTGGCAGGCTATTCCAGATTTTAGGTGCATAACAGCAGAAGGCCGCCTCACCACTTCTTTTAAGTTTTGCTTTTGTAATTGTAAGGAGACACTCATTTGAGGATCTAAGGTTACGATTTGGAATATAGGGTGTCCAACATTCCGATATATAAGATGGAGCGATATTATTTAAGGCTTTATGAACCATGGCATACATTATTTTTCCCAAAAACTTTGCAAATCAAACCATTATGGATGTTGTCATTTCCCAGTTTCTCCGAAATGCTTCATACACATTGGTCACATTTTCCGTAAATGTATGCATATTCCCCTGTCAAGTTTTCTTTTGGAAATCCAGACATTTGCATTGCAAGTTCTGTATACACATTTAAAGCCTTTTTTTTTGGTGCATACACAAGCTTTGTGGATGAGGATTTTGAGCATGCTGCAGTAGACTCTGTGCTGGGCCATTTAATCTGATGACAGATTCTTTCCATCCGAGAGGTGTGTTCAGAAATTGGATGGAAATTTGAGAAATTAGATCCATAGGCTTAATTCCTAGCCCAGTTACTAACTGTATAGATTTTACATGTTCTTTCCTTGCCTGTTTGGTCTTTCTTCCAATTACTGTGTAACTGAATGTGGATCCATGTCAAGCACTGCAATATTGTCTCTGTCTTGTTCTTTAAGATATGCAATGGCACCCTGACACAAGAGACAATACATGTGTGGCTACTGTGTTTACAACTGTGTTTCATTGCTAACTAGCTAGCTTAACCATCACTTAACAGAACAAAACCTTAACAGTATGAGAATAAACACATTCAACCCCATTATCCTAAAGTTTTTGTTTTTGGGAAAAAATTATTTTTATTTTTTTCAGTTGCACATTTGTTGACTAAATGCAGAAACTGAGCAACACAACATTTAATTAAACTGTTAATTTAAGTTAATGTTGAAATTGGCACCTGGTAATGCAATTATTTGTAATATAACGAAAGAGGAGTTTGTCCAGTTCATTAAGAAAAATATGCATTTTAAGCATAGATCAAGGACATGCTAAACACAGAAAACTGACAGGGCTTTCCAGCCCCAATATATTTTGCACATGTGTGATTTATCTGTCCTATGGGGTTGGATTGGCTGCTGTTTTAATTTTCTGGAAGATTCTACTTTGTGTTCAAAGTACCATACAAGTGTCTTGCTTTTTGCTGTAGCATTTGTCTCATGTTTTTGTAATGATTTTATTATGTTTTTGTCCAAATTGAGGCTGATTGAGTTTGGCTTTTCTTGTTTCTCACTTTGTTGTGCACATGTGCTATGTACACAGCTGGATCGCAGCTGGTGTTTCACACTTTCCCTATATGCAAGCACCTATCTTAAAATATATTGGTGCTGTTTAGATAGCCGTTTGACTTACTTAGCTGCCCAATCCACATTTGTATACTAAGCTACAAAGCCACTTGAGCCCTGGGCTGTGCAGTGTGTAGGCTGGCAGTTGCACAGGAAGCACACATTATCATCAGTGGTTTCCAAGATAGGAATTATTTGGATTGCTTTCTTTTGTTCTAATAACATGATCCTACTTGGCTCTGCCAGTTTAGAGATAGTAATGATATGAGCCATATCCATATCCTATTTTGTTTTTTTAATGAGCCCTCCAACTGCTCAACCACAAATTATTCTTTGTCTTTGTCTGTTTCAAATGATTCATTGAAGAAAAATTATTGAGGCTCCCACCCTTTCCTCCATCAAAAGAAAAAAAAAATATAAGTTTCAGTGGGTGGCAAGTTTTAAACAGTTAATGTGTTCCTCATAATGTATGATGACTCATGATTTGAGCAATGATACACTTTTGCTCTTTAGAATCAAGGCCATGGTGTTGAACTAACAACTTTAATAAAAACAATAAAGGTTGAGAATATGCTTAAAGGAATTTACCAGATCATAGTTTATGTTCATTATACTGTAGGCTGTACGGAAGACAGCAATTTAGATTTGGAGATTCCGTTTGTTCTGGATCACTAAGCTGAGATAACACTTAATTACCTACACTTCCTTTTAGCCAAATGCTGCTTACAAATATGGAAGTTTATTTTGTACTTTATTGTATTCTATTTTGTCATTATTAAAGTTCTCCATTTTTTATTAATATTTATTTTAAAATTAATCAAATTTAATACATTTATTTTTCATGCGTATAGTGAATGCACTGGAAATTAAACATTTGTACTAGTTTACTGCATAAATAATCACAATATTTTCTTTTTCTTCACTTTTTTACTTGCTTGACTATAATATATAATTAATTCAGTTGGATATGAAGCTGTGTCAGTACATTTATATGCATTCCAAAATATTTGAGTCCATTTATTGTAAGCTTCAAAAGAATGCTAATACAGTACATAAGTTCTTAGTTATTCATATTCAAGGCTTTTAAAGAAGAACCATTATTTTTTTCAATAAACTTTACATAAAAGTTTGTAAGCACGAATCAACCCTATCTTCAGCATTACTGGCGTCTTAATATGCCCACTATAACATATTGTGTCATTCATATCTATCTATCTATGTTATTTCTGCATTCAGGGACACTTTCAAACACCAAGAATGCTACCACCTGGTGGTTTCTGGAGGAAATAAAACCAGACATTTTACAAAATAATATTTAAACAGCTAGGGACTCAGAAAAGTCCTTTATATGTGGTTTAGTTATCTTTATACTGTGCAGCATTGTGTTCATGGAGTTTACTGTTAAGAGTACTGGGTGTATCCTGCTATCCATTGAATAAAAATGACCCAAGGCAATTCTCCTTCCTGTACTCTGCCTTTCACTGAGGTGTATCATGGGACAAATAATGCAGCACCTTATGTAGACAAGATAACCGAGCACTCATCTGCTTTGCATGAGAAACACAAAAATGAGTGAGTCAGGTTGAAACATTTATGATTCAGATCAGTTGATATTATATGAACATCCTGCGCTAATGCCTATCTTTAAAATTGTGAACTCCCTTCCACCATATTTCTGGGTCTTAGTCCTACCATACCATACCATACCATTTTATTTGTTGAGCGGTTAAAAGCACAGCATTACAACTGACCGAAGCGCTGTACAGTTAAAAAAGAAGCAGGACTAAAAACAAAATATTAAAAGCAAACATTAAGAGAGAATTAAAACAGAGATACTAAAAACAGGTCAGATGACCCAATAAAATTGAGAAATAGTGGAAATGAGACAGGTTAAGAATTAAAAGCCAATGTGAAGAAGTGCGTTTTTAGGCATGATTTAAATGTGAGTTCCAGAGCCTGGGTGCACAGACGGAAAAAGCCCTTAGTCCTGCCTAATAGTATCAAATTCATTTTACAAAATAAGCATATTTATAATAACACATACATGAAATAAAGGAATACAGGAAGTAATGTCACATAAATGAAACCATTTGGTCCATCAGTCTCGTTTGTTTAGTTAATATCTAAGTTGTCCCAATATCTCATCCAAGTACTTATTAAAGGTTGTAAGGGTTTCTGCTTCCACTATATGACTTGGTGGTCTGGTCCAGATTCCCAAAACTCTTTGCGTGAAGAAGTGCTTCCTGGCTTTGGTCTTAAATACCATAGACATGGAATTACTAAACGCCTCATGACCAACAGCATTGTACGTCAACATTGCCACCATATTGCGAGTGGCACTGCTGTGGAGTGAAGTAATGGATAAAGATGCCTCACGCATGTGCTACTTGGGGTTGTACAAACCTCTGTACGCTCTAAACCAGATCCCGGTGGATTACATTTCATAGGTAAGGCTGAACAATTGTTTTGGTTATATTTAGCCATTAGAAAATCCTGTTTTATAATCTTAGCACTCAAGGTCACCTTACAATAAAATTGAACAACATTAGTAAAATTAAAACAACAGAATAATAAATCAAAAAGCAATAATTAGCAAACAAAGATAAATGGCAGAAACAGTGCAAAATTCACAATTGGTATGCCAGTTTGAAAAGATAAGTTTTGAGGGCAGTTTTAAAATGTGTTATAGAATCGAGCTGATGTATATGAGAGGGAAGAAAATTCCCAAGTTGAGGAGCACTATGAGAGACGCTTGAGCTCCCATAGAACAGAGTCTGATGTGTGGTGCAGAAAGTAGAGCTGCAGATGAGGATCTGAGCGAGCGAGAGGAGTCTCAGTCTGGAGGAGATCAGTGAGGTTGTGGAGAGCCTTAAATGTTAAGAGCTGTATTTTGTATTGTATTCTGTAGTTAACAGGGAGCCAGTGAAGTTGAGAGAGAATAGGTGTAATACGTTCAGTGGATTTATAACAAGTTATTATCCTATTATCCTGGCAGCAGAAGTTTGAAGAAGTTGTAAGCGATGGATAAGTTTTTGTGGGGTTCCAGATAGAATACCATTAAAGTAATCTACACGTGAGGTGACTAGGGCATTAACCAATACTTCCGTACTGTGTTGCGTAAGAACAGGACAAAGTCTAGAAATGTTTCGGAAATGGAAAAAGGCAGTCCAAGAAATGTTACTTATATGGGAGGAATTATTTAATAATAATAATTATTATTATTTAATAATTGTTATTATTAGTGTATCAATGGATTTAAATAATTGCATTTAAACGATTCGCCAAAACCTGTTGTATGTAAACGATACTATTTTAAACGTTACTGTTTTTTCATCAGAAAACCCGGTTTCCATGTCTACCTATATTAGTTTAAATGACACTTTTGCCTCTCGCAATAGGGCGGATGCACTGATGTATCATGTCGACTGGGCAACACAGTGAATGCAGCATCTACCTATATATGTCTGTGTTAAATACACTTCCCCTTAATTTCCACTTATGATCCTGAATATGTGATTGGCTATTTAATTGAAGGTATTCTGCTGTAGCCATAGTATGAGTGTCCATGAGAATTTGAAGTCAAGGATTAAGCTCCCACACAGTTTCCTTTGCTCGAGACAAAAGAGGTTTAACTCCCTAGTCCTGCCAGAGTTGAACATGTCCTTTAGTCCTAAGATGAAATTGGTTGCTGTCTTTGGCTGTTTCCTTTTCTTTGTAGTATAGTAATTTAGTTTAGTTTGAAACACAGTTTAATTTTAAAGGTTTAGTTTCAAAGAAAACACACTTTCTTAAAAACAGTAGGCAGAAAGTGGTGGGGTTAGCTGCATATCAGCTGCCTTAAAGGATATCTCTAATATCTCATGGTAGTGAAAGTCATTAAAAAAATGTGTCTCTCAGACTAATTAGCTTGGCTATGGGGCTTCTGTCTTTCTGCTCAATCGAAAATGTGACACCCCTGCCCCTCTCTAGCAGGGTAGCTCTAAAAAGATGCATCAAAAATGTAATAAGCCTGAGAAAACTGTATAAGTTTTGAAGATATGATTGTGTTTTATTTGTTGCTGAACTACTCAAAATCTGTTTCTGCTTCTTCAAGAACAAATGTGTGTTCTTAAAAAGAACTATTTGTTAATTTTACTGTAAGTCAGAATCCAAAACCGTCTGTGAAGAAAAGGTGAAAAACAAACATGAAGATTGTTCAGAATGTCCTAGAACAGAATATAGAGCAATCTGACTATAGCAGAGCACAGAAGCAGCCAGGTAGAAATGGGAAAGAGCTGATTATAGGTGTCCTATGGTATTACTTAAAGTGCAGAAAATAAAAAAAATTTTAGAGCTTTCCCAGATTGTTGCATTCTAAAGTTGTGTGTTAATATTCAGATGCTCGGATTTAGACATTTTGGTTATCCCATAATCTATTCATGGCATTTTTAAACTTTTTAAAACTTTATTATATAATTATTCAGGAGATGTAATTTTGTATTCTGTCTCTTGAATGATTCTTGCCATTTTGGGGCAATCTTTGCACAGCTGACACCATATTCTTTATTGATGCTATGCCCATCTCCAGTCATGTGACACAGATCACATGGTGTATTGTGTCATCATGTCATGACTTTAGATGGCAGTGCACACAGTGTTTCTTAAAGCAAACTTTATTTTGGTGGTAATAATAGATAGGAGATTGAAATCCAATATAGCATTAGGC
Source organism: Polypterus senegalus (assembly GCF_016835505.1). Taxonomy (NCBI): domain Eukaryota; kingdom Metazoa; phylum Chordata; class Cladistia; order Polypteriformes; family Polypteridae; genus Polypterus; species Polypterus senegalus. The sequence continues at coordinate 134,275,560 of NC_053162.1, forward strand.
CTTCCGGATTGAAACCTTTCTTGTTTCTTAATTCTGTTGGGGTTTGTTTGTGCTGTGGTTCCAATTTATTGAGTTACTTTTTTCTCTTCTGGATTTGAGCTGCTTGCCTGTCAACTAAATACACAATGACCTGGGGCCTCATGTATAAACGGTGCGTACGCACAGAAATGTTGCGTAAGAACTTTTCCACGTTCAAATCTCGATGTATAAAACCTACACTTGGCGTAAAGCCACGCACCTCATACCTTGTCGTACGCAAGTTCTCCGCTCGGTTTTGCAGACTGCCAGCACCCAGCGTCAAAGCAATGGTACTGTTCCTGTGTGGTTACTCCTTATTTTCCTGATGCAGTATTATAAATACACTGAAACTAATCGCATATTGTTTATTAGTGTAATGCATCTGATTGTAATTAATTTGTAACAATATAATGGTCCAGGGAATAGCCATAGTATTCCAAATACCATAACTGCTTTAGCATTGTTACTCTAAGTGCACCATCTTCTTCTTTCAGCTGCTCCCATAAGGAGTTGCCACAGCGGATCATCTTTTTCCTTATTTCTCTCACTGCACCACTCAGAGTATTTATCTCACTGTATCTGAGTGTGAATCACAGCAGCAGCTGATCGGAAAGAGAATTATCAGTATACAGCTTCAAGCACACGCTACCTCAGCCACGGCAAAACGTTTCAAAGCCTTTCCTGTACAGACCTCGCGGTTCAGAAACAGTTTCATCCCAAGAACTTTAAGCGCACTCAATCAAGTGCTCCTTGTAGAACTGTTTGTACTTATAAGTACAATTACCTCACTGTAAACTTGCACTACAGTTATATTACACAACCTGCACCACTTTATAAAGAGCGTATTTACATATGATGACAATATCATTTTTAAGATGAAATGCAGCAAAATATGTTTATTATATTATACAGATAAAACTTTAGCTCCATTTAAATAATCTATATTCTTCACTAGGACTGGTGTGAAGGATAGAATAATTAAACATGTACTACAAATATATTTCAATGTTCCTTAAACGTTTTGAAGAATCGGCGCTCTAAGCTTACAGATGACTTAACGTCTAATACAGAGCTGATTGTGTTGCGATCGGTTACTTGGAGAAAGAAAAGCAAGGACTGCAGGGGCGGCCACACCAATATATATTGAATATAAAACAGAACGAGAAAATAACGAAACAGCTAAAAACGCAGGGGCAAATTTCGACAAAAGTTAAACGCTTGTGTCATGAGCACAAAGTGGCTATGCAGTGTCTGCAACGGACGTGGTCATCCACCGTGCATAAGATACCATATCGACATTGGCGGGCGAAGGGGCCACCGATTCTTTCTCTGCCCAGGGCCGCTACAAGCCTAGAGCCGCCCCTGAGTACTGCGGCAATAAATAATTTCATCGAAGGTTGCTCACAATCACTGTGACGTGAAACCCATATTTAATAACGTGCTTTAACTCCTATCATCATGAAAATGATATCACGTATACATCTCAGTATTTTAGTTATTCTGAGAGCTGTAATATCACAAATGTAATGGATTCTGTGTCCAGTCGGAGGAAGAGAGCCGGTTTAAGAAACAAGTAGTGATTCACACACATAGAGCACATAGAAGATCAAATACAAAACAAATCATTTAACTTGCTACTTTAATTACGATGTGATTTGAGAAACTGGTTAATTAAACGATATTAAGATGAAGTTTATGATGTTCTACTTTAATGACAAAATAAACTACATGATTAAAGTGGACATTTCGAGATTGAAATTGACATTTTGTGCTTTTTCCCCACTGTGTGCCTTTTTTTTCTCTGTACCCTAATAAGCTTTCATATGACACTCAGACAGTGGGCTATAACTCGCCTTTTCATGGCGACTTTGATATGTGATTTCTTTTTTATTTCCGGCACTGTGCGACTTTGTGAAGGTGAGCTTTCAAGTTTCTTCAACACGCTATGTCACTCGATCAACTTCCTTTTGTTGATTATACCACGGTTTAATTAAACAAATAGTATGTTTTTCCTTTGCCTCCACTTGGTATTCGCTGAAATTATTATATTTTCTCCCGTGCTTTTCCCATTGTCTTTTCACAGAAGGCTGAGCTTAAGGGCAATTTACATTGATTTGCATATTCGAAGAGGCATAATTCTGGGAGTAGTTGGGGTGTTACATGAAGCGCGTGCACATGCATTACTTTTCATGCTGACCGGGATTTATGTAGTGGAATATCGTGAAAGTTGGAGTACGCACAGATTCCTGAATCTGGATTTTTCTGTGCGTAAGCACATTTCGGCTTTTGTGCTTACGCCACGTTATAGTGCGAATTCTACGCAAAGCGTTATACATGAGGCCCGTTCCTTACATTGCCTTTTATCTCCCAGTTTAGAAACATTTACAAATAAATGTCCCTTTACAAATGTTCACAGCCATTATTGTCTATAGCATTCCCAGAAGCTAAACCAGTTTGTGTTTTTCTATATTTGAAACAATTAAAAATAAATTAAGAAAAAAGTATTGGTTTTACAATGCATAAAGTGTGAAGTAAAGTAAGAGTTCTAAATTGACCAGGATGCCCTCAAGATGGAAGGACAGGAGGAGTCAGCTTATACAGGGCTTTGCTGGGTCCCATGGGGACAGCTAGGGGGACTGATTTGGAGCTGCAGCGTCATATCTCCTGACACACTCCCCTCAATTAGATAAACGGAGCTGCCTGCCTCGCATCAATGAGCCAGGGTTTGCTGGAGAAGTGGCAGAGGCAGAGACAATGAGAAAAACAGAGAGAGGGAGAGACAAACTATTGCTGTGTTCTGTGATGGTTGTACTTGTGGTTGTGGCATGGGAAACACCTATTGTAAGAGTTTCCCACGAATAAACTCTCTTGTGCTTTTACACTTGTGTCTGAGCCTGTCTGTATTGGGTGTTTGCAGAGCTGGAACGTTCCCTGATATCCACAAAAGTTAAAATAGTAATGGTCCCAGACTGAGTCTTGAAGGAATGCTATATCTAATTTCACACCCCAATAGTGGAATACAGTTATCAAAATTTGTATATCCTCAAATATTTTATAAATATGAACTAAATCATGTAAGTACAGAGCATGAACACTTAATATTCCTTGTAAAAAAAAGTAGTATAGTCAGTAGACCCATTATTCAGGAAGCGTATCAAATAAAGTTAACATTTAGCATATTGTAGGTCAAAGTTAATTCCACAATAAAAACTCAAAAAAGATACAAATAAAATGTTTGGCTACTGAACTTTTATTATTAATTAGCACCCTCTTAAATAATGTACATTTTGGTACATACTGTATGTGTATTTTCTATAGAACATCTACAAAAGAATTAGCAATTAGTAAAATTCTGAAAATGGTTTAGCATTCTTATGGAAGGACGGATCATTGGCTGAGTTGATATATGGTTCAGAACATCTAAAGAATCCCATATCATTCAAAAGTTATCTCTACAATAGTACAACTTAATTAACCACAATAGAGATTTGTGTCTCCTGAGAGTATGTGCCAATGTATTTATACAACATGTTTTCTGAATGTCCAGTGACTTTGAAATGGTCTCTGTGTATTACTTTACTGTTTTTCGATGGAATAATTTGGTCCTCCATTCATCTTAAGATCAGCTGTTCTTAAAAATTACACACAGGTCAGTTAAATCATGATATCAGCAGCTCAAATATTTTCTAGTTCCCAGTAAATAAAAGTAATAAAAATGTGAATAATTTAACATCATGTGAACAATCAAACTAAAACATGTCTCTTGCACAAAAGTTTACTGCTAGTCGAACAAGGTTACTATAAATCTTGGTTTGAAGTCACAGATCTTACATTAGTCAAAGTTCCAAGAATTACTTATTATGGGCTTGATCTAAGCAGAAAGTAGAAAATTCAGCATTACAAATTTTCAAAAAACAGATAAATAGACAGATTAAAAAATAGATTACTAAGTTCATATACAAAAACAGAACGGTATCTAGTCTTTAACCTAAATATGTTTCCCATTAATGTACAACCAGCACAAAAATAGAGCAGTACAAATATTTCAGAACAATAAAAAACTTGTCTCCTTATCTATAGTACTGGGTGAACATTTACAAGTCATGTAAAAGAGAACATTTTCATCTAGAACTGCTGCCTGTCACATAATACATCTTGCAGCAGAGAAGAAAGAAGCAACTATCTTCAAAAAAATAAAGGCCTGGTATGGAATAATCGTTACTACTGAGAAATAAATTGAGCATTAATAAATGAGTAACAGGTTTTACCAGCTTTATTTATACATGTTAAATTTTTGTCTTTAGTCTACCACAAAAGTAAATCTATGTAAATGTTGGAGTTGTAGTCTACTGTGTACTTTCACAAGTACTATGCAATCTACTTGTTTACAGTATACAGTGCATTCAGAAAGTATTCACAGTGCATCACTTTTTCCACATTTTGTTATGTTACAGCCTTATTCCAAAATGGATTAAATTCATTTTATTCCTCAGACTTCTACACGCAACACCCCATAATGATAACGTGAAAAATGTTTACTTGAGGTTTTTCCAAATTTATTAAAAAAAAAAAAAAGAGAAATCACAAGTAAATAAGTATTCACAGCCTTTGCTCAATACTTTGTTGATGCACCTTTGGCAGCAATTACAGCCTCAAGTCTTCTTGAATATAATGCCACAAGCTTGGCGCACTTATCCTTGGCCAGTTTCGCCCATTCCTCTTTGCAGCACCTCTCAAGCTCCATCTGGTTGGATGGGAAGCCCTGGTGCACAGCCATTTTAAGATCTCTCCAGAAATGTTCAATCAGATTCAAGTCTGGGCTCTGGCTGGGCCACTCAAGGACATTCACAGAGTTGTTCTGAAGCCACTCCTTTGATATCTTGGCTGTGTGCTTAGGGTCGTTGTCCTGCTGAAAGATGAACCGTCGCCCCAATCTAAGGTCAAGAGCGCTCTGGAGCAGGTTTTCATCCAGGATGTCTCTGTACACTGCTGCAGTCATCTTTCCTTTTATCCTGACCAGTCTCCCAGTTCCTGCCACTGAAAAACATCCCCACAGCATGATGCTGCCACCACCATGCTTCACTGTAGGGATGTGTGAATACTTATGTACATGTGCTTTCTCAATTTTTTTATTTTTAATAAATTTGCAAAAACCTCAAGTAAACTTTTTTCACGTTGTTATTATGAGGTGTTGTGTGTAGAATTCTGAGGAAAAAAATTAATTTAATCCATTTTGGAATAAGGCTGTAACATAACAAAATGTGGAAAAAGTGATGCACTGTGAATACTTTCCGGATGCACTGTATGCTTCTGCAACCGTTCTTTACCTGTTTAGAGAGAGCAAATAAATTGGCTTTGTGTCATTAGCAACCTACTGAAAACTGACTCAAGCAGAAGAATGAAACAAATCATTTTCAGATAAATTGGCACTATTATAAAACCTTATTGTGCTTTTTTCTGGAATAACAATGGTAAAAAACAGCCTGGTTTGACTTTCTCCCTCATGTAGCTGTGTAGAGTAAATCTACGGAAATCAAAACTATTCAGAAAGAAGGTGTTTAGTACACATGTTAAACAAGGTAGCTGTACACAAATGGATGTAAATAAAGAATGGCTTAAACATAAAAAAAATAATACATCCAATGGCCTTTTGGATCTACCTGCTGCTTTGGATTGTTACCTGTTGGTGTGTTGGCTTGTGCAATTGCCCATAAAGGTGAGATGGTTTCTCTTCCTTCTGCTAATTAAGCATTGCATTAATTCACCCCTCAACTCCAGACTAAATTGGGCTGTGTTAGGGTGCAGGATTTGAAGTTTGTCTATAGGATGGTTCTCAGTATTCATAGAAGTATGTCCAGAGTATAATCCCCAAATAAGTTCTACTGACTTTTGGTGGACGTAAGTCCTTGGATTGTCCAAAGCCCTTAAACGGTTGTCCCAGGCAACCCTCATTCTTCCCTTTCAATGCCATGGCTACTTGTTATGTATATCTTGAGTTATGTGCCCTCTAGAGGCTCAGATAAGCTTTATCTTAAAGTTTTCATTCCAGTTTATAGAAGGGTTAGGCAGCCCATCTGCTATAGGGTCACCTCTCCTGAAGTGGTTATAAGTGGTTGGTCTAAAATTCCCCTCCTTCATTTAAACTGTGCAGAGAGTGGAGGTCATGAACTCTACTAGACTGAGCCTACCACATGCTGTCAAAGCAGAATATGAGCCACTTCTGTGATTTACAATGTATGCCCTCATTCTTTATAAGGGAAATGTCATTTTCTGGCTAATACCACTTGTGTCCATATTTCACCTATATATGTAGCAGATAGCATAACTGTGGAGAAACATTTGTCAGACATTTTTAGGGTTATTAGATTACTCTGGTTTAGCTATGATTGTTATGACTTTTTGTTTAATGCTGTGTTCTTTTTGTGTTTTTTTATTTTATTTTTTTGTGTTGTTAGTATTTTGTAATGTTTAAAATGAAAGGTGCACATCATTCACCCATGATTGAGGGTAAGTGTTTGGGTAAAAGGTGGCTGGTGTGCCATCCAAGCTAGGGTCTTGCATTGCACTCAATAATAGAGGGATAGGCAAAGGCCCTGAGCCTAACCGTCAAACGAATAGGAAGATTATACAATGGATAAATTGATGGAAGTGGCCTCAAAAACTACTGTCTTTGATATAAAGGCTTCACATATTTCAAGAGTTAATATCTGCTGAACAAACTCAAGCTTTTTTATTTAGCCATCTTCACAGAACATTAGTATTTTAGACTAACTTGTGCCAATTTGCAGAATCTGCCTACTAATGTGAAGTTATTAATATAAAATATTAGACAGCATTTGAGAAGAATTGCAAAAGTATTTTACTGTTTTTTACAGCTATTCACTGTAATAAAATAGTAATCTTGGAGCAGATGAAACTTTGGCAATGAAGAGATACATTGATGATGTACATTATCAGCCATGTGAAAATGACCAGCCATAGATAAAGATCTTATTTTGAATTTGAAATGTAATGTTAATTAACATTTTATACAAGGCACACAAATGCCATGATGAAATTATTAGAAAAGGTCAGTTCTAATGTGGGAGGAGCAGTGAGTTACTATCATAGTGAACTGCTGTGTGTGCCATCTAGAGAGACTAATCCCATTAATTGGAAATTACTTGGTTATTGTGATTACAGCAAGTAATCCTATTAATTGGAGATGTTTTGGTTTCACTTCAGGGATGCAATCATGAATAAAAAATGGATGCAAGCTTTCATTCAAAGGAAGAGTACTACAAGCAAAGTTCTAAATAAAACATAATAGAAAGCACAAGCACTGGAATTTAATATCATTGGACAGTAATGACAAGTGGAACAATTTCAGATGTGAAAACAGAGCAAAAAGAAACTTGAAACCACATCATTAAAGAAGTTTGGTTCAAAATATCTCAGCATCATGTGACTGATATCAGTGTGTTTATAGTTTTGCCAATTAGAATCTACCAAATAATAGGCTTACTACCATACTACCATACACGTGAGGAGTCTACAGCTTGAATAGGGTGATAGCAGTTTTGAGAGATAAAAAATGGAATCTGGAGATGGTGCGGGCAGATCAGAATTTAAGTAGGGGTTGTAGCCAAGCGGTCAATATTAAAATTAAATAAAGATCAGCCAGACTCATGGTTAAAGAACAGAATGGTAAATCATAAGACAAAAAGAGTACATGTAACCTGAGACAAAAAATGATACAATTTGTAATCAGAAGGCAGAAAAGTTTGTTGTAACCAGTAACTCAAAAATGAACAATAAGAAATATCCAAAACGTTTTCTTGGAAGACCAAAAAGTGTATAACACAGACCTTTAAGCTGTTATGGTAATGACATCATGAGTCACGCATTCCCGGTTGTCAAACCTAGCAAGTGTGAAGCAAAAAGCAACAAAACTGCACCTGTGTGGTGGAGCCTGTACAGAACACAGCCAGAGAATGTTAATTATATTTAACATTGGTAAAGACATGCAAGAACAAAAAGTAAATATTTCCAATAGATTTGTTGACCATCAACATTATTATATTATTAAACATTTTAAACTATTAAATATTTTTAAAGGCCAAGAAGTAGTTGGAAAAAACTAGAATCATAAGCTCTGAATATCTCCTTTTATAGTATGCCAAAACGATCACCAACACCATGTGATCACCCCCATGACATCATAAAATTGTGGCCATCTTGGAATCCTGGGATCCTTGGGAACCGTGCATTATGGGTTATCACTTGTCTCTCCCTTATATTTTGTTTCCTGCCATTTTGAGTTGTGTTTTTTCTTTTTTGCTTAAATAACTTTGTTTAGGTTTGATCTCTATTAATTATTTATTTCTTATTTTTGTATGCCTGTTCCTTTTATTTAGCTAGAATTAGCTCTTTCTGTATTATATTAATAATGCTATTTTGTTTCTTGTTAGGCTGAGGGGCAAGACTCCTGATTGGTTGTCACTGAGTGCTACCGTTAGGTGTAATAAAACAGTGTCTCCAGAATTATTATGAGTGATAAAAGACCAGGAGACATTAATATGACCTAAAACCTTTATCAATGCCAGGCAAAGGTCTGAACCAGGGGAAATAAAGGTACCACTTGCAACTAAAGAACAGGATTGAATCAAAAATCAAAGTGAAAATCAAAACTAGCTCACTTAGAACAGTTTAGTTGTTTTTTTAATCTAACTGAAGGATTATCTTGACTCCCAGCCATACTTTAACTGGGAGCACTGGTGAGGTAACGGGTGAGATGGCCACAGTCACATTACGTATGATTTGTTTTGCATAAATGATAAGATAACTAAGTGTAATTTCTATTTCAACATTTATAAAGGCACATATGTGTATGAAAATATGCTACATAAATATATGATGTTGCTGTTGCACTACATTTCTATTAAACTGTTGTTCATCTGAGGACAAGTGGGCAATCTGTTTTTTAATAGATGGCTGAAGCTGGTAAAGTGGCTGCACAGTGTACACCACTGAAGTCTGCCTCCTGATGCCTAGACCTAAAATCATTCAAACTGAGGAATGTGTATTTGTGTTTTCAGGTGTTTTTTGGGTCACAGATCAATTAGCATAATCCATTTTAATTTTATATTTAATATTTAAGCCTTCATAAAGACCTTGTCATATTTTGCTACATTTCAGTCCAGAAATAATCCTGAGTGAATGTTGCCAGCGTTTATAGTAGGCAGCTCAAATTAGTGTGTCTGGCAATGGCAGCTGTGACTACAAGGATTATACAAGAGAAATAGATCTCGTTGCTAATTTATTAGCACCACCTTTTTCAAGGCTACCTTATAGAAAAAGAGCAACACATTAAGAAAAGGCGACAGCCAACACATGTATTTTCAGAATTGGTGAGAACTGGAAAGAGTTTTGAAAGACATATTCAAGTTTACAGTTGTGATCATTTACCACATGGTTGTCTGTGAGTTCATGATTTTCGTAAATTTTTCCACTGGACTGCCCACTTTTCATTTGCAACAAGTAGCTTTAAGCTAGTGATGATTTCAGTGATCTGAGCTGCCAAACAGAAGCAGCCCTGCTTTCATCAACGTAGAGATAGGTATCCTAGCTGGAGAAGCAGAAATTCTGAAAAGGGTCAGAGACTAAATAACCATCTTCCATTTGAATGAGCAACACGACAGAGAAATTCTAACACTAACAACAAATCAGAAGGTAAAGATTGGGGAAAATCCAAAATCCCTATTTTTTCTGATATTTTAAATTGTGGATTTGATTTTCAAGTGGATGTGTATTTGTTTTTCATATCTGAATGCCGTAACATATTATAACATATTACATGGCCTTGTCACTCTTTTCAGTGATGTGATGAAATCCTTGAAGCTTTTAGATTTTCCTGACCATTAAATTCTTAAATGCATTGCAATGTATCAAAGGCCTTTTCCTTAAAACTCATATTGTGACAGCAAACTGTGTCTTTTCTATCAACAATAGAAAATCCTGAAGATGGAATTTTTTGAAATAGCATAATAAATCATTATTAAAAACTTTACAGAATGTAATAAGCATTATGGTTAGAAAAAGAGAAAAGGTGTGTTGGAAAGATAATGACCAACTAGAAGCACATTCTAGTTTGCTAGGGATTCCTGGGTAAATAAACAAGAAAACATAAAAAATAATAATAAAATATTTTGATAATAGATTTTTTTTTTTTGGGTGGTTTATGGTATGTTTCATTTTGGAGAGGAAAAAGATAAAAATCACTTGATGTGGGTTTAGTTTAAGAACCAAACATACCCTCTTCTCAAGCTGATGTTTATGACAGCCTATTATAATTTTTCTTGTATTTTTGCAATACTTTTTACTCTTTGTTTGGGAGCCTGTTTCTAAATCTTTTCTGTTTTTCGGGATGCTGAAGTCAATCCTGTTAGTTTTCTGATTCACTTTCGTCTTAATGTTGTTAAATTTTTTTGTGTGTTTTCTTTGAACAGCATTTCATATTCAATGGGAACTGGCAATTTTGTGATAACTGTTTTTAGAGAATCACTACGGTAATCAGTTCAGAGATCATGACACATAACATCAACAATGCAAGAACATTTAGGTCTTGCTGTTCATGTCCTGTTTATTCAAGTTTGATGGATACTTTGCATTCTTTTTTCTACATTTGTTGGTATTAGATTCTTTGGCAATGTTATTTTGACTACAATTTAAGGTTTTGTTTTGGTATGAAAGAGATCAGCTTGAAGTTTAAGAGCTTAGTGTGTTTCCCAATTTTCATTTCATCTTCTGATCCTCAATTCAATTTATTCCTGCTAACTTTAGCAGAACATAACTAAGGTACATTGGTCTATCTTTTTAAAGATTTGACTGTTTTATTTATTTTAAAAAGTCTTGTGTTTTTAAAATAAGTTGTTTGGTGACAATCAAATAAACACTCCAAAGTAATGACTGTTTCTGCATTTCCACCTGTGTTTGTTGGCTGGCACTATTTTAAAAAAAAATTTAATTTGAACTTCTCATGTAATTGTCATGTCAGCCAAGGTTACCTCCAAGTTCATGTTTAATGTTTCTTTTGTTCATTTTTATATATATTTTTTTTATTTTTGGTTTTGTCTGTGAACACATTCTGCCTATGTTATGTTCCATGTGTTTTGTGGGTGGTCCCGGAAGTGGCGGGACAACCTGCCAATCACCAGTAGGAACTCCGCCCTATAAATCTGGAGAGTCTCCCACAGTTCCTGGTGGTTTATTTAGAATGTGAGTGAATGGATTTGCATTTTTGGCTGTGTTTATGTGTTTAATGGATTTCTAAACTCCTACTCTATTTTTTCTTTTGCTCCCCACTATAACCTATCATCTATGGGGCAGGAACAAAAGCTTTAGAGCTTTAGATTCGTCAAAAATTTCAATCTCCTGTTTTCAATGGATCCAGACGTTTTAGGGTCCCCTAATACTGAAAACATTGATATCTCGATGATGGGCGTGTGTGTGTCTATGTGTCACGGTTTCTTGAGAATGGCCTAGAGCGAAAATGGCTGGACGGAAAACTATGAAACTCGAAACTTAAGCCTGTTATGAGATAATGATGAGCTGATTAGCTTTTGAGCCAAATCATGCAAAATAAAGAGGCACTCTCACGGAACCTTCAAATACCGTCATTCTGCAATTAATTATGAATTCTTCTTGTCACTTACTATTGTAAAACTATTGTTTTGATAGAGGAGGACTTAATTGAGCATATACACGTGGATTATTAAGAAACCAAGTTTCTACCCTAACTGGGTTATTTACCTTAACCTGATCATGTCCATGCACCTAAACACACTTAGAGATTCATATGACAAAGTAAGTGCAACCTTTCTCACTTTTTTGGTTTTACATATCAGGATATACAGTGGTGTGAAAAACTATTTGCCCCCTTCCTGATTTCTTATTCTTTTGCATGTTTGTCACACAAAATATTTCTGATCCTCAAACACATTTAACCATTAGTCAAATATAACACAAGTAAACACAAAATGCAGTTTTTAAATGATGGTATTTATTATTTAGGGAGAAAAAAAAATCCAAACCTACATGGCCCTGTGTGAAAAAGTAATTGCCCCCTGAACCTAATAACTGGTCAGGCCACCCTTAGCAGTAATAACTGCAATCAAGCGTTTGCGATAACTTGTAATGAGTCTTTTACAGCGCTCTGGAGGAATTTTGGCTCACTCATCTTTGCAGAATTGTTGTAATTCAGCTTTATTTGAGGGTTTTCTAGCATGAACCGCCTTTTTAAGGTCATGCCATAGCATCTCAATTGGATTCAGGTCAGGATTTTGACTAGGCCACTCCAAAGTCTTCATTTTGTTTTTCTTCAGCCATTCAGAGGTGGATTTGCATTGTCCTGTTGCAGCACCCAAGATCGCTTCAGCTTGAGTTGACGAACAGATGGCCGGACATTCTGCTTCAGGATTTTTTGGTAGACAGTAGAATTCATGGTTCCATCTATCACAGCAAGCCTTCCAGGTCCTGAAGCAGCACAACAACCCCAGACCATCACACTATCACCACCATATTTTACTGTTGGTATGATGTTCTTTTTCTAAAATGCTGTGTTCCTTTTCGCCAGATGTAATGGGACATTTGCCTTCCAAAAAGTTCAACTTTTGTCTCATCAGTCCACAAGGTATTTTCCCAAAAGTCTTGGCATTTATTGAGATGTTTCTTAGCAAAATTGAGACAAGCCCTAATGTTCTATTTGCTTAACAGTGGTTTGCGTCTTGGAAATCTGCCATGCAGGCCGTTTTTGCCCAGTCTCTTTCTTATGGTGGAGTCGTGAACCCTGACCTTAATTGAGGCAAGTGAGGCCTGCAGTTCTTTAGACGTTGTCCTGGGGTCTTTTATGACCTCTTGGATGAGTCGTCTCTGCGCTCTTGGGGTAATTTTGGTCGGCCAGCCACTCCTGGGAAGGTTCACCACTGTTCCATGTTTTTGCCATTTGTGGATAATGGCTCTCACTGTGGTTCGCTGGAGTCCCAAAGCTTTAGAAATGGCTTTATAACCTTTACCAGACTGATAGATCTCAATTACTTCTGTTCTTATTTGTTCCTGAATTTCTTTGGATCTTGGCATGAGGTCTACAAAGTAGCTTTTGAGCTGCTTTTGGTCTACTTCTCTGTGTCAGGCAGCTCCTATTTAAGTGATTTCTTGATTGAAACAGGTGTGGCAGTAATCAGGCCTGGGGGTGGCTACGGAAATTGAACTCAGGTGTGATACACCACAGTTAGGTTATTTTTAACAAGGGGGCAATTACTTTTTCACACAGGGCCATGTAGGTTTGGATTTTTTTTCTCCCTAAATAATAAAAACCATCATTTTAAAAACTGTATTTTGTGTTTACTTGTGTTATATTTGACTAATGGTTAAATGTGTTTGATGATCAGAAACATTTTGTGTGACAAACATGCAAAAGAAAAAGAAATCAGGAAGGGGGCAAATAGTTTTTCACACCACTGTATTTAAAAAACATCTAGCCTTCACATAGTCCTAGACCTAGAACAGTCTAACTTCAGATAACAAACAACTTGTGATAATATTAGAGGTAGGTACTGCTAATCAAGTTCTCAAGTGATGCCACCACTTTATGAAAGTAGAAGCTTTGACAGCTCAGTCTGGAGCATTCAAGACATAGTAACATCTTTCCAGTTACATGGATATTTTGGAAAAATTACGAGAATAAAAGCGACAAGCTTTGTTGGGCTAAATGGCCAGTTCATTTTTCACTCTTTGATCTACTTCTATCGGGCAATTTAACCCAAACAACTGAATGTGGTGAATGTGGCAGAATTCTCCTCCATGATTGTTTCTGTCTTGTGCCCAGTGCTGATGCTAATAGGGTCTAGTCTCCATGACCCTAAACCAGATTAAGTAGATTTAATAATGAATAATACACATTTATTTAAATTATTATGTTGTTTCTGCAAAAATGCATGTAGAACTGATCCAATGAATGTTTATTAATTATAAAGTATAAAATCATTACATTTTTTTTGTAATACACAATATAGTTAAAATGTGCACAGATCAAAATATGTCACTCTTCTCTTTGATTATTAAAATACTGTTTGCTCATTAATGTATTAAAGTGCACTTTAATCAATATAATAAACCTCATTCAGAGACATTTCTCATATAGCACAAGAGCTCCTATACATTGAATCAGTGAGTCTGTTCTTTAATTTTAACTATCTTGGTACATTTTAGTTAGCATTAATTTCCATTGTAAATAAAATACCTTCTGAAGTTGTACTTACTCTTTGCTTATTGCAACATCTTTATCATAGCCGAGATGTGCTTAAAGATTCAGTGGAGACAGCATTATGGTTCACCAATAGTCCTTTTTATTATTATCTGCTTCAACTGTCAACATCAAGTGTGACCATTAGTGGTGTTAAATTGAAATGGCTCTCTGTTACTCACACATAGCCTCTGTTGCCAGCTCTCAAAAAACCTCTCCATCATAGCAGATCTTAATGGAGATGATTCTTTTTTTTGTCATGGCTGCTGACTCATTCTTTCTGTCAACACCTGTTATGCCTTCAGCTCTTCAATCCGCTCCTTTATATCTGTGATTGCGTTGTTTATTCCACAAAAGACTAGATATTTGAAACTATATAGATATTGCTGCCCTCTTCTTAAGGGCACACTCCTTCAACTCTTTGTTGTTTAAAGTGTTTATGTTTCATAGCTTTGGCCTACCCTACCCTACCCTGTTCTATCCTTCTACAACACTTTGATGTAGGTGCCATTGGAAATTATGACGGATAGTCAACCCTCTATTCAAATGCTCATGGAACAGAAGTATGTAGTCCTTACCACTCCAGCCTTATGGCATTATGAGGGTCTTGGCTACAGTGTGACAATTCAAAACTCTTCCTAAGCTGAACCTTTTGTGCAGAATAATGATAACATTAATACTACTATTAATACTGATAATAAAATACCGAAAAGTGCATCCTCAATGTGAATAGGCCAGTTTAACACTATGCTAATAAAAGGCAAAGCCCTCACTGACTGACTGACTGAATGACTGACTGATCACTAATTCTCCAACTTTCCGTGTAGGTAGAAGGCTGAAATTTGGCAGACTCATTCCTTACAGCTTACTTACAAAAGTTAAGCAGGTTTCATTTCGAAATTCTACGCCTAACGGTCATAACTGAATCCTACTTACGTACATATATACGGCCATAGTCTGCAGCTTGGTCGCCGTGTGAGGTGGAGTTGCGTCACCCATCACCATGCCTCCCACGCAGTTGGCTGCCTGCCTTTATTGCGTCCCCCATACCCACGCCTCCTACGTAATTGAGTGCCTGCCCTTATAAGGCTGTCCGTCACCAGCAATCCAATAGACACGCTGCCGCTACAAGGCGTTTGTCATGCCTAAGACGAATACGATTTTCGCAAGATACAAGTTTAGTGAGAAGACGCAATGTATAAACTAGACTTTTGATCACTTTGTAACGGAGTTAAAATTGCTGGTGAAGGACTGTGCTTATGCAAACGAAGATGAGATGGTTAGGGATAGAATAGTGTTTGGCAAAAACTCAGCGAAAGTGCAAGAGAAAGTTTTAAGTGCAAAACAAATAAAGCCGTGAACTTCGCAAGATCACACAAAATAGCACAACCACAGCTGAGAACCTTCGATGCATGTACTCCGAGCGGCTCACGTGAACTGACTGTGAACGCAGTACGCACAAAAAGCAAGAGCTCCAAAGAGCGCTGAACAAAAAACGCATTACACAATTGAGAAGGCAGCAAAAGAATATGAAGCGAGTGACGCATACAAGCATATTCAGAAGTGCAGGTACTGCGGAAACGGTGGAAAAAGTCAATGTCCAGCTAAAGGAAGACAGTGTAAAAAATGTGGTAAATTAAACCACTTTGCTAAAGTTTGCAGGACTGGGAAAGGTAAACCCGTGCATGCAGCGTGTGATGTCTCAGATAAAGAGGAAGACAAGCTGTTTATTGATGCAGTAAGAAAGGAACAACTCTCTGAATCTGAGCAAGCCTTTGTAGACATAGCAATAGGAAAGCAAGGTGTAAAGCTTAAGTTTAAATTAAGTTCATAGAACACTTCGATGAATGAAACCTGTTATCTTTACAACGGTTGACAAACACGGAGTATAACAGCAACACTCATAACAGTCACAAAACAATGACATTGACAATCATGTTACGTTATTTTTAAAATGGTTCCTTTTCTTTTTCATAACTTCTTTAACACACTACTTCTCCGCTGCGAAGCGCGGGTATTTTGCTAGTTCCAACATAAATGGAAAATTAAAAATGAATGTGTATTCCTATTCATACTTCTGGCAAGCAAAGACAATGCTTCTAAATTAGGAGTATCCTTATCAAAGAGTATCATGAGGCATCAAAGTCTGGTAAACAACTGCTGTGCTTTATAAAGGAGGTTTCAAAAAATAAACTTATCAATTCATATTACATATTACATCTTTTTCTTGAATTTCATTTTAAATTGTTGATGATACCAATGAGATCCATCTGACGTACCAGATCATACTCCCTTCTATATTAAATTCTTACATAATTTACTAATTTCATGCTAAATACCTGTAAAACCTATTATGTAAAACAGTACCTTGAACTAGACGCACTGTGAAACATAGTAGATAGATAGAATTCTTTATTGTCATTATGCATACACATAACGAAATTTTTTGTTTGTAAGACTCGGCTTCAAAGCAGAATACTTAAATACACAATACACTATAAATAAAAAAATAACATAATAAGTATAAAAGACAGCAGCAATAAAAACATCATCAAATCCAGACTTGAGGCAGTACGCCTGCAAAGACCAGTGATCTGTGTGCGTGGGTCTGCAGGGGAGGAATACGAGTGTGTGTGTTTGATTACGAGGGAAAGTGCGTGTGCATGTCTACAGACAGGCAGGTTAGGGATATTTGCTTTATGTATAATTATAAAGCAAGACAAATCCAAGTTTTCCAACTATGCCTCTCTTCCTGACCGCCTCCACTCCTCTCCTCCAGGCTTTGTCCTCTTCCACCTGACTCCAGCTCACGAATGGAGGGAGGCAGCCCCTTTTATGTTCACCTGGACGTGCTCCTGGTGTGGTGGAAGTGCCGGTTGAGCACCCGGAAGCACTCCAGGTATCCCTGGTAATCCTTCCCCCAGCACTTCTGGGTGTGGTGGAGTGCTGACGTCCAGGGCTCTTCAAGCATCCGGGTGCCCCCGCCAGTGACCACGGGCCCCTATAGGGTTGAGCTTCCATGCTCTGTTCCCGTGGTCCCCATACCAACCAGGACAGCTGCCCTCTCGTGGTCCAGAGGAGGCGTCGTACTGCCCCCAGCCTCTCGCAACACTGCCCCTCAGCCAGCTGAGACCCATAGGGGCCAGCAGCCTGTCCTGCGAGGACAGGTCTCCCACGAAGCGGGTCCTACTTGCGCACATCCAGGGTCCAGTCCTGAAATACAATAAGCGAAGCAGGAGCGGAGCCGCTGCCTGGACACCACCACCTGCCATCCATCTGTGTTGCACACAGGCAACGCTCCCCCCTCTGACCGGCACCCCAGCATTTGCCACTTTGGCACCCCCTCCGAGGTTTCCATGCCCCCCAGACTGGGACATCAGACGTGACCGTCCACACTCCCGAAACCTCAGCCAACTTCGGGGCTTCCCTCTGCCTCCACACAGACAGTCAGTATACAGTATCTACTCTATATTTATAAAATCTAGAGCCTAAAAGTGCAATGATTTTGTGCAACGATTTTATGACACATTTATTACGTCACATTTTTTCTCACACTTTAAATCAGGCTTATTTTAAAACCTACATATATATGTTTGGTATCATTCTTTTCAGAATTCATCAAACTTTAATGTGATGTTGTTAGATTTATAAATTACAAACAAAAAAAAATCAAAAACACACGTTCCGCAAGATGAGACTTTGTGCCAAGAGATTTAACCATGCCCTGGGCCAGAAATAAAAGACAAAGAGTAGGACAGCTGCTGTACAGGCTTTTAAATGTTCAAAGCACCATGCGAGATGCAGGTCATGCGATGCAGCAGCTGATCAAAAAAAGAGGAGATAAAAAAAACTGTGTTTCCCCTTGTATCACTATTTAAGAGGGGGTTTCGGAGGAGTGACTGCATCTCCTTTGGTGCGTTCAGCCCCCCTCTTCACAACTCAAGCGACAGAGACGTTAAGTGACTGGTGTGCAGCGCAGCCCTAGGGGGTTGGCAATTGAAGCGAGCCGGGGGCAAACCCCCTGGTAAGGAATATACAAGATAGTTTTGCTTTATTATTATGTTTGTGTTTGTGAAATGAATGCATTATGAATGAAGTAGAAGGTCACTGCGTGATCTTGTACTGAAAAATAAAGATGTACACAGCTGACTGCAAAAAAAATGTGACTCCCTGAAGATTCATTGCTGATTCTGTATATTGAAGGTAAAATAAATTGGTTAATGCTGTATTGTTAATTCTAATCATTGAATGTTATTTATTTGCCCATGTACATATCTATGGTGCAGTTTTGTAAAATCCAATATTTGAATATTTGTCTATCCATTGCGAGAATGCTTACCTTGAAATATTTGTCTTCTTAAAGATTAATTCAATTATGTATCAATATTTTTCTTTAGAAATAATCTTGTTAGGAATTTTATGCATGTACTTTCATTAACATCCATTAATCCATTGTAAATAAAGACAAAAAGAATCATTCAAGGTTTGGGGTTTTAGCTCCGTATACTGCAACAAAAATCTTGTCAGTCGTTTCATACAAAGCACAAAAGACACTGAAGGGAGAAAGGAAGGACATTTTATGGAGGCGGACCGGACATTGATGTGAGGAATGCTGGGATAGTTGTGATGGATTCTGGGAGTGTGACGTCATCAAGGGTCAACAGAGGGATAGAATAGACCCGGAAGTGTGTGCTTCCTATAGTCGTCCGGGCGTTGTTTACGGCTGTGACGTTTCCGTCTTTCTAAGGAAGGAAGAAAAGACAGGTTAGTACACCACCGTCGACCCCTCGCGGGATGTGTTCCGAATAGCCCCGGCGATAAATGACGTTGAACTTGAACGGCTGCAGGTCCAAAAACTACCTGGTGACCCGGGGATTCGAATCCCGATTAAGAGCCATCCACTGGAGGGCGGCATGGTCCGTCACCAGGGTGAATTCCCGGCCCAGCAGGTAGTACCGCAGGTGCGTCACCGCCCACTTGATGGCCAGGGCCTCCCGCTCCACCGCTGCATACCTTGTCTTCCGGTCCAACAGTTTCCCGCTCAGGTATATCACGGGGTGTTCGACACCATCAATGCTTTGGCTCAGCAGGGCACCCAGACCTGTGCCCGAAGCATCGTTCTGGAGAATAAAAGGAAGTGAGAAATTAGGCGTCCTTAACACCGGTGCCGAAGTAAGGGCCCGTTTCAAGTCACTGAATGCCCGCTCCATGTCATCGGTCCACACCACATGTAAAGGGACCCTTTTCTTTGTTAGGTTCGTCAAGGGTGCTGCTCTCTCAGAGAAGCGAGGCACAAACCTGTAGCCTGCTAACCCCAGGAAGACTTGCACCTGCTTCTTGACCATTGGATGGGGCCATTCCAGGATGTCTTTTACTTTGGTACACTGTGGCCTTACCAGCCCTCCACCCACTAGGTAGCCTAAATAACGGGTTTCGCTCATCCCAAAGTAACACTTATGAGGATTGATGCGAAGTCCGGCTTTCGCTAGCATCAGGAGAACCGTATATACGTGCACGACATGTTCCTCCCAGGTGCTGGAATAGATGACGACATGATCCAGGTATGCAGCACAGTAGGACTGATGGGGCCGTAGCACTCTATCTACCAGATGTTGGAAGGTCGCCGGCGCCCCATGCAGCCCGAATGGGAGTACCTTGTAGTGCCAGTGACCACTAGGGGTGCTAAACGAAGTTTTTTCTCTAGCGGATGCCATTAGGGGAATTTGCCAATACCCCTTTGTCATGTCAAGAGTGGTCAGATAGCGGGCCATCCCTAGTCTCTCTAAGAGCTCATCCACCCGGGGCATGGGGTATGCGTCGAACTTCGAGACCTGATTAAGACGGGGCTGGGAGGCGGAGCGTTCTCTCTGTCTCTCCACGGCTTCAGGAGGTTAATGTGGTATGCTCTCTCACTCGGTCAACGATTTGGTTGACTCACCAAATAGTTCATGAGTCCTTTTCTCTCTTTCACTTCGTAAGGCCCTAGCCAATGGGCCAAGAGTTTCGAGTGGGAGGTGGGCACGAGCACCATCACGTGGTCGCCAGGGTGGAACTCGCACAGAGAGGTGTTTCTGTTGTAATTCCGGACCTGCGCTGCTTTAGCCTTGGACATATGATCCTTAAGTAGGGGCCGGATTTTAGTCAATCTATCGCATAAGTGTGCGATATATTCTAGGAGGTTGGTGGAGGGAAGTGCCTCCCCTTCCCAGCCTTCTTTGAGAACATCCAATAAGCCCCGGGGTTGTCGTCCATATAACAACTCATCGGGGAAAACTCTGTGGAGGCTTGTGGCACTTCCCTATAAGCGAAAAGCACAAGGGGTAAAAGCTGGTCCCAGTTCCTACCGTCCGCGCTGACCACCTTGCGGAGCATCTGCTTCAGTGTTTGGTTGAAGCGTTCAACTAGTCCATCCGTCTGGGGATGATAGACGGATGCCTTGAGATGCTTAATCTGGAGTAGTTTGGCAACCTCCCTGAATGTATCCGAGGTAAAGGGCGTACCCTGGTCTGTGAGGACTTCTTTGGTTATGCCCACTCGGGAAAATAGGGCTACTAATTCCTGTGCGATGTTTTTAGTATTAGCAGTTCGCAGGGGCACTGCTTCGGGGTATCGGGTTGCGTAGTCAACCATCACCAAAATACATTTGTGACCACAAACAGAAGGCTCTAGGGGGCCAACCAGATCAACACCGATCCGCTCAAAAGGGATATCTATCAGGGGAATCGGGATCAGAGGAGCACGGTCCCTTCGGGGAATCTGACGTAGTTGACAGACCGGGTAGGAATGACAGAAACGGCGGACCTCCTCGTTGATCCCGGGCCAATAAAACCGGAGCTTTATCCTCTGTAACGTTTTCTCGGTTCCCAGATGGGCACCTAGGAGATGGGCGTGAGCTAGCTCGCAAACCTCCCGCCGGTAAGTTCGCGGCACTAGCAACAACTTCCGCACCTCGCCTTCGTGCTCAGCATCCCGATAAAATAGATCGTTTTCAAGCACAAAGTAGGGCCCGTGTGGTGTGGAAGCCATGGACGATATGTCGTCACTGGAGACGATAGCATTCCTGGCAAACTTCAAGGAATCATCGTTCCACTGTTCACGCTTAAAGGATGCCGGCATGGACCGGTGTTGTGTGTCAAAGCCGGCGAGTACATCCGCAAGTGGGGCCGCGGGAGCGCCTGCCAGCTCTGGAGCCCCGCCCGGGAGGGCTCCCGGGTCGAGGTCCGGCACCGAGGAGGGCTCCCCCGACCCCTTTACGTCATCAACAATTGCCGATATGCACGGTGTGGGAACAGGGGGGAGGGGCCCCTGACCCTCTACCACCAGACCTAGCCTGGGAACAGGAGTGGCGATGGTCCCACCGCTTTTAGTGTCCGACCAGTCTCGTCTCAAGATGACTGGGAAGGGGGGTTCCGGCATCACAGCGACCACCAGCTGTTTCAGAGCCCTTTCCCAAGCGATAAAGCACCTCGTGGACCTATAAGTTCTGGTCTTCCCTTACACACACCTCACGCCCATATATTGAGTGAGCCATTGTCGTGATAAGACGTAATTGTAAGCAACAATGGTTATGTTACTCCCGGAATCAAACATTGCCACCACCGAGTGTCCGTTTAACAACACCACTCCCGTATTTGTGAGCGTGAGGGGATTAGATGGTGCACAGTACCTCTCCTTCTTCGCCCAGCTGCAGTCCATAGGCTCCTGGTTGAGAGGGCAGGCTGGCAGCAGATATCCCGGCTCATCGCACTTGAAGCAGCGCGGCAGCAGGAGCCTTCTTTCCTTTCGGCTTGACCGGAGCCTCCGTGGCGCGGCGAGTGGGCTCGGAGACAATGACCCGCCCCTGCCAAGCCCTCAGCCTCCCCGAGTTGGGTCACCGCCTGTTGTCTCTCCAGAACCTCCATAAGGCTGTTCATATCTGTAAACGGGTGCCTCCGGACCTGTTGGGCGAGATGATCTGGCATTGCGTAAATCAGACCCTCGCACGCCACTTACTCCACCACCTGGCGAGCCTGGTGTTTATCTGGCCGTAGCCAGCGTCCGAGCTTGCCCCAGTATTCAAAAGCCTGGGCTCTAGCCGGTAGTGCGGGGTCAAAGCACCAGTGACGCCAGACGCGTGCCTGTTGGCCGGAGGTCACCCCGTATCGCTGATAAATCTCAGCCTTCAGGAGTTTGTATTGGGCGGCTTCCTCCTCAGGGAGGTCATGATACGCCCGTTTCGCAGGCCCCTTTAGGTAGGGGGCCAAAATGGACGCCCACTCGGCCCGCGGCCACTGGTGTCGGGTTGCCGTTCTCTCAAATATGGAGAGGTACGACTCTATATCGTCCTCCCCAGTGAGAGCTAGCATCGGAGGGGGTAACGGCTTAGGGGGCTCCGGCCTTACCGTTTCTGCAGCCACCAGCCGCCTCTTAGTCTCCGTGAGCTCCGTCTTGGTTGAGGCCTGTTCCAGCTTGACGGCCTGGAGCTCCACGACCAATGTGTTGAGGACTGCATTCAGGTCCTGTCCTTCTGTCAATATTCGGACCCTTGTCTATCCTGCCGGCTACACCACTGTAAATAAAGACAAAAAGAATCATTCAAGGTTTGGGGTTTTAGCCCCATATACTGCAACAAAAATCTCGTCAGTCGTTTCATTCAAAACACAAAAGACACTGAAGGGAGAAAGGACGGACATTTTATGGAGGCGGACCGGACATTGATGTGAGGAATGCTGGGATAGTTGTGATGGATTCTGGGAGTGTGACGTCATCAAGGGTCAACAGAGGGATAGAATAGACCCGGAAGTGTGTGCTTCCTATAGTCGTCCGGGCGTTGTTTACGGCTGTGACGTTTCCGTCTTTCTAAGGAAGGAAGAAAAGACAGGTTAGTACACCGCCGTCGACCCCTCGCGGGACGTGTTCCAAAGCAAACCAGGTTCCCCAAACACTCGTGCGTGACACCATTTTTGAAACTTGCTTAACTGTTATCAGAGCCTGTCCTAGCAGTATCAACGTTGGAAGTTTACAATTGACCAAGGGTACATTTATACAATCGACTACACTAGTGAGGATGAATGGTCTGATTGATGTTAATTAGTCAAATAATTCATTATCAGTTTTATTTTTGGTAATGTCAGTAATTAATGAGATATTTTACTAAGGAATGATACCGTTGATGGGAAATGGAGTACCCGCTTTTATTAAAGTGTCTTCTCTGGCAAGTAGGACTCACATGGCCCTAGGCTTGAGCTCATAGTATATATCCTAAATAGTTAATTTGATCATGGGCATCCCTAACATAACTGTGGTCTGGCACACAATTTGTGTTTGGTAATCATCTGCTTTTAACACATGCTTTTTCATGTTGCTTTGTCTAATCATTTGCACCATGGTCTATGGGCTGCAATAATATGTTTTTAACTGGAGTAGTGCTTACTTTAAATACCCTGACTTGACTCTTTCTGGTTACTTACCACACTGTTTGTGGGTTGCTTTCATTTGTTTTGTTCGTTGTTGGGGCTCTGGCTGTGAAATTCAACTATTGTGGCTTCCTGCTTGAACTAGCAAAGTGGTTTGCAGGCAACCAAGTGGCACCCCATTCTTGGCCCCAATTGGTAACACGCCGTCTGTTTTTTCTCTCTGTTTCTGTGAAGCAAACAGTTATGGCATGCAGCTGCATAACTCAACAGGGTTCGTGGTCTCCAGGGTTCACCAACCGTGTAGCTTCTTTGTTACTGCTTCAGAGGAGCATATGGATGATACTGTAAGGCTGTTGAGTCTATCTTGGAGCTTGTCTGCTTGTAGATAAGATTTCATTGATCCTAATGTAGAATAACTTTTTTCATCTGACACCACTGCAGCTGATTGTCAAAACAGAGTACAGAACAGTAAACCAACTGGAAATCCAGTAGAGTTTCATTCAAGGCAAGGCATCTCAAAGTATGTAGAAGGAAGGATTAACTTCAGTGCTTTTTTTCGCAACCAGTCGGGCTCCATCTGGTCAGATAGACTCAGTTGACCTAAGGCCTGCACTTACCATTGATTATGTAGTTTTGTTGTACAACCTGAGTTAGAATCCTACTGATGTGGCAGCCCTCCACACCCAGAACAATCTTAAAATATTGAATTAAACTGCCACTTCATGGCTAAAGTAAATTTTGCTCTAGAAACAGCAGATTAGCATTGCCCTGGATATTCTTGATATCCTATGCATTCTCTCCTCAGACAATGTGTTTTCTAGTGGCCAATAGGTGTTTCCACCTTTGACATTTCATCACTGACTTGTTTTGTTTTTTTTTTTCTTCAACCAGAAAGCCAGAGATCTCTCCCAGTTTCTGATTTTCCTGCCCACTAGCATCTTGGATAGCACTGCCCAGACCGCACCTCATCTCATTCTATCTTTCACTATGCCACTGTGTTGGTGTTTCCTCTCTTATGCCCTTCCCGAACGGAAATGCAGTTTCCTACACTTCTTATAGTTCAATCACTCTCACTCTGACAAGCTGATTAATTTCTACTTCCACAGTGTGTTTCTTTTTCTTGTCTGAGTGCTTGCATTAACCCTCCCCTGTGCCATTCTGGTGATACCCATGCCTGTGACAACCTCTTACCAGATAAACACTCCCTCACATCTAGTAGATGCCACACTGTAGCCACACTGGAAAAAGAGCTACAAAAGGAAATACATGATGAGGTGAGTATCATCTTTGCAATTTTTACTTTTGCACTATAGAAATTATTCTGACTAGTGGGTGGCATAGCTGCGTGGTTCAGTAATTCAACTAGATAGGATGTATGAATCAATTTGAATCGGATCACGTACAGTGGGGGAAATAGGTATTTGATCCCCTGCTGAATTTGTAAATTTGCTCACTTACAAAGAAATGAATGGTCTCCAATTTTGTATGGTAATTTCATTTTAATGGAGAGAGGCAGAATATCAACCAAAAATCCAGAAAAAACACATTACCTAAAAGTTATAAATTGATTTGCATATAGAGAAATAAGTATTTGATCCTCTACAACCCAGCCAGAATTCTGGCTCAAACAGATTGGCTATGCATCCATGTGGCATACAGATTAGAATCAATCAATTACAGATACTCCATATCTCAAGTCATTATGGGTATAAAGCACACCTGTCAACAGAATCAATTTCTTCCATTTCAACCTCTCCACCACCACGGCCAATACTAAAGAGCTGTCAAAAGACGTCAGGGACAAGACTGTAGACCTAAAGACTGGAATGGGTTACAAGACCTTCAATAAGTAGCTTGGTGTATATATATATATATACTGCTCAAAAGAATTAAAGGAACACTTTTTAATCAGAGTATAGCATAAAGTCAATGAAACTTATGGGATATTAATCTGGTCAGTTAAGTAGCAGAGGGGGTTGTTAATCAGTTTCAGCTGCTGTGGTGTTAATGAAATTAACAACAGATGCACTAGAGGGGCAACAATGAGATGACCCCCAAAACAGGAATGGTTTAACAGGTGGAGGCCACTGACATTTTTTTCTCCTCATCTTTTCTGACTGTTTCTTCACTAGTTTTGCATTTGGCTACAGTCAGTGTCACTACTGGTAGCATGAGGCGATACCTGGACCCTACAGAGGTTGCACAGGTAGTCCAACTTCTCCAAGATGGCACATCAATACGTGTCATTGCCAGAAGGTTTGCTGTGTCTCCCTGCACAGTCTCAAGGGCATGGAGGAGATTCTAGGAGACAAGCAGTTACTCTAGGAGAGCTGGAGAGGGCCATAGAAGGTCCATAACCCATCAGCAGGACCAGTATCTGCTCCTTTGGGCAAGGAGGAACAGGATGAGCACTGCCAGAGCCCTACAAAATGACCTCCAGCAGGCCACTGGTGTGAATGTCTCTGACCAAACAACCAGAAAGACTTCATGAGGGTGACCCAAGAGCCCCATGTCCTCTAATGGTCCCTGAGCTCACTGCCCAGCAGCATGCAGCTCAATTGGCATTCGCCATAGAATACCAGAATTGGCAGATGCACCACTGGTGCCCTGTGCTTTTTACAGATGAGAGCAGGTTCACCCTGAGCACGTGACAGAAGTGAAAGGGTCTGGAGAAGCCATGGAGAACATTATGCTGCCTGTAACATCATTCAGCATGAGCAGTTTGGTGGTGGGTTAATGATTATCTGGGGAGGCATATCCATGGAGGGTCACACAGACCGCTACAGGCTTGACAAAGGCACCTTGGCTGCCATTAGGTATCAGGATGAAATCCTTGGACCCATTGTCAGACCCTATGCTGGTACAGTGGCTCCTGGTGCACGACAATTCCTGGCCTCATGTGGTGAGAGTATGCAGGCAGTTCCTGTAGGATGAAGGAATTGATACCATTGACTGGCCACCACACTTTCCTGACCTAAATCTAATAGAACACCTCTGGGACATTATGTTTTGGTCCATCCAATGCCACCAGGCTGCACCCCAGACTGTCCAGGAGCTCAGTGATGCCCTGGTCCAGATCTGGGAGGAGATCCCCCACAACACCGTCTGTCATCTCATTAGAAGCATGCACCGATGTTGTCAGGCATGTATACAAGAACACAGGGGCCATACAAAGTGCTGCGTACAATTTTGAGTTGCTGCAATTAAATTTTGGCAAAATGGACTAGCCTGCCACATAATTTTTCACTCTGATTTTTTTGGCGTCTTTGAATTCAGGGCTCTGTAGGTTGATCATTTTCATTTCCCTCAAACGATGTGGCATCCTTTCGTTCCTAACACATTACCCAGTCTATATCAGTATAGATATCCAGGAGGATTTCCCATTGAGATCTGAAGTGTTCCTTTAATTTTTTTGAGCAGTTTATATATATATATTATACATATATATGTATATAAACTGCTCAAAAAATTAAAGGAACGCTTTGAAAACACATCAGATCTCAATGAAAAAAGAAAATCATTCTGGTTATCTGTACTGATATGAACTGGGTAGGAATGTAAAGATGACACATCGTTTGATGGAAATGAAAATGATCAACCTACAGAGGGCTTAATTCAAAGACGCCCCAAAAATCAGATTGAAAAAATGATGTGGTAGGCTAGTCCATTTTGCGAAAATTTCATTGCAGCAACTCAGAATCATACTGAGTAATTTGTATGGCCCCCATGTCCTTATATGCATGTCTGACAATGTCAGGGCATGCTCCTAATGAGATGATGGATGGTGTCCTGGGGGATCTCCTTCCAGATCTGGTCCAGAGCATCACTGAGCTCCTGGACAGTCTGAGGTGCAACCTGTGGGCGTCAGATGGGACGAAACATAATGTCTCAGAGATGTTCTATTGGATTTAGGTCAGGCAAGCGTGGGGGCCAGTCAATGGAATCACTTCTTTCATCCTCCAGGAACTGCCTGCACACTGTCGACACATATGTATATTGTACTTATGCTTTCATATTGTATATTTTTTCATGGTCATTGTATTATTATTATTATTGTTATTTTATCATTTTATTGGAAATATGTTTATGAAGGATTTGCATATTGAATCTTATTGTACCATACAATAACAATAAATTAATTCAGTTCAATTCAATAGAAAAGAACGCATATTTACAGATGATAACGACTGGCTAAGTTGATTTAGATTTCCAACAGCTATCCTCTTGGAGCTCTGTGCTGTTAGAATACTAGGATGTATACTTGATATCATTTTTAAGATGAAATGCATTAAAGTATGTATACTACATTATACAGATAAATGTTTAACTTTATTTAAATAATGTATACTGTTAATAATGAAACGTGGGGCACCGTGGCACAGCAGTAGCGATGAGCTAGCGCCCCATCCAGGGATTGTTCCTTCTGTTGCGCTGTATGCTTGCCGGGACTGGCGCGACCCTGGATGGATAGATGGATTGAATAATTAAACATGTACCATTAAGATTTTTCAATGTTCCTTAAAAGTTTTGAAGAATCAGTGTTCTAAACTTGCAGATGGTTTGACATTTATTAGAGAGCTTACGATTCAGCCAATTGGTTACGTGAAGAAAGAAATGGAAGAACAGGAATTGGGGGTTGGTATATTTGAAAGAGACAGTACTGCTGCAATAAATTATTTCATCAAGGGTCACGGACATTACAGCAGCTTACGGGAGGCAGGAACAATTCCTGGATTGGGTGCCAGCTCATCACTACCTCTGTGCCACCGTGCCTCCCATGTGTAATACATGCTTTAATGCATTTCCTCATCTTAGTATTTAAATTGTTCAGAATGCTGTAATATCATGAATGTAATGTATTCTGTGTGAAGATTAGTGCTTACGTACTCCTGTCAGCCTAAGAGTAAGCCCGTTTAATAAGCACGTACTGAGTTGCACACATACAAAACATTTACTGTGCTACTTTAGTTACCATGGAATCAGAGAAACTGTAGTAAATGAAAATTAATATTAGGATGAAGCTTGTGATGCTCTACTTTAATGACAAAATAAAGTACAAGATTAAAGTGGAAATTTTAAGGTTAAAGTTGACATTTCAACCTTTTTTATTCACCGTGTCCCTAATTTTTTCTTTTCTCTGTACCTTAATACGCTTCCATATGGCACTTGGACAGTGGGCTACGCCTGAACTTTTCATATCTGATCACTTCTTTTTTATTTCAGGCACTGTGCGACTTTCTGAACTTGAACTTTTGAGTGTCTCCGCCACTCTGTATCACTCGATCAACTTCCTTTTGTTGTTTATACCACTGCTTAAGCCTACAAATAGTATGCTTTGCCTTGCCTCCACTTTGCATTTGCTGAAATTCTTTTTTTCACATTTGTTTGCCATTTAACTTTTAACCAAACACTGAATGGAAGGTGATATTTATATATAGATTTGCATATTAAAATATGCTACATTATGGGAGGAGTTGGGGTGGGATGGCAGGCATCTGTATGTGTGTTACATTTCACTCTGACAGGGATTTATGGAGCTGAAGTACGTGGAAGTTGGCTTATGCACAATTTTGTGCATCTTCATTTTTTTTTGTGCGTATGCACATTTCCACTTTTTTACATGCAGCATGTTTTAGTTAAAATTTTATGCACAACGTTATACATGAGGCCCCGGTTGTTAAATCTTAACATCAGTTCAATATTTCAGTAACAAAGTCCATGTAATATCTCCTGTGGGTCTCCATCTCCAAAAGGGCACAGTAGAAATATACTGTGCTAAATTCTAAATCAGAATTTTAATCCACATATCATACCTCCTTTCCTTATTCCTCATAGCCACATTATATGTATTATACTTCTGGCTGAGTGCTAATTGGTTCTTACATTTCACACACATAGAGCTCACCTGTAATACTTTAGACAAAATAAATTTGTGCTGCCTAATAGAGTCAGTATTGTATAAAGGGTTAACAAGTATGGCAAGGTTCAGCCACAACCTCTGACTTTTGTTTTTTTTTTTTCATTCTGTCATGGTACATAAAACATGAGGCATCAGACAAATAAGCCTCCCTTCTGTTTTTAAGGTACAAAATACCTGCATACCTTATTCCTCGTCTATTTATTATATGCATTGTTGTTCCAGCTGGGTGCTCATTGGTTTTCAGCTCTCATGCACACCGAGCCCACCACTACGACTTCAGGCAAAATAAAACCTTCAATTTCAATTTTTCAGTTTCAATTTTTGTTGTGGCAAGTCATTGGGTATGTCAGATTACATTAGTGTAAGTCAAGGGAGGACCGCAACTACACTCAACTCACTAAGGTTTTGCAACATTTTGCAAATAAAGTCTGCAACTAAAAATCACTGGAAAAACTAATGTGACAGGGTTGTTTCCTCATTTACATTGAGTTCTTATAAATTTAAAAATGTGTTGGTACAATGAGAAAGAACATAGGGCTTGCCTCAGTGCTCACAGAGACTGGGTTCAAGTCCTGTCCAAGTCACTATGTGTGGAGTTTGCACATTCTACCTGTGTCAACATGAGTCCTTCTTCAGGCTCTCCAGTTTTATTCCAGCATTCCAAAGATGTGTGATAGGTTAATTAGTGTGGTTAAACTAGTTTGATATATGTGCAAATGCAGACTGTGGTGGGCTGACACCTTTGCCAGGGCTTGGTTCCAGCTTTATGACTGTGTTATTTGGACTCTTAAAATTAATAGATCTTATAATTTTGAATTTGTACTGACAGAACAATTGTAAATAAGTGCTCCCATCTACATATTCCAAATGTCAGACTTAAAGAAATTAAACCAAGTATGTTTTTTTTCTGAATTCATTGGTTTGTATTAAATGCTCCAATAATAAAATTAAACCCAATTTACCTAGTATAACACTTGAAAGTGTGAGCTTACAGTACCTCAATGCAATAAATCACTTTAACACCAAAGCAGTAGTTTGTGGCACAGAGTCAGCAGTTAGGTGCCTGACACTTTACATAAAACTAATTAGATGTTGTGAATACATAATTTAATTAGATATACGTCTTCAAGATGCCTCATGTACTGTTCTTTATGTTTTATTTAGTTAACAGGTTAAATTTTCACTGCTCCATTTCATAACACTTTTCTAATCAATTTATATGTGTGTACATGTCTGTCTTAGCCTTTTTAATTCCTGCAAATGTAGCACCTCATTACCTCTAAAATTTCCAACCTTACAATTATTTTTGATGCAAATTATGAAATGTATGTATGATTTATATGTGTCTGCAACTTTTCATTTTCAGTGCCACAAAACATTTCTTTGCCTAAGTCGGTTACATGCTTTCCAGTTTTAATGAATGTTTTTTGGTTTTGTTGTACTTCTACTGTGTTATCTGATGCTTCTTATTTGCTGGCTGCAAACTTGCTTTGTGTCTTTGGCTGCAGTCACAGAATACTTCTTCCCCTTACTGTACTTTACAAAATGCTGTCTACCAAGCCATCCATTTTCTGTGCCTGCTTAAACAAGTTCAGGCACTTGGTCAGCTATGATTGCATTATGTACAGTGCACGAGGCAGCCCTGCACAGGTTTAGGGTTGCCAAATAACC
Organism: Polypterus senegalus; assembly: GCF_016835505.1. Classification (NCBI taxonomy): domain Eukaryota; kingdom Metazoa; phylum Chordata; class Cladistia; order Polypteriformes; family Polypteridae; genus Polypterus; species Polypterus senegalus. The sequence continues at coordinate 134,306,845 of NC_053162.1, forward strand.
TAATCCAGCCAACAGATCTTCATGATCTGAGAGGAAACCTAATTACTCGGAAAACGTCCACACAGTGCCAGGGAAAGTGTAAACCCCACACAAAATGTAACCAGGTCAAGATTTGAACCCATTCTCTTGGAGCTGTAAGAAGCACTAACCATTATGTCTCTCTGTTTCAAGCCTATCCAAAAAGGTATAGTATTCTAACTTGCCTTGAGAAATGAATCTTATTTTCATGCAGTATCTTATTAAGTGAGCCGTCAGCAGGCACCTTACAAAGCACAAAATAATAAACTTAATGTTGCCTGTTAACTGACTTAAACTTAATTTAAGAATTGGAAATTATATTCTATTGAAATATTGACAATGTTTTGTAAATTGTTTATTGCAACAAGTGAGCATTGCAATGTTGCATAAAGACTCATTGATGAAGGATAGAATTTAGTAATGCTGCCTCACAGCTCTACAGGCAAGAGTTTAATTTCTGGCATAGCTACTATCAGTATAAATTTTAAACCCTCTTCCCATGTCTGCAGGGGCTTTTTCTTGGTGCTACAGTTATTCTCACAAATCACACATCCCAAAGATGCATGTGTTAGTGTGACTAATGATGCTAAATTGGTGCAGTTTGAGTCAAAGAGTATATGCATGTACACATGCGTCCTCCCACATCCTCAAAACCATGCTTGTTACATGTTTTGAAATTGATCCTTCATGATTGAGAGCAGGTATGTACATGTTTTTGTCCAGCAATGGACTGCCATCCTCATCCTATGATGTTTCCAATCTTATGATTAATGCTGCAAGGATACACTCTGCATTCTTTTGATCCTGTAATGGAAAATTTAAATTCATATGTTCATTTTTCAACACTTCTCTGAAACCAGGTTGCGGTGACAACAGTTCTTGCAGTGAGGCCCATCTCCCAGCCACCCTTGCCAACTCATAATGTGAGATCCCAAGGCATTCGCAGGCCATCTGGGAGATATAATCCACCCAGTGAGCTCTGGGTCTTCCCTAGTGTCTCCTTCCAGCTGGTGCACAGGGAGGCATTCAGGAGGCATTTGTAAGCCTCTCTCAGATGCCTGCATTTCACACCTTCTCTCTAAGGTAAAGCCAAGCCATCCTGTGGAGAAAGCTAATTTCGGCCACTTGCACCTGTGATCGTATTCTTTCAGTCATTACCCAAAGCTTGTGACCACAGGTGAGGGTAGGGATGTAGATCGACTGGTAGGAGCTTCTGACTCAGCTCCTTCTTTACCACTATAGATTGCTTTACCGACTGCATAACTGCACTCACCTCCCTCCCCCCCACTTGACTGTCGATCTCACCATCCATTTTCCCCTGACTCGTGAACAAGACCCAGAGTTACTTAAATTCCTCCATGTGAGGCAGTAACTTACATCCCCCTCGGAGAGGACAATCCACCTTTTTCCTACTCAGGACCATGGCTTTAGATTTGAAGGTGCTGATTCTCATCCCTGCAGCTTTACACTAACAAAAATAAATGGACTGTTGATGAAAGACAGTAAACCTTGTATTAATATCAATTTGAATTCAATATCCAGGATGGGGCATTAACTCGTGTCTGTAGAATCATGTGGGATTTTTAATGACACTTCTCTAAATATCATTCAATTCAATTTATTTCCACAATCTCTTATGACAGCCAACCTTTCTCATACCAAAACCAATCTTAAAAAATGACATATGGCATAAGCCCCCCATACATATAATAAACTACTATGTCCTAATCTGGATCCTGAGTTGGTTTGTCAAAATAAATAAAACTCACCCTTTCACAGCGAGAGTTTTAGGCTTAGATATTTTTGAAAAGTTTCTGCATTCTATGTTGCAGCTGGCTTAGTGACAGTCACATGTCATTCTACACATGTAGATGCTTGTGTTTTTTGCCTTTAGTACTTTCAGAGTGAAGAAATCTGCCTCACACAGTTATGTTGTGGCAAAACATAAGAGGCATTAAGGGGCTTTTTGCTGAAAAATGGGTATTCATTTCTCACATTGCTCCAAATTCCTGACTAGGGAAAGGCAGAGAAATTCATTTTCAGACTTCCATTATTGGCAAATTCAATTATTTCTTCTCGTGTCCTCAAATCAAGACTTTCATTATTGGTTATTATTTCAAATGGATTTCTAACCCAATTGAAATGATGAATGTCCAGCTTCGGGAAACAGTGGCTGAAGTTTTCCTTCAATTGTTACAATATTAGGTGCCTGACACTGATTGTGGCGACAATGGACGTTCCAAGCTTTTGGTGAAGGAGCAGAAAAATGTCTGTATTTCCTTCATTTAGCTTACAAAGTCTGATTTTGTTTTGTACAAATGCTTGAAATTTTAAATGGAATTGAACTATGCTCTAAATCAGGGTATTTAAAACTTGAAATATGTTAGATAACTATGCAAGCTTTAAAACCCATGATTGGTTATCAAAACAGGGAGCAAATAGATGAGAGAAATTCACGCAGCTCTTTATGTAGTTCAAACACAGACACCAGACCTCAGAATGCAATAGAATCCTTTCAAAGCTGAGGCCATGTCACTACGCAGTTTGTTAAGCCATTTGTGTTTAAGGTGGCATGCTTTGATATTGTTGGAGATTTTGGAAATGGGTGTACGCAACATTGTTTATACATGAGGCCGTACCACTTCAGCTTCAGTTTGTTGACCACAGTGACGAGATAATCACTAGTTCCAATGCATTGTGTGATATTCCAATAGACTTCCTAATTTTTCATGTGCAAAATGCCAAAATTCTTATTTACATGGCTATAATTCTTCTCTGCAGCTGCTTGTTAGGGTATATGCATTTAAAACAATTGACTTGACCAGAAAGCAAAACAGTACCATTTTAGAACGTGATGTTATTGCAGATGGATTTGAGTCGTATGTTATTAGAACTACCCTAGCAAGGCATTGTATTTAATGCTAAAATTACAATTGCTGGGAAACAGTTTGTTGCTGGGATATCTGGAGTCTTTCTTAAGGCATCTCTTGTCATAAATATCCTGTATGGATGTGAGTATGAAAAAACCCATTTTCACCATCCTTTTCCACATCTGCTACTATGCAGCTGCCATTCCATCCTGCTAGTCAGTATTATCACTGCTGTGGAGCTGAATACGTAAGTAAGGGTTTTGGGAGACAGATTTGTTTAGCTTTCACAAAACTAGGGAACTGCCATCTCGAATACTTTAAAATATATGTATTGCTGAAAGACCTTGAGAAATTAGTGATATGGGCCATTAAAAACTTAAAGCAACCTATATTGAATGAAAAGCTACGAATCACTTCCTTTTACTGGCACTCTTACTAAAATTTTAATTAAAGTTTAGGCTGTTATTTCTTCAAAAAAGGAGGACAATGCAACATAAAGTACAGAAAGTGATGACTTTGTACCACTAGCACTCACAATGGCCTCAACTAGAATGCAGATGTCTTGGTCACTGTCTTTCTTTATTCCCAACAATGCATTTAGAAAATCATTCATTTTTTATCCCTGAGTAACAGTACACTCAAACCAGAGCAAAATACAGATGAATCCTTAACAAGCCTAGCTCTGTAAAATGTGCCACATGATATAAAGGTTTATTGACAAACACTAATCAGTTGTTAGCATATTCAATGCCAAGCACAAAAGCCTTCCCACATAACCATAGTTATAATCCAAGTTCCAGACAGCAGTGAGTCCTTTTCTTCAGTTGCAGGCCAGGGCTAAAGCATGGTTTCACCACATATCTAAAAACTGGAGGTTAATCTTTCTTCATCTTGTGCTCAGCTTCTTAGGAATTTCCTCACAGCCAGTCCCTTAATAAATAACCCAGGGGAAACCATTAAAGTGGGTGGGGGAGATATTACACCCAAGCAGTACATGGTGTTCTGTTTTTTAAAGGTTTGCCCTTTTATTTCACTACTTGTCTCTTAATTTCCACATAAAATGAGTTGACGTAGGAAAGGCCTTAATTGAATTACTCATTCAAGATATCAGTAGCTGCTTTGTCTGTGCTAAATGGTGTGAACTGTGAATACTTCTGCCAAGCTGTCTTGTCTCTTCCTTGATCATACAGTGATCAATTATATTAAATTTTAGTTGAAAAAAGATGTAGGGTATATGATTTACTTTTTAACTGACAGGACTCTGAGTGAAAACCAATGGTTGTCTGTCTGATATGCTGTCCTCAACCACAGGGTCCCCTCAGGGCTGTGTTCTTTCACCTCTTTTGTATATCCTCTGCACAAATGGTTGTCACTGTAAATTTGAAAGCAGGTTAATTTTAAAATTTATTGATGACTCAGTGATTGTTAGCATACTGAATGAGAATGAAACCAGTCGTACTCCAGTGGTAGTTGGTTTTATTAATTGGCGTGATAAGTCTTTTCTGCATCTAAACATTACTAAAACTAATGAAACTTAATTGATTTCAGAAGAAACACCATTCACCCACATGATAAAATAATCAAACACCAGGCAGTGGAAATGTTGACAGTTATACAGTAAATATCTGGGAACAATCAAAGACTCAAAACAGACTTTTAAGGAAAGCACAGAAGCCAACTGCATAAAGGGACAGCAGTGACTCTACTGTTCAAGGAAGGTGAACCATTTTAATGTGACTCCTTCCATTATATCACTTTTTTAAATAGATGTGGACGCATTTGTTGGTACCTTAACAACTCAATGAAAAAGTGGTGCATGCCTCCTGAAAAGTGATTAAATGAAAAGTAATGATCCCATGTATACCTGCGCGATTTGACATGTCATCAAGTAAAGCAAAGTGTGAAGGGAAATAAAGTATTGCTTATTCTACAAAGAAAGTGGCCTGTACACATTTGTTGCTACCCTTAGAAAAGATCCTAAATAACTGGATTGGAATGATTTTTTCAGACTAACTGTTTTCTTTAATTGGTATCACACATGTCTCCAACTGAGCAATCAGTAATTCAGCCTATGTAAATGGAGAACCTTACTCATTCTGCTGTTTGGTATCATTGTGTGTCCCACATTGAACATTGACAAAGAATGCAAAGGAGAGACTTGTCTGAGAAGATCAAAAAGAAAATTATAGACAAGCAAAGTTAAAGGCAAAGGGTATAAGACCATCCCCAAACAGCTTGAAGTTCTCGTGGTAATAGCTGCAATTATTAATAAGAAGTCCACAGGACTGAATCTAACCTCCCTGGACACAGCCACAATAGGAAAATCAACCCCAGAATGGGCAGAAGGATAGTGGGAATGGTAGGGAAGAAGCCATGGTCAACTTCCAAGAAGATACAAGTTGAACTCCAAGGTCAAGGTTCATCAATGTCTGATTGTACCATCTATGTCTTTTTGAGTGATAGTGTGCTCAATGGAGGAAGGCCCAGGAGGACTCTACTGTTGAAAGAAACCCATAAAAAAGACAAACTGTAATTTGCTAAAATGCATATTAACAAGCTACAATGCTTCTGGGAGAATGTCCTTTGGGCACATGAGACAAAACTGGAGCTTTTCTGCCAGTCACATCAGCTCTAGGTCGACAACTGAAACAATGAAGCTTTCATACCTACTGTGAAACACGGAGGACAGGTTATGCTTGGGGGACGCTTTGCTGTTTCTGGCATGGGGTGCCTTGAGTCTGTGCAGGAAACAATGAAACCTCAAGACTATCAGGACACTCTGTAGCAAAATGTTCTGCCCAGTGTCAGAAAGCTCTGTCTCAGTCACAGGTCATGGATCCTCCAACAGGATACAAAATACATAGCATAAAGTACCAAAGAATGGGTAAGAACAAATCGTTAAACTATTATGAAGTGTCCTTTTATGAACCCTGATTTGAATCCTATTGAATGAGTATAGGAAGAACTGAAAAGTGCAGTCTGGAGAAAGCACCCTTCAAACTTGACACAGTTGGAGCAGCTTGGAAGGAGGAGTGGGCCAAACTACCTGTTGACTGGTGTCTCATTGACAGCTTCAGGAATCACTTGTTTCCAGTGACTTCCTCTAAAAGTTGGGCAACAAAATATTAGGTTAAGGGTCCCATCATTTTTACTGTATCCATGCTATTTTCATTTGTTTTATTTGAAATATTCTGTTGAATAAAAACTCTAAAGCACAGTCTGATTTTTGTTAATTACTGAATAAACAATGATGGCTGTCAATTACGTTTGTCAGTTTTAAGTTATTTCAGAGACAATTGTGGGTTCTGCTTCTTACCAACAAATTTGTACACATATGAAAATCTTGTAATGAGTCTTACTTATGTTTTGCTGGTCTGGTTTGGAACTCTTACATCAAAATGTGAAGCAGTGCAGTAAAATAATAAGGGCTGAATGGTCAAATCTGACAGACCTGTTTAACAAGCTAGCATTAAAGAAAGTAGAGTACATGTTGTCAGACAGGACTCACTGCATTCTCAATTTCAGTCATAACCGTCAGGTCGAAATGTTAAGGGTCCAAAGATAAAAAGTAGCCAGTTCAAATACTTTTTAATTCCAACTGCTAATAATCTTCTTAATAAGCTCAATATTAATAAACATCAACAATCTAAAATCATAGGATGAACAGTTAGCATTTGCACCAGACATCAGTAAAGTCTAATTGTTTTTTTAAATATTATGTGTAATATTTTTGATCTACCGTTTTCACCATAAATATTATGCTCTCTAATATATTTTATTTTGATGTCATGATCTCTGTGTAAAACTTTCAGACAAACCAAATTTCCCTCTTTGGATAATACAAAAACAAAATTCATTTGAATTAAAAATGTTACCTGATTTCCTAGATTTTTTTTTTCTTTTTTTAAATTTTGTTAATGTTTTATTTGGCTTTGACTATATTAATGCGGAAGCTGTGCAACCATATGTGTGTGAGTGAGGCCCTGTGGTCATCTAATCTCCCAACCAGGGTAGGCTGGTGCCTTATGCATTTTTCTTGTGACCCCAAATTGGGGTTTAAAAATGAATGAAAATGTGTAACTGTTACATTTTGTGTCATTTAATGTTTCTTGTTTTTCATTAGATATTTGCAATACCTATGTATCTCATAGAAAACGTCTGAACTTCAAGGGCAAGTAGATTTGTTTTAGAATCTTTTTTATTTAAACAAATAATAAGCTTAACAAACACAACTAAAAAGAAATCATTTGTGTAACCATCAGAGACATTCACATACAGTAATACACTTCAGAACAGGCCAGCCTCAAGAAGTTAAGCATGTTCGGGCCTGGCCAGTACTTCGATAGTAGACCATGTAGGAAAGCTTGGTTTACTGCTGGAAGAGGTGATGGTGATGCCAGCAGGGAACGCTTACCCTGTGGTCTAAATGTGGATCCCAGTGCCCCAGTGAAGTGATGAGGACACTGTGCTGTAAAAATGGTGCTGTTCTTCATATGAGATGTAAAACTGAGGTCCTGACTCTTTGTGGTCCCTGGGCATCGTTTGTGAAGAGTTGTGTGTATCCCGATGTCCAGACTAAATTGCCCACTGCAACTTAGTCATTCTAGCTGCCAAATCATCTCCTGTCTCTAATTGGCTATTTTTCTCACCACTGCACCTCCTAACAGCTAATATGTGCTGAGTGTACTGGAGCGAAAATGGCTGCCATCGCATCATCCAAGTGGGTGCTACACATTGGTGGTGGTTGAAGTGGCTCCCCACTCACTGAATCACTTTGATTAGTGAGAAAAGTACTATATAAATGTAAAGAATTATTGACTATAATTATTATTATTGGGAGGTTATTGGTTCAGTGTAATAATTTAATTGCTCATTTTGTGCCTAATACACATGCTTGAAGAATGAACTTAACAGTAAACAGATAAGGGACATAATGGCTTGCCTTCTTGATTTTGTACTATTTTTGCACTATGCACTTAAAGACAGTCCTGCCAGGTGGCATACATCATCATATGTTGTGCTTTCTGTGGTTTTGAAACAACAAAGGTACACTATGCTCTGTTAGCGCTAATGAAAGGATTGTCTTTTCTCAATTAAAAAATCAGAATAATGTTGGATTAGAGACACAGTACTGTAGGCAATTTCATCAGATGATTCTGTTAGATGTTGTGGAGCCGACCTGGACACAGACAGGCGGACATGTTGTTTTTCAACCACCACACGTTTATTTACAACTATTTACAACAATTATAAATGGTGATTCAGACCCAGTTCGTGCACAATACCCCAAACACACACAGTCCTGGCCACAAATGCCTCTTCTTCAGGCCACCTCCACACCTCTCTCGTGCCTGGTCCTGCTTCCACCCGACTCCAGCCCTGAATGAAGGGAGACAGCCCCTTTTATATCCTCCCGGATGAGCTCCAGGTGATTCCCGACACTCCTTTGTTGGCCACGCCCCAGCGTGGCGGAAGTGCCGGCTGTTCTCCCGGCAGCTCTCCGGGCGCCCTTTTAATTCTTCCCCCCAGCACTTCCTGGTGTGGTGGATTTGCTGAGGTAACAGGTCCCCAAGGCATTGGGGTGCCTCCTGGCGGTGACCACGAGCCCCTGCAGGGTGGGGCTTCCATGCCCTCAACTCGTGGCCGCCAAAGCAACCAGGAAGGCGGCCCCCACGTGATCCAGGGTGGGCGCAGACCCACATCCGGTCCCTCACGGCGTCCCGGCCGGTTCGTTGCCCCTGGCATCCCTGACAACGTGTAGAAAAATATTAAATCTATAAATACACAAGGATACATTTAGATCTGCTTTGGAAGGAAACATGGCTGCTGTAGCAGATCGGGTTTGCTAAATATAATATGTTGATGCAGAATTGTGCTGTTGTAGTCAGTTGTAATGCCAATTTGGATAGAAAAACTTACCATTTAAAAAAAAAACTACTTTCAAAGAAGATTCTGGGTAATTAAATTCTGAATATGATCATTTATTTAGCCATTTCTTGATCTGCCAAACATTGTAGCTAGTAGTGTTATCTCTGAAGTATTATATTTGGAATTGAGCGGTTACAGCACATGACACATACTTTGCTGAGGGATGATTCCTGGCTTGGGTCCTATGCTGATGCAAAAGACTTTTCTTCTCCGCAACCCTGTATTGGAATAAGCAGGTTCAAAAAACAAATTAATGGTTGGTGAAATTAGTATAACTGTTTAAAAATTGGCTTTGGCAGATTCATTAAATGTATGGATGTTGAAATTGTTACATTCATCCATCCATTTGCTCAATCTGTCTAATCTAGTTTTATGGATATATATAATAAAGTAAGAGATGTTAGAAACATTAGTAGGGATTTATATGAAGTGGTGATCATAAATGTAATAAAACTTTTAGAGTTACACAGGCTCTTCTGTTTAAATCTAAGGCCATCTTGTTCCAAATATATATTCGTCCATTCCTTTCAGTACAGGGTGTTAGGACTTTCAAGCCTATATACAGTAAGCAGCAATAGGCGGAAGTCAGAAACTAACTCCGAATTGGGTGTTAGGCCATTACAGGAAACAGCCATGCAGAAATCACAATAAATGACTTTGGGTCAGATGAGTTAACAGTTACTTGAAAAATATCATCTTTGAGATTTGGGAGCATTTTGAGGAGATTTATGTGTCCCTGGTGAAAAATCACTCAGGGCCCTGCCCAGCATTGTTTCCTGTCCTCATACAGAAATGCTGTGCACAAAATTTAGGCCTCTAATGTTACATGCAACAATGTTTCCAGCAATCTTCAGTCATAGCCTTCATCTATATAATCTTAGTGAGTTAGAGGTAGCCTGCAGCACATTTCCATGACCACTTGTCATGTAGTCTGACATACAAAGGAACTGAGACCAATTTTTCCATAACTCACTCCAACAAAGATCTGATTTTATCTTAAATTGCAGGGTCAGCCTCTGTGTGCATAAGAAATGGCAATCAATGTGCACCCATCCGGAACTATAATGCATATAATGCAGTGACAAGGAATAAGATAAGCAGGTCTTTTGGACCTCAAAAACAAAACAAAGACTTGCCTGTTTGATGTCTTGTGTTTTATGTACCACAACAGAATGGAAAAAAACAAAATACAAAAAGGTAGAGATTGAGGCTAAACTCATTATGCCTGTAATCCCATCACTTGGTCCCTGACTCTTTCGGGCCACACATTATGGGCTGTCAGAAAAATGGGGTGAGCATGCAGTTCTTTGGAAGTGTGAAATTGTGCTGGAAAGTTGTCACACAGTCGTGTAACTTGGCATGCCCAGTGATTGCTAGTCATGTAAATTGACATGCTCCAGCAAAAAGATCAGCAACTGTAGTCATCAAGGTTAGCATCCCCTCCAACTGGAAGTGATGTAATGTGACATTGGGTTTAGTAAGCTGTTATCTAGTTGGCCTACAGAGAGCTATCTTTCCTCACAAGATCAAACATGCTTCCTCTTAACTGTGAGGGTGTCTTTCTCACAGCCTCATTATACTTCTCTACACTTCACTAATAAGGAAAGTGCAAAATTCACCTGGGCAGTAATCATGCAGGAAAATTACCTCATGTTCAATTAGTTGTGTGGCAGCAGCACCAACTACTGTGCCATCATCTTGCCCAGAAGATAAACACTTATCACTGCCGTAGAGTGGGTTTAGAAGGTGAAGATCATTACTGGAAGCAATTGCAAAGTTGTTTTTTGCAATAATATTTCTTAATCAATAGAATTTTAATTAGAAAAAAATGATTCTATTTTACAGAATAAAAGGTTATTGTTTAAGTTTAGTAAAATGGGAATTGGGGGTTGTTTCTGTTAATTAGATTTCCATTTTTATTTAAATTGAAAGTAGGGGATAAGTGTTCTGGGAGACTTGGAGCTGAGGATGGTATTCCACGGGGTAGCATCATAAACCCTATTTTATTTAACATAATGATAACTTTTATTAATATCATGGTTGCCATTGCTACTGTATGAAGAAAATGGAGAAACATGAAAGAAAGGAGGTAGTATTAAAAATGCGTGTCCAGGCAACATAAAGGAAAAGTATGATTTTTAGACTCTTAAGTCAAACTAAAAAGTGTTTTCAAGTGACGTGTTATGGAAATATGTGAATAAATCTACAGACATAATTGATGTGACGGTCCGGGTTGACTGCAGTTGCCACAATGTTCTTGATTGTCCTTGAACCTAGATAAAGTGTCATGCAGTTTTCTTAAAATAAATAAATAATCCATAATTAACAGTGCTCATGTCAAGGATAAAAAACAACAGTAATCCAAATATAAAAAACATCCCAGCATCAGGTTTAATCTTCAACTTCAGCCAGCCTAGCCCACCTCTCTATCCTCATCTCCCTAGTTCACCTCAGCAAGTGGTTCCATCTGGTGGAGACACCATCAACTTGATCCCTTTAGTCCTACTCTTGTCCTACCTGCCCCCACTGGCATCTGCTAGAATGCACTGAGCATGCTCTCTTGACACTTTTCGAATCCCTAGGAGGTTCAATCCACATCTTTGCTCCTTCATAATGCTAAGTAGGAAAACCCCTTTGAATGCCATTTACTTCACTCCCTTGTGGGGCTTTGTGACGATGCGGGTTCGACTCCACGCTCCCATCTGCTGCTTGGAAGCTCTTGAACCCAACACCGTTGATAGATATAACCGAGGTGAGCTAGACAGTGGAGGCAACAACTGTGCAAGGGGATGGTAAAAAGTGCAAAAGTGCTTTTATTAAAAAGATCAAAACAAAAACAATGTTCAAATATAGTGCAGTGCTTCAAAAATAGTTCAATAAATAATCCAATAAAAGAAACACGTGGAGATAAAAAACACAATCCTTCAAAACGAGGTTAAAACATTCAACAGGAAGCAGTTTTTAAAACAAACAACAATGCCAAGCTCGGTGCTTCTTTTCGGTTAGCGTCTCACCTGTTTTTCCCGCTAGGGCTATGCAGCAGGCGAGACTCTCTCAGCAGCTGCACTTTTCTCATACATACATACACAGGTCTGGAGACCTCCCGATCCTGACTTCGGTCTGGCACTCATCCCAGACCTGAGACTTGGACTCCTTGGTCTCCAGGACGCCCACACCAAGGACTGCAACTCCAAGCCTCATGACTCCCACTGCCTTTCCGGTCTTCTACGGCCAGTCGCCTTTCCCTGGTCACTCCCGCTACCTGATCGCTCAGCGGGAGCGACTTCCAACTCCAACGCCTGGGTGTTGGCCTAACACCCAGCTGCCCACGAGCACTCGTTCGCTCACCCACACGCTCCGCGTGTCCCTGTCTCTCTTTTGCACCACCTTGCTTCCTCGCTTCCTGTAACCTCCGTCCTTTCTTTCTCATTTCGTTTTTTTTTCTCTGTTCCTCCCAACCGACTGCTTCTTTTTATATTGCGAGGGGCCATAGCAGCTGCAGCACATTATCCACAGGAACAATCACGGATGTGGGCAGTCCCTCACCTGTATACTAGGATTATTTACTTAAATGGCCTTTGCTCAGCCAGCTGTGGACCCATAACACCACAGGCTTCTGATCACATTTCTCTGCCCCTTGCACACTCTCCCAATAATGCCTTTTGGTTTTTTTTTCAAATGGTCTTTGTTCTACATCTTGCTCCGGCTCCTTTTATGTGCGTGCAGGTGCCAATTACACACCCCAAAGTGCTAAACTGGGCTTGTTTCCCTGTGCATGCAAGCTCACCAATTCCTTCATCAACCCCTGTGGCTACTCCACCACACTTCTATACACCTACACCCCTCCAATGAGTACAAACACAATGTTTTTCTAAACACTTATACTGCCACGGACCTCTCATCCTTTACAATTGACATTTTAATTTTAATATACAGTAAACTGAATTAGAACACTCATATATAGATGGCAAGTAACCTTGAAAAGCACCCTACTAGAGTGAACACCATTTTCAGTTCAGTAGTACAGTAATTTTTTTAACTGGAGTAGGTTGAGTGATTTGCTCAGTGTCCAATTGTGTCTTAGAGTTATAGACTGAACCAGATGTTTTGTGGTACCACATTTGAAATGTCAGTATCTTTACAAACTTAATTTTGAGAATTTAGCCTTGTTGTTGAATTGTATGTTATTTCTGATTTACAGATCTTTATAATAAATTAATTACTGAATTACAGTTTTGCTCTTTTTTATTTCAAAAAGAAAATTAGGATGTCTTGTGGTACCTAAGTCAGTGGAAATTATGAAGGACAGGCCCAATTTTAGTTTGTGATTTAGAAGTGATAATTAAACAAGTTTCACCATAATTCATTTCAATACAAACATCAAAAACAGTCCTCAAGTTCTGCTCTCTGATCATCACCTGCTGATCCTTCTCTAAACCCTCTAGTGAGTTAAAGTTGTAAGTCTGATCAAACCTGCTTTGGCAATAGTTGGTTCCCTTCTCCTTTTTAGGTGTGTTTGCATACATTGTGCGAAGCACCTATTGTGGTAGCCATGTCTGACTGTCTGTTTGTCTGGATAAAACAACACAATACACCATGGACCAATTTGGTTGAAATGTGGCACACTTATTCTTCCAGGAGATGTGTTGTGTCAGTTCAATTTTGTTGACAAATCTTGAATAGATCACGCTGTACACAGTTTTAAAATGATAAACTCTCCAGTCAAAAAGCATTGGCGATTTTTTGAAACTTGTCTGTCTTAAAATGGAAAAAAATTCTGTGCAACTTTAACTATAAATTAGTTTACTGTTTTAATTTTACCTTGACAGCATTTACACCAATTTGTGTATTTTGTATATTTCTTCTTTTTCATTTCTGATAGCCGATACCGACGGCAAACAGATCCTCAGTACAAGTTAATGAAACACCAGCAGACTATGAAGGGGAAAACAAGCTAAAAATCATATATTTGTATCTAATCTATTGGTTTTAAATATTCACACTGTTAGTATGAGTATTTACTTTTGGCTTGTTTGCATCCCATATTGTTTACGTACCTACAGTATTGGTTTCATTCATAATTACTTTACAGGTTCATGCCTGTATATAATTGGATTGTGTATGAACTACTATATATTTATTACTACAGTACTACCAGTTTCCATATGAACTATGTTGATTTGCATGTATTTATCAATGGTTCAGGTACATGTGTTATTGGTTTGTAAGTAAACTCCATCAGTTTGTGTATGAACTATATTGACTTGCATTCATACTTGTCTGCTTAAATAGCAATGTTTTTCAGTGTACACTATATTGGTTTCATGCACGTCTTCCACTGTAAGCTCCTTCACAGGTGATTGCAATTTTAAATTGAAGACTCTCTCACGCTCATTCTGTTATGATTGATAGTTTTCATAAATTTATTAGGTTTTATCCTGAATACATTCTGGCTAGTTATATCTCTCTTCTGAAGTTTTCAAACTCAGAGATTCTGATTCTGAAGTCATATTTCATCACTATTTCATAATTCATATTTGTTCATCTCCTGATCATTTTATGTAAAGTCTCTCTTTAAGCCAATAAACATTCATTGGTTAAGAGTCCTGTTTTCAATTTAAAAGTTCAATGTCATGTGAAGGAGCTTCATATTTGTGGACTACTTTGATTTTTGTGAGGTAATTGGCAATACTTTAGCAAATAATATATGTGTTTTACAAATTGTGAGCATACAGTACAGCTGGATGACTTGACATGTAGATTATTTGACACAAGTAACATGAGATTTTTTTCATGGCCACTTTTGATATTTTTTGCTGTTGCTCAGTGTTAGTCACAATTGGCTTCCTTTTTATCAGAAAAGTTATGTTTGTTCTCCACAAAAACATGAGCTTAAAACATTTTCTCAGCCATCACTACAAACTACATGGGGTAAGTAAAATATTTTAAAAATCACTTTGAGTGAAAAATTTCTTTAAGAAATTGAGCGGTGAATATTTTGTGGGTATTCTTATATATTGTTATGTATTGACCTATGTTTATATGATTTTATTTTTGTCATTTTTGAATTATTATTTTTAGATTTTGTTAATTTTCTCATATATTTCTAAAGTTGCCTCCATTCTGCATGCTTTGTGGATAGTTGCGCAAGAGGCAGGGTAACCTTGATATCACTGCTCCTGAGCAATCCTTCTGACTATTTAAGCACAGAGGAAATGAGATCAAGGAAGGGTTTCCTTTAAGTTATATGGAGTAATTTTCCAGTTTTCAATAATTTTTTTTGAAGTCCCTTTGGATTCTGAATTTAGATTGCTGTATTGGGACTTACTCAGTTAGAGCTGCCTTTTTAGGAAACTAATTTCTGCTGTTTTCAGCACCTTTTGTTATACCTTTTTGTTTCTTAATAAATACTTTTAATTTTCAAAGAATACTTGTTATCTTGTAAGATGATTACATCTTGCCTGAAGAAGGGGCCTAAGTTGCCTCGAAAGCTTGCATATTGTAATCTTTTTAGTTAGCCAATAAAGGGTGTTATTTTGCTTGACTTCTTACTTTGTATTATACATAAAAATCAGACCAACACTAAGACATGACTACTTATTAAGAAGAATGATAGCTTTAAGGCTAAGGGTGTTTATTTAAAGTAAAAGGCATTTGGAAAATTATTATGGAATGAAGAAGTATTAAAACCAGTAACTTTGTAGTAGAAACTTTAATCTTTGACCTCATAGCAACAACTAGAGTTATAAATATGCCTCAGAGGATACCGCACTACTTGCTTATTTAATAAGTCTTTCAGATTTGATTCTCAAGACATTATTTTAAATTCCATTTTACAAATTCTTGCAAATATTACAATTATAAAATAATTATTATAAATAATTAAATAAGTATATAATTATACAAATTAATTATTGAATAAATAAATCATTATGCTCATTACCATCATTCCACTGTCCATCTATATTCTTAACTCGCTTATCGAGTGCCTATCACAGCAGGATGATACATATATCAAAGTCACAGTGGCTTTTTTTTGTTTTGTTTTTTTTGCTCTTTGGACACATTTACTTGAGATCACAAATACAGTAACTGTAAATGCCAGTGTGGTAATGCACTACCATATTATAGGGAAATATATTCCAAGAATAGTGTAATAACAACTTACACTTAGTAAAAGAAAGGCACTTACCATTTTAAACAGACAAAGTGCAAGTTTGTGCTTCCGTAAATATTTAAATTTTGTCTCCAACGGGATCAGGCTGCGAGATGCTGGTGATGGGGTACACTTAGGAAAGGCCTACTGGACTTTCACCTGTGCGCTTTCAAAACACAAGCATCATCATAGCCTCCTGCTGCTGTAGAGTAAGAAGTATGGAGTGTTAGTTTCATCCATGCATGCATTAGTTCCTGGAAGGGGATCCCAAGATGTAATTTCAAGAAGGAAACTTACAATAGTAAGTCTGTAGAATGAATTGACTTGGCTGAATGAAGCATGCCATGGGTGCACTTGTGCTCCCTTGCACACATACACGAGACTTCCATGCTGTTTAATGCAGGTCTTCCAGGAGCTGAGCAAAGCCTGTACATGGAATGCGCCTGCGTCAGCTGCTATTGGAGGAAGTGAGCGGCATGATGCACAATTGGCTGGAAGTTGTGTTCCCCAGTATAAATGGCACATCCTGCCTACAGCGGTCATCTTTTGACTCAGTCGTGGTTGGTGAATGAAAGTTTGGTTGTAGCTTATATCTCAAAGTACATCAAGCATAGTGACTTATGCTTTATTTTGTATATATTTTCTTTTTGTAAATATAAAGATATAAATATCTTCAATTATAATATGGTTTTGGTGGAGGTATTTTTATGATTTAGGTTTGTGGTGTAGGATTTTTGTCTTTTATATATATATACTGATTTTTTTCTCTTTGTAAATATTTTTTTTGAGATCATTGGAAGGATTTTGTGTTGGATCTTTCTGACTGCATTATTTAATTAGGAAAACTACAATTTATTTTTTGTGTACAGCATATACATTTATTGTTTTTGATTCTTTGGGGACTGGCAATAATCACTGTAAATATTATTCATTATTTTTGATTGCTTTTGTGTTTTTTTTTGTGTTTTCATGTGTAAATTAAACCCACTTTTGTTTTTGTATATACAATCTTTTTGCGTATGTGTTTCCCTGTCTAACACCACTCAAGTCTGTGATCCCGATTGGTTCCAAACTACAAAACACCCAGTGTGTATTCTGGTGCCATCCTTCCCATTACACGGGGTGTCACAGCCAGACTATTTTTTTAAGCTTCCAAAACACTGTATTGGTTCATTTCCAGGTAAACTGTTTCTCTTAATGATTTATGATGACAATTCAAATTAAAATACAGTTAAACTTGTTAAATTTGTGGAAGATGCATTAGGAGGAGTAGTTGAAAAAACAAGCTCAAATAGGCTTACGTTGGCGGGAACAGCTTTCACTGGCACTTGATTTCAAATGAAAAGATGTAAAAATGACATTGACTGATGTGTTACTATTAGTTGGTGGTTATGTAAGGCCAATTGCTAATTGTGTTTCACATTTCTGAGACAAAAGTTTTGAAAGAAGCACCCAGTAGAAAGTTAAAATGTCTGTTTAAATCCACTCATGTGTACATAACCAGTTTATGCGACTGCTTCAGTCACTTGTAGTTGAGATGTTTTTCCGTCAGTAGCAGCTGTCGGATATGTAAAAATGGAAATATATATGTTTAAATAGTCTTTTTCAAGGTAAATTTGAAAGTAAATGAATCGATGAAATTTGCCAATGCTTTTTAAATGAGAGTTTTTGAAATTTCAGAATTAAGAAAAACATTCTTTCTTTCTGGAAGAATAAGCACAGACATCAATTGTCTTATCTAAAATACAAAGTGCCCCATGCCTGTTTCTTGTGAAACCATATCCATTGTTAGAAAATTCTCCAATTGCATTTTGGTCTCCCTGAATGTGCACACATCCTGACTTGGATATAAAAACACAGATATAAAAATGCAGACATAAAAACAGATGATACAGGAAGAAGGACACAACAACAGGGCAAGACAAGAGATGGCAGCCATCAATAACAAGCAGAACCATGTTAAGATAGACATATAGAGTCTAGGGGTTGTCCCAGCCTTACAGATTCCATGTGGCCCTGCTAAGTACATAGTGAGTTTGGAAAATGGATGGATAGATAGATAGACAAGTTGATGAAATAGAAGGTGAAGGGAGAGTTTTTAGTTGTATTTATTAACTGGTAAAGTGAAGAAACTGCTTAACCTTGTACTTGAGGTCTAGATCCTGTATAAGGCATTGTAGGGAAGCAGGGTTTTTACTACTAACTTAACTCTTGTGTGTTTCATTATTTAACAAAACAGTTTTTCTTTGAACTTCTTGGCTCTGTATTCCTGATTTCAATACACTCTAGTGGCAACTAGTTTTTTACTTGAAGCATACAGTTGGAAGCTGGAGCTCAAATAAGTGAAAAAAATGTCATGCTGAAATGTTGAAAAGTTAAAAAATCCTTGCTAGGTGCAAATGAATTCTGATGAAGATTTGAATGTGTATGCTCATCCTTGAGCAGACTTATAGAAGCAATTAAAAATAGTAATAAAAGTAAGAATGTCAATTACTAAGAAATACAGAACAACATTTAAAAAGATCTAATGAGGCAACAGTTTCTCAAAAGGTGGAAATTCTGAAAGAATTACAAAAATATATATGAATTGTAGCTCTAGAAGAATGTTTTCAGAGAAGTAGTCTAACTCTGAAATACTTCTATGATGTGGCCTCTTCCCCCTGCTTAGTTTTCTTACTGCTCAAACAATGCTTCTATTCTTCTGTCACTCCATCCATTCTTTTTCAATCCCTCTTATTCCACTTCAAGGTCTCAGTACTGAACTCAAAGTCTCAATGAAGAGATGCTACCATTGTGGACATCTTGTATACAGAGCAGTGTAACTATGAAGATTAAGATCTGCAGTTCCTGAATTGTATTCATTTTCTTTATCGTTTAGTTCCCAATTAATTTGCTGCTCTTATTTGAAATTGGCTCCTTAAACTCCTAGAACTGTATGCCTGCGCAGCAAGATTGGAATTTGTAGTGGAATTAGATTTTTTTTTAAAGGAGCAATTCAGTTCAGTTTAATTTCATTTATTTTATGTATCATTTTAGTTATGAGACCAGTATGTATCTAATACAAAAGTAGTGTTAAATAATAGATTGCTAGATAAATTCAAACTATACAGTTAAAGCATGTACATGCAACGACTATAAAAAGTTTTCACACAATTATTGTGACACAACATTGAATCACAATAAATTTAAATTGTGCATTTTTGATACTGATTTGTCTGGGGTTTCAATTGATTGTGCTGTAAATGCATCTTATTTGGAAGGCCAGCTTGTGGTGAGGCAGTATCATGGTCTATTCTCCGCAATGAAGACAAAAGAACATT
The DNA here is from genome assembly GCF_016835505.1 of Polypterus senegalus. Lineage (NCBI taxonomy): Eukaryota > Metazoa > Chordata > Cladistia > Polypteriformes > Polypteridae > Polypterus > Polypterus senegalus. Next base: position 134,326,137 of record NC_053162.1, read on the forward strand.
CTAAGCAACCACATGAAAAAAATATTGAAAAGTACAAGTCAGTGGAAGGATACAAGAAAATATCAAGCCACTGGTCCCTTACATTTTAGTTAAATCCAACATTAAGAATTAGAAAGAGTATGGTACAGCTGTAAATCTGCCTAGAGTAGGCTGCCCAGAAGCTGAGTTATCATGCAAGAAAAAAAACAGTGATGGAGGCCACCAATAGACCAATAAGAACTCTGAGGTGCTGTTAACTACGGTGGATCAGATTTGGGAGACTGAGAATACAACGACCCTTGTCAGGGTGCTTAATCAGTTGCATCTGTATGGGTGAGTGGCAAAGAGAAAACCACATGCGATATTTCAGCTAGAGTTTTCCAGAAGCCACATGAGAGATTCTGAAATCAGCTGGAAAAAGGTTCTATAGTCTGAGACCAACATTGAACTTTTTGGCCATCACACTGATTGCCTTGTTTGGTTTAAGTCAAACACTGCACATTATCAAAAGCACCACCTCCCCATTGTGAAGCATAGTGGTGGTAGTATCATGTTATGTCTCTGCACCCTAGACCCTAGATGTAGTATGCAAGAATCCTGCTCCCCCAAGAGTAAAGCAAAAGCTATACAGGAATTTCCAGTAGTGTCCAGGTCAAACTTCAGACTTAATAGATGCTATTCACTCACAATCCCCATGCACCCTGACTTAGCTGGAAAAGTTTTGCAAAGAAAACCGTACTGTCCAAATGCGCTAAGATGACAGAGACCTGTCCATTGAGACTCAAGGCTATCATGGTTTCTAAAGGTGCATCTGCTAAATAATTCCTTTTACTTATTTACCTCCAAATCCTTGGATGAGAATATCCTCCCCATATATATATATATAAATGTATTTAGCTAATGCAGAGCCACAGAAAGAGTTGGGGAACCAGCATGCCCCCCTGTTGGTTGGGTTCTGAAAAAAGTGGACAAAAGAAACGGCTGAGAGGGTGCTATAAAATGTGCTCCTGAGTGATCCATCACAAAGGCATGGAGTCAACAGGCTGACTGTCTCCATTGGATCCCGGGTGGTTTTATTTTGGCTGGTTTCCAGAAAGGGCAGATCTTAATGATGTAGACCTGGAAATTCTTTCACTTGTCTTTTGGCAAAACTGCATGCATATTATTTCACTGTTGTACAGGAACTGAAGGCAGCTGATAAGGAGAAAAGTGTGGCATACTGTCAATGGTTCCAAAAGTTTGTAAGGGAGAATAAGGGAATATTGGACATAACATGGTTCATAGATGAGGCCTGGTTTCATCTGTTGGGCTGCGTGAATTCACAAAATACACAAATATGGGGAAACAGTAATCTGTTTGCAATTCCCAAGCAGCCACTCCGTGATGAAAAGTTTGGTGTGTGGTGCTCAATATCTTGGTTGCACATGATAGGCCCCGTTTTTTCACTACCACTGGCGATACTAACGTATACCTGAACATTTTTGGATGACTGTGAGATCAGTGAAGGTTACTTCCAAGTTGGAGCAACCTGTCACATGTCAGCTCACAGCAGGGCACAAATTAAAGTTTTTTGGTAATCAGTTCATTTCAAAGGGACTATGGCCATCCGCTGTCCAGACCTGTCACCTCTGGATTCTTCCTTTGGGGAGCGCTGAATGGAAAAGTGTACAAGAACAAGCCTTGTACACTTAGAACAATTACAGCAAAACATTGAACAGGAAATTGCTGCCATCGCCCCAGCAATGCTTGTTGATACCTTTGCCAAAATGGAGCGCCATGTTGATCTCTGTTTTCAAGAAGAAGGAGACCATTTCCCACACCTAATGTTATTGGATCATTTAAACATCTATTAAGGTATGCTCTGCATTTGTTTTGTTTCTTTTGCTTCATTATTACATGAGTAACACACCATAAGTCGGGCCCCGTCCATTAGAATCGTCCTGTGTATACAGTATATATATATATATATATATATATATATATATATATATATATATATATATATATATATACAGAGAGAGAGAGATGTTTGAGCTCTTTTGAGACCCTTCCCAATGGTAGTACTTGTTTGTCGCCAAGGTAACCTCAGGTTTGCTGTGCCACTGAAGCAACTCAGCTCACAGCGTAACAAATCTGTCGCCCAATGGGTGATGCGGGGGACATTATAACCCAGCCACTGACCTGGCCCTGTCCCTGCTCATTTGCTGTGTCTGTGTATATTGGTAGCTCCAGATTGAATAAATACTCTGACTGTTCCTCTTTTGATTGGAATAAAATGTGTTTTCTTGAAGACTTTGGACTTAGCATCTTCTCTTGGGTGCAAGGCAGTGACTCACATGCCACATGGCACCAGGAGTGGGGTCCTGCACTGATGGATCCCGAGCAGGCTAACAATACTCCGCTCCTACCAGAGCTGGATGAAGCTTCAGTAGATGCCCCTGCCTGTTCCAGGGATGTGCTGGTGAATATAGCTCCATCAGAGAACCCAGAATGTTTCCTATTTTGTTTTGAATGCACGGCAACACTTATGTGCTGTACAAGAGGGGCTGAGTGGCTATTTTGGCCCCATATTTGACCGGGAAGGCCCTACAGATTATGTAAAACCTTCCTCATGAAAGGCTTAATGATTATGACTTTCTGAAGCTACAGATCCTCCTCTGTACAGCTGAGCCTCTTGACCAAGGGATGTCAGTTTTGGCTGTGGCAGATTAATCCGGATTTCCACATCTGGGGACAGGTCAAATACTTTGTGTATCTGATCCAAAGCTGGCTATGTGGAGATGCCTTCAGGCGCATTGTGGAAAAGCTTACTATTGACGCAGTCTTGTCAGGGATAAACAAAGACCTTGGTGATGAGATGATCTGGAACAATGTCCACTAACTGCTAGATTTGACCCACAAATTGGAGGGCATCCAAGCCACCTCGAAACAGATGACCTATATTAACTGTGCAGCAACTTCAACCCAACCATCACGTCCCCACCCGATGTCCACCACTGCTATGAGTCTCAGCCACCGCCTCCACCCTCATCCTTCCTTAGAGCGACACCTGCTGCCACACCCTGCCTCAGTTTCTCCAGCTCAGACCCAGGCTCCTAGAGTCATGGACGCCACTGCTGGGGGTACTTGAACCGACACCACAGGCACAAGGTGCTTTCATAGTAACTCCACAGCTGAGACCGAATAGAAGTACTTTCGCTGTGATCAATGGGCTTGGCTCCACCTTGCGCCTGCACAGCCAATGGATTTCAGTCTGGCCCAGGTATGGAGGTTGCAGGTGTTGAAGAAAGACAATTTTAAGGTCTCTCTGAAGTTGGTCGGATGCAAAATCCTGGCTCAGTTATACTCTGATAGTGACCTCTACGTAGTCCACTGTGACTTGCTCTGACTGTCTCTCTACACAAAGATGGATCAGATGAACATTTTCTGTATTCATGGAGACGTTAAAGAATATGAGACTATTTTACTCCTTCGGAAATATAAAAGGAGAAACATTAAAGTTTGGACGACCATATCAAATACTTCACCCTGGTCTCTTTTAATCGGGAGGAGGAATGCCCTCTTCCCACGCATCCTAGCCACCTGCAGAGCACCTATGCATGTAGTAGATAGAAAGGGAGTTGCCACTGTAGAGGCTGAACCTGATTTTTCCAGCGAGGTTGGGGACAACAACTCACCAGAGAGTCCAGAACAATTGGAGGGCTCTTCGCATCAGGCACTCTTACCTTCAGTCTCCACAAGCAAGGAAGCAGCTATGGACCCTGAACAAAAAATGGATGGAGAAGAGCAGGGTGCTGCATCAGGTCCTGGGGAAGCGGGGACTGACACTCTGACAGAGTTTTCACACCTGCAACAAGCTGACAGCGGCCAAAAAATGCCCACCTTGCTCAGTGGTTTATTAGCTTGCAGTCATTTGCTTTTGATGTCCGCCACTGTCCTGGTGCTATGCACATCCACGCTGATGTTCTCTCATGTCTGGCCAAGCCCAACTTAGGTGAACGCTTCGCATACACCAGTGCGAACAAAGCTAAGCAGGGGGATGTGAGATTTCTAAGCTCTTTTGAGACCTTCCCCAACAGTTCTGCACACCAAAATGTTATTTTCTGTCAAGGGTTGCTTGTCGGTCACAGAAGCAACTGCAGGTTTGCAGCACCACCAAAGCAACTACACATTCATAGCCTCCCTGCGTAATACAACTGCCACACAATAGGTGATGAGGAGAACATTGTAACCTGGCCACTGACCTGGATATAATTAGAGGGTGTCTTAAAGCCATATTCCATTTGAATGAAAATAGCTTGAATGCTGTATTTAGTTTACAAAAAAAAGATTCTTCCAGCCATCCACACACACACAAAAGTAATGAACAATGTTAGTTTCATCTGACATGCTAGTGCTCAGCAGTCACTGCACAGTACAGTCTGCTCTATTTCAGCTCACAGTTTTCCTGTTAAAATAGAGGTTTATCTCACAGTGCTTATGGAACATTTGTCCTGTTTTATTTTACTCTGTGTTTATACAGTAGCTGTTAATGGAACTGTGACCTCAGATAAATTTAAACCACAGTCCTAAGGGTGGGGAGCTATCCATTAATTAAAGTACAGTTTATGAGAAAAGAAATGCTTGAATTTAGGAATTTATCCTCTGCATTAGTGATTTAGCAACATATTTTTGTCCTGCATCCAGTTTGTCTAGTTTTGATGTTCAGATGCACTGTATCTACAGTACTTACAAAATGCCAAGAGGATGACTTTATGTTTGTTTTTTTGTTGCAGTAGATATATTCTTTTAAACTTTGTCATATTTTAATCTGCCCTGAGCAGATTTGCCATCTGTGGTCTGTGCTTTTACTAAGCTCAACAAGTATTAACATAGATCCTTTTCACTCTTACTTAACTAAGTTATGGCTCTTATTTGTCAGATTTCATATTCTAAGTAGGCTGTCATTAGTTCTTAGGAGATAAGATGAAATATTTAAGAGAAAAAAGGAGAAAATAAAGGAACAAGGGTTCAAATAACATACTGTTCACATATTGTGGGCCACCAGTGTATTTTAAGCCATTCATCAGTTTTCAGACTCTGGGTTACAAGAGCCAGAGCCTACCCCAGCAGCACTTTGTGAACAGCAAAAACCAACACTGAACGACACGTTGGTCACTTGCAGAACACAATTACACACAGACACAGGCCATTTAGAATCATCAATCAGCCTAACCTGTATGTCTTTGGGATGTTGGAGGAAAATTAAATACCAAAGAAAGAAGCATTGCAGACATAGGGACATTATGCAGACTCTACAGAAAAAGTGACCAGGCTGTGTTTCAAATTTTGTGTGACAGCTGTGCTAGCCACTGCACCACGGTCTCACCCATCTTATTTTATAATTTCTTTTTGTCTTCTGAATCCTGAAAAATCAGTCAGTCTAATGTTTGTTTAACTCCTTTTACGGAGTACACCCCCCAACAATAACATTATAAAGTACAAGTAATACAATTCAAAACAGCAGGATAACAACGTGCAATACATGATCCCTAAAATAAAATAATACAGATGAAGTACCTACAAAAGTAAAAAGTAAAGTTGGCAATACATAGAAATAAAATGAAAATAAGAACTGCTTAAGAGCACAGTAGAAATGTCATCAGTACTGTGGGATTATTCAGTAAGTGTCAATAAGGGATTAAAAAACAAACAAAAGCATAACCTTTTGAAAAAGTAAGTGAGAAAATATGGATTTTCATGCATGATTTGAAAGTCAATATGACAAAGCCTCATGTGCACACCCTAGATATTGTTCCAGGACATAAGTAGTGAAGCCAAAATGGTAAGCAACATCTTAATGGCAATTCATTTTTTTGACATTCCAGACACAAAAGTAATAATGCTGTGTACACCCAAATTTTCTACAACACTGTTAAGACATGCTAGTAAAAATTTTGCTGTACTTAGTCCTATTGGCAAGACTACTATTACTGCAATTACTACTACTACTACTACTACTACTACCTTTATGGCTTCTACTGCTATTACTTCTGTGGCCACTACTTCTTTGATTATTATTTCTATGACTACTGTACTACTACATGTGTGACTACTACTACTTCTATGATGACTACTACTACCCTAGCATGTTTTTGACTACTATTACTATGACTACTACTATTACCTCTATGATTACTACTACCATTAAAACTATGACTACTACTACTACTACTACTACTACTACTACTACTACTACCATTTCTTCTATAACTACTATCATGCATTTGACTACTTCTATTAGTACTAGTACTAGTACTAGTACTGAGGCTAGAGGTCTGCACTGGCAATCAGGAGGTTGCCGGTTTGAATCCCAGTAAATGCCAATAGAGATTCTGCTCTGTTGGGCCCTTGAGCAAGGCCCTTAACCTGCAATTGCTGAGCGCTTTGAGTAGTGAGAAAAGCGCTATATAAATTCAAAGAATTATTACTAATAATATTTTGTCTGTGACTACTACTACTACTGCTACAACTATGTCTATTACTACTACCATTACTTCTACTGTATGACTACTACTATTACTACTACCACTGTGACTACTACTACCACATCTTTGACTACTACTACTAAGACTAAAACTACGTCTGTGGCTGTTATTAATACCACTACTTCTATGACTACCACTACTATGTCTGTGCTTACTACTACTACTACTGCTGCTGCTGTTTGCATTTCTATTAATACCAGTGCCTAGTCCCACCTCATCACTTAGTATGACTGCTTTATACAGAGTTTCCATTGTGACACACAGTGTGCATGCATACTGTAGAAGAAATCACTTTACTTATGCTGTAATTGACATAATTTATGTTAAGTTTTCCAAATAAAAATAAATAGGAGGGAAAATAAACAAAAGGAGCAGGCTCAGAATGAGTAACTGAATTTGAAAGTTTCTTTAAAAAAAAAAAAGTTGGCAGATGAGAGTGCTGATAAGCGACAAGCACGCTCTCGGTCAAGGCCCAGGCAGAGAGTCAAAACACACAAAAAGTATGAAAAAAGTAATAAATAATTTGCAACATGCAAGTCACAAAACCAAGTAAAGGAAAAAAGAACAGAAAATTCCCAATACTAAATTCTTCCAGAAAACAACGTTTTGCTTTTCCTAACAATTCAAAAAGATAAGAGAGTTGTAAGAGCAATTTGATCCAATGCTGAGATGAAGGAAGCTGTACACTAATATCTTATATAGATGGACTGTGGTAACATTATTTGTTATGTGACTTCATTGACATGTGACCAGCAACAAGCATTGCAATGGTAATCAGTGTTCAGTGGTCTGTGGCAAAACGACTAAAACGGTAGCACTTATTCCAAAGAAAATGGCTCTGGAATAGCAATACCAAAAATGTTTATAAAAACAGAAATAAAAGGAAACATAATAAAACATACAAAAAATACAGGTGCCCAGAAATAACTTTCATAATTTACATAAATTTAAAAAGCATTTAGTGTTTTTCCACACTAACAATTCATTCTGAAACTGGAGGTCACTAGTATCAGGTATAATTTAAGAAAACTTACATCAAGCTATCTGGAAAAACAGTTTGGAGATTCAAAAAGATGTCATAACTTGTAAGGTAATCAGTGAGTGCCATCAGGGACCTATGCTCAAACTACTACTCTTTTGAATTGATATCTAATATAAAAAGCTTAAAATGCTTTTTTACACTGCTAGCTTCGCTCACCAAACACCAAAAACCTTTGTCTCTGCTGCTTGTGTTGTGAACAGGGGAGCTGCAGACGCTCCACCAAAACCCTCGCTTAAGCGGTGATACGATGGGAAACAAATACAGTTTTTTTTTATCTCCTCATTGCTCGATCAGCTGCTGGCTTGCTGCTGTTGCAGTGCTGCGTGATCTGCATTTTGTGCAGCGCTTCAAACATTTAAAAGCCTCTACAGCAGCTGTCTTTGTCATCTGCTCTTTGTCTTTTCTTTCCAGGCCCCGGGTGTGGTTAAATTTGTTGCCACAAAGTCTCGTCTCGTGGGACGCGAGTTCTTGATATTTTTTAGTTTAAAATTTAAAAACAGAATAAGAATCTGAAAATCTAACAATATCACATTAAACTTCGCCTTATACAATTTCTTGCATTAGGAATTTGTTTTCGCATACCCCTTGGGCTCAGAGCGTAGGGTCAGCCATTGTACAGCGCCCCTGGAGCAATTGAAAGTTAAGGGCCTTGCTCAAGGGCCCAGCAGAGTAGGATCTCTTTTGGCAGTGACAGGGATTTGAATCGGCAACCTTCGGGATACCACCGCAGATCCTTAGCCTCAAAGCCACCAGTCCGCCCCATGCAAAGAAATGGTTTTGGTTCTTATCACCACGGCTGGAGAGGACGGAGCACGAACCCCGCACCTCCGCTGTTAACTGGGAGGACTGAATTGGCTGGTCTATCTCGGTGAGCTAATTCTCCGCAGATAAATTTGATAAATTCTGAAAAGATTGATACCAAACATATACCTGTATATGTAAGGTTTAAAATAAGCCTGATCTAAAGCGTGACAAAAAACGGCACATAAAAAGTCACATAAAATCGTTGCACAAAATCATTGCACTTTTAAGCTTAGGATTTTATATATATAGAGTAGATATCCGGTAAACAAATTCACTCAGTTGGACCATTCTCTGCTAAAATTTGAACACCCATCCATCTGATCAGAGGAAGACCGTAGACTATCTTTCAACACAAAATTATGACCCTGAGGATATATATATATTTTTTTATTTGCTTTTTACTACAGTTTGAAGAAGAGTGCCACCTGGTGGCTCAGAGCAAATGAAACACCAGAACAGACTGATGTCAGTCTAGCAGACAAACGAAGCAGAGGTTAAAATTACTTACCTATGCAACACTGGGTGCTGCTTCTGAGCTTGTGAAATTTACAGATGACTCCATAATCTGTGGGATAGCAAATACCAAAGAGGGTGCAAATTAAATTATAATGCAGACAGTCTTCCAAATTGTATCATGCAAAAGCAAATTGCTATGCAAGGTACATAAGCAATTAAAACGACAAGTGAAATATTAGGCTCTATTGAAAAAATATTGAATATAAATCAAGGAACATTATGCTAAGATTCTGTAATGAAGCAATGTGATGACTTTTGGAATAATGTGTAAAGTTAAGGTCACGTTGCAAAAAAAAAACAAAAAACATGGTGGTCCTTGAAGCTGTGCAAAGATAAACATAATAAAGGACAGTCCCATCATGACAGGCTAAATGAGTCAAACATCTTTAATTTTTCAAATTCTCCATCCAGAGAAAGCCAGAATCATCCATAATTGTGATGACCTCAGTGTAAAATATGACGGCAGATGTGCTGCTGTTCTCTTACCTTTGTGTTTGCTTTGAGTTTCTGACAGTAGCACACACTTAGTGCATTCTGGGTTAGGTTTAAGGTTCAAGTGCAATAACAACACTAACATAATGGAAACACCAAACAAAGTAACAACATCATACATTAAATACAAAACAACATCATGCAATATATAAAGGACTGATTGATTGCTCAGGGGATCTTAATATTCAACAGACTTGAGAAGATCATTAGAAAATCTAAAGGAAATTGGCTTTAAAGACGGAGAGACAGTGGTTCAGTTATTAGCACTGCTTTCTTGCAAAGTTTATTACCTACATTTAATCAAACACACAATTTCAAAGGCATGCAAGTGACAAGACATCATTTCTTTGGAGTGTGTGGGTCATTTTCCCATTTTGGTTAGCTGGAATTTTCTCTTTATGACTAGGATAATGGTTGTAATCAAAGATTTACCTACTTTAAAATGATCCAATTCCTGATATTTGAAACGCCAACAAATCAATAATATAGAACTATTTTTGCTTTTAAAACAGCCAAAGGTCAAGTCAGATCTTATAAAAGCTGCAGATGATAAGATTAAATGCTTTCACTTGCGTGTACAAACAAGAAAATAAATTTCTTGCAACTAATAGTCTCTGACTTGAATGGTATGAATAAGCTTGTTTGGCTTTGCCAGACTGACTCATTGATTGATAAAAATGCTGCATTTAGTGCAGCTCTCAAATGTGTTTTATAATACCGCCATCGTATTGAGGCATGACTTGACACTCAGATGGAGCAAAGATGGATGAACTAGAAATTAATACATTAGTATCTGCCATTATTTGTTGGCTGAGTTGCTCTTTGTTTGATGCAACAGAATATAATGTAGACATCTGTCACAAAAATGAGACATAAACAGATAAAGGTTTGGGGCAGTCACCCGTATAATATGGTATCCCGGCTGCAAAAGTCGTTTTTATCAAATATCAGCACTGAAGTGCATACAACTGAGTCTAGAACAAGACTGAGGGAAAAGGATAGGCTTTTAAAGGGGAAGACAGGAAGTGAGGTCATAAGGATCAGGCCCATGTTCTTCAATCATTGGTTCGAGCCCGGACATGACATCACAGGGTCCAGAGCCGGTAAAGTCTACTTCCATTGGCTCGGACCCAGAAGTGACGTCAAGAGAACCAGGTGAAATCTCCCGGGAATGGCCTACAGGAAAGGGAGAAAAAGAGTAAGTGCACTCTGCCACATCCCGGCATGCCTCAGAACCAGCGACACTCAAGCCCTTTAGCTTCCTCCCATTCGCACGTGTGTGACACATCTAAAAGTGGTGTGTGCCAAAAAAACTTTAATTTTATCAACTTCTTCTTCATCCTCTTCACCTTTTCCTATTTATGTGTGGTGTCAATGTTTTATAGGTTTCAGGATGATTTTTATGGCCAGATGCCTTTACTGATAACAACCCTCCCCATTTATCCTATAATAAATTTAAAACCTGCAAAGATAAAGGTAAAGATCTCAAAATTTTACAGAGATTAAGGAAACAAATGCAACTTTTGCTCTCTGAATAATCATCTTTCATGTTTCAGTCCATATTTCCAAATTAACTCTTCCTTTAACTTGCTGCACATTCGCCCAACGATCAGACAGCAGCATTTCTCCCCTTGGCATTAGTGTGATTATATATGGGGACTGCACATCCCAGGGGTGCTTTTCTGAACATGATGCAGCTATTAAGTGTGTAAGCCCAGTATGGAATATCCATGAACTTTCATTATTGTGAGTATACCCGCCTCAAATAAATTATTCAATGTTTACAACAGGCTCATTATTTTTCTGGACAGGGGCCCCACTGAGAACCTATTAAGCAAACACAGTATCCTTAAGTATCCTTTGGCTATGCTCCATGCTAGAAATAAGTTACGCCACAAATTATACTTTTAACATCTATTTAACGACTATGAATCACAGTTTGAGTATCTGTACTCCACAGGAAGTCCAGACTGACAGTCACAGCATGCAATCAGTTTTGCTTCTAGATCAATTGTCAGGAATGGCTGCACAAGATTTATACTGACTGCTTCCCTGCCAGGTTTAAAGGCACAGGACGCACGTCTGGTCATTTTTCCCTATATGTGTTCAGGCTAGTAAAATTTGCCTTTATATGAGAGAAAGAAAGAAAAAAGCCAAGAATGTAAGTTACCTTTGAAAGTACAATAATTAAAGTGAGGCTGGAGAGTGGCACAGTGGTTAGTAGTACTACATCACAGCTGCTTGAACCTGGATTGTATTAATGACCAGACTACTGGCTGTGTAGCATTTGTATAACCTTCCTGTGACCATGTGGGTTTTCCCTGTGTGTCTACACACTTCCTAAAGATGATCATGGTAGGTTAACTGCCATTTCTAAACTGACTTTCTATGAGTCAGTGTGCTAAATTATAGACTGTTCTCTATCTAATAATAATAATAATAATCATAAATTTTATTTATTTATAGGCGCCTTTCTAAACACTCAAGGACACCGAGCAATAGACAAAACACAGATTATAAACAAAAGTAAAATACAAAAGTTAAAATCAGACAGAGCAATTGTAATCAAAGAGAAAAAGCAGTCTTAAACAAATGAGTTTTAAGTTTAGATTTGAAACGTGAAAATGATTCAATATTTCTAAGCTCAGATGGTAGTGAGTTCCAGAGCTGGGGAGCAGAGCAACTGAATGCTCTGCTCTCCATAGTGGTAAGACGGATGAAGAGGACAGTCAAGTGGATGGAGGAAGAGGATCTAAGGGAACAAGAGGGAATGACAACATGGAGGAAGTCAGACAGATATGGAGAGGCAAGATTGTGGATAGCCTTAAAAGTTAGTAGGAGAATTTTGAATTGAATTTGGAACTGAACTGAAAGCCAATGAAGCTGCTGCAAAATGGGAGTGATATGGTGAATAGAGGGGGTTCTAGTAATGATGCGGGCAGCTGAATTCTGGACCAGTTAAAGTGGAAATATACAGACCTAGAGATGTTATTGATGTGGGACTGAAAGGATAAAGTACTGTCAAGGATGACACCCAGACTCTTAACCAGTGGGGAAGGGAAGACAAAGGAATTATCAATAACAAATGGAAAATGATCAGTTTTGGATAATGTTGAATTTGTACCAATGAGGAGAACCTCAGTTTTGTCACTATTTAATTTAAGAAAATTTAAAGAAAACCAGGATTTGATTTCTGCTATGCAATCAGTAAGGGAGGAGGGTGGAAAGGATGCAGTAGGTTTGCTAGTGAGATAGAGTTGGGTGTCATTAGCATAACAGTGGAGGCTAATGTTATATTTACGAAAGATATTGCCAAGGGGAAGGAGGTAAATAATGAAAAGGAGGGGCCCCAGGACAGAGCCCTGGGGCACACCTAATGTAACAGTAGTGGGTTGGGATGTGAAAGGTTTAAGCTGAACAAACTGAGTGCGGCCTGAGAGGTAGAATCTGAACCAGTCTAGTGGGGTGTGGGTAATGCCAATCGAAGATAATCTATTGAGAAGAGTAGTGTGACAAATAGTGTCAAAAGCTGCACTCAGATCAAGAAGGACAAGAATAGTAATTAAACCAGAATCAGCTGCCATAAGTTGGTCATTAGTAATATTTATAAGTACCGTTTCTGTACTATGGAGGGGACGAAAACCAGACTGGAACTGTTCGTACAGATTATTTTGAGATAAATGAGAACGAAGTTGAATAGCCACTATTTTTTCAAGAATTTTGGAAATGAAGGGCAGATTAGAAATAGGATGAAAATTACTAAAATTAGTCGGATCAGCACCAGGTTTTTTCAGTATTGGGGTTATTGCAGCAGTTTTATAAGATGAAGGAACAGTACCAGTAGTGAGAGAAGAGTGGATTATAGCAGAAATAAGAGGGACCAGAGAGGGGAGGCAGGCTTTGACTAGAACTGTTGGGAGGGGGTCCAGTTGACAGGTGGATGGCTTAGACTTAAAGACAAGATCTGAGATTTCTGAGAAAGTAGGACGCTGAAAAGAGGAAAATGAGTGAGTTGATGGGTGACATTCAAATGAAGTACTGGAGGAATCCAGAATCTAAGTAGTGGTTCCTGCCTTGCAGCCACTGTTCCCAGGATAAAAAATTCTCTAATTTTCTGAAAAACATGTTTAGAAGATAAATGGGAAAATGCATGGATCTTGCATTAACTCAAGATAATGTGTGAAATAATAAAATGTTTTATTATACTTTCTCAGCATATTCTCATTAGGGCTGCCTGGCCCTTTAAACAAAAGTAAAGTAAATGCAGTATGTTATTGCCATAACAACGTCAGGTACTGTACATGGAAATGGATGTTAAGATTTGTTGTGCAGGATAAATGCCCAAATTTATGAATATTAATGGAAAAAGGATAGAGAAATCGTCAAACTAACATACTAAGTAGAACTCCAAATTAAAGTGCAGTAATAGATAAGGTAAAATAACCTCTCGATGTCTGTTCTTCATCAAAATACACTGCTAAATGTGCTCTGTTAGTATTACTGAAACAGTTAATTTATCAACGGTACATCTATTTATATAATTGTATTGATTTTGCCCTGCTGATGGGTTGTTAGGATGGTGCATTTGTAAAAGGCAGCATGAATGTACAAGGCATAGAAATGGGATGGTCTGTATTAGCAATAAGGCTAAGAAGTTACTGCTGGGCAGGTTTGCCTGATACCTGTGCAGGTAGGAGGACCCATTGAAATGATAAACTGGGTTTAGTGCGGTCTGTCTTATTCTAAGATATATGGGTAGGTAGAGTTTAGATGATTATTTAGAAATGTAAAGAGTGTGCCAGAAATAACGCATATGTAACAATTCCCATGAAAATAACAATCTCTTTTAATTGGATATCTGGTAAACCAAACCAGGGGGTGGGCAAGCGGGGGCGAAGCTCCTTAGTCTATATTAAAAATGGAGAAACATTCTATAGGGCTTCAACTACAAATTAGTTTATTTTTTCAATTTTATCTTGACAGTGGTTAGTTCAACTTTTGCTGTCACTCATTTCATAGTCGCTTCTGACAGCAAAACAGTAAAACACCTGTCGTGAATGATGAAGCAAGTAAATCTCATTGCAGAATGTGGAATGGACTGGGGTCAGATATACTGTAGGTGGGGCTGGATGACAGAGTGATGGGATCAGGTGGAATTAATGTCAGGTCTGATGACTGAGCTTTTCCATTAAAAAAAAGGTATGATGCTAGATGAGTATTAATTTATTCAATTTGCTAATAATGGCATTGTTTATTTATTCTATACAATAGTAATGGCATGTTTTACTTATTCATCACCTTATAAATGTAAGTGCCATTCCTTAATATTCCCAAATGCAGATGTAGGTCTTGTTACTTGCTAACAGTCTGGGTTTCTGCCTCTGTCCCATCCTGCACTTATCTTATGTATGTCGCCATATGCAAACATCAGTGACAGCAGCTCACTTTTTTCTGCTCCTTGAAGTAGGAGCAGATAAGTGACATGATGTTCATATACGGAAAACTACAAAATATAAGCAGCTTAAATTATGTAGAAATTTTGAAAAGATGGCTTGATGACACTGTACGTTACAGTGACTAAACATGTATTGAATATTTTCCTTGCACTAAAAACAACATGTCTTTCCAAAACAAAATAAGGACTTATTACAATGTGCATCATACAGACCAATTTCACTTCTGAATAACTACATTAAAATACTCTCTAAAATCATAGCCAGAAGGATGGAGAAAGTGCTCTCCTCGGTAATATCACAAGACCAAACTGGATTTATTAGGGGCCGACACTTATCTTCAAATCTTCGACGCCTGTTTAATGTAATATACTCACCAACTAAATCAAACACCCCAGAAATATTATTATCATTGGATGCAGAAAAAGCATTTGACATGATTGAATGGAAATACCTTTTTACTATATTGGAGAAGTTTGGGAACATTTGTGCATGGATTAAATTACTGTATACTAACCCAGAAGCTTCAGTTTGCATCAATAACATTTGCTCAGACTACTTTAAACTAGAACGTGGCACTAGACAAGGATACCCCTTGTCACTGCTGTTTGCGATTGCCATTGAACCACTGGCAATACATTGTCGAAATACTGATCAGATAAAGGGGATTAGCAGAGAAGGACTGGAACAGAACATCTCATTATATGCAGATGACATGGTACTGTATATTTCGGTCCCAGAAAATTCTGTGCCTGCAGTCTTAACAGCACTCACAGAATTTCAAAAGATCTCTGGTCTCAGAATTAATCTGAATAAAAGTGTACTCTTTCCAGTGAATTCTCAAGCATATAATATTAGATTAGACACCCTACCTTTTATCATTGCAGAACAGTTTAAATACCTCGGGGTAAACATCACAAGTAAACATAAAGCTCTTTATCAACAAAATTTCGCGTCTGCATGGAGAAAATTAAACAAGACTTGCATAGATGGTCAACTCTTCATCTCACTCTAGCTGGAAGAATTAACACTGTTAAGATGAATATTGTTCCTAAGCTTCTTTTTTTATTCCAGAACATCCCAATATACGTTAATAAATCATTCTTTAAGCAATTAGATTCAACAATAACCTCATTTATTTGTAATTCAAAACATCCACGCATCAAAAGAGCGACCCTACAAAGACAAAAGGAAGAAGGCGGCATGGCTCTACCTAACTTCCACTTTTATTACTGGGCGGCAAATATACAGGCGATAAGAACCTGGTCACAAATAGAAGAACATACACAGGCATGGACCGTAATAGAAGTAAAATCCTGCCGTACTTCTTTGTATTCCCTGCTCTGCGCTCCAATAAACACACGTTATCGGCAATACACTAATAACCCAATTGTGCTCCACTCACTTAAAATCTGGAACCAATGTAGAAAGCATTTTAAGACGGAGAAGGTTCTATCTGTGGCACCCCTGCAAGAGAACCACCTCTTTCAACCTTCACAAACATATGCAGTTTTTAATATCTAGAAAAAATTTGGAATTAACTTGCTTAGAGATCTTTATATAGACAACATCTTTGTATCCTATGAACAATTACATTCCAAATTTAACATTCCAGCTACACATTTCTTTCACTATCTTCAAATCAGGAACTTTGTTAAACAGAACCTTCCAGATTTTCCTCATCTTGCACCCTCATCCACACTGGAAAAAGTATTGCTCAATCTCAAGGAATTAGACTCCATCTCTACAATATATAAAATCATTTTACAATCCCTTCCTTTCAAAGATCCAAGAGGACACTGGGAAAAAGATCTCTCAATTAATATATCAGAAAAGGAGTGGAAAGTAGCAATGCAGAGAATTCACTCAGCTCCATATGCACAAAGCATACAATTATACAACTCAAAATTATATATCGAGCACATCTGTCTCGACTAAAACTCTCCACAATGTTTCCAGGGCATGATCCAACCTGCGAATGCTGCAATCAAGTCCCAGCCTCACGGGGTCACATGTTCTGGGCCTGTACCAAATTAACAATATTCTGGACAAAAATTTTTAATTATCTTTCAGATAGCCTTCGACTCACAATCCCTCCTAACCCATTAACAGCTGTGTTTGGGGTTCTTCCAGAGGGGTTTAAAGTGGAGAAAGACAAACAAATTGTGATTGCATTCACTACACTCTTGGCATGCAGACTCATTCTGATAAACTGGAAGAACCCAAACTCTCCTCTTTTAAGTCAGTGGGAAACCAATGTGTTATATTATTTGAAATTGGAAAAAATCAAATACTCAGTTAGAGGATCCGTACAGACTTTTTTCAAAACATGGCAGGATCTAATCAGTAATATCTATACTAATAAAAGGCAAAGCCCTCACTCACTCACTCACTCACTCACTCACTGACTCATCACTAATTCTCCAACTTCCCGTGTAGGTAGAAGGCTGAAATTTGGCAGGCTCATTCCTTACAGCTTACTTACAAAAGTTGGGCAGGTTTCATTTCGAAATTCTACGCCTAATGGTCATAACTGGAAGGTATTTTTCTCCATTAACTGTAATGGAGTTGAGCTGGAATGACGTGGGGGAGTTTTGTGTGACATCATCACGCCTCCCACGTAATCACGTGAACTGATTGTCAACGCAGTGCGTAGAAAACCAGGAAGACCTCCAAAAAGCGCTTAAGAAAACATGCATTATATAATTGAGAAGGCAGCGAAAAACAATAAGAAGCGAGCGAGTGACATATACTACCATATTCATGAGTGTTGCTGCCTCGGAAAGAAAGAAAGGTGTAAACCTAAACTTTAAATTAAGTTCATAGACAGGCTACGCTGGCATTTCACATGCCCACAGGTAATGCGGGATACAAGTTTAATGAGAGGACGCAGGATATAAACGAGAGTTTTGACCACTTTGTAACTAAGTTAAAATTGTAGGTGAAGGGGTGTGCTTATGCAAATTCCGAGACTGTGTTTGTGGGGATTGACAGTTAAAGGCGGGTGGGGAGTCACGTCATCATCTCCTCCCATTCATCTAATTTCGGTCTGAGCTGAGCTCAGCTAATGCCGTCTTCAAGCAACTTCGTCAGACTGCCACCAAATACTCACAGAAAAATCCACAAGTTAATACACACGCTATCTCTCGAGTTTCTCCACACTGAATCCTCCAGGCACTACTTACAAAAGGTCACATTGACAATCGTGTTACGTTATTTTTAAAATCTTTCCTTTTCTTAGCACAAGCACAGCTGAGAAGCTTCGATGCATGTGCTCCATAACGCTAAAAATAATGCATTTAATCACACTTTGCATTACAAGCAAAGGGGAGCTTTTGTCAATGCATGATTTCCTGGTACACGGATTACATTGATCAGCGCATCCCGATTCATTTTACCCTCGCACCACCTTAGTTTGAGAAGAAGTCTGAAAAATATGAGGTTAACACAGAAAAACATCACCAATTCAAGCTTTATGAATAATCGATTGCCATCAATAATTGTTTTGGTAAAGCCATCCTCCTTCCATTTTATAATTTTTCCGCCAATAGCCATGATTAAATGAACGGTAAATAAAGTAAGAGCAAAGCGAGGGTGACTTATTTAGGCAGGCATATATATGACAGCAACACTCATGACAATGTCAATCATGTTACGTTATTATTAAAATGTTTCCTTTTCTTTTTCATTACTTCTTTAACACACTACTTCTCTGCTGCGTAGGCGCGGGGATTTTGCTATATATATAATATATGAATGACCTCCAAAGAGCTGAGACTTTTGATATCATGAATGTGTCTGCAAAACTGTGGTCTCCTGCCCAGCAAAGTCGAGCAGCCAGCGCCGCATAGCTGTGCCGGCCTTTGAGACGCTGACTGCGCTTCTGCCTTAAGTCAAAGTGAGCACTTTTAATTTTTTTCATCCTCCCCCTGCGCTATAGCCCAGACAAGTGCAAACACGGGACCCCTTTTCTACACCACGGAAAAATAATATTAAGGCGATTCACACTTTCTTTTGCACGTATATGATTATGAGGTCATCACCTCGGATTATGAAGACACGCACACGAGTGGAGGACTGACAGTGCCATCACAGCTGCTGATTAATGGCAGGGACGTCTCACCAGTCTACACAAGACCCACCGTGACTGTCCCCAAAAGGCGATCATAATGTCAGCGAACACATCTCTCTATACTATATAAAAGAAAAAGGCAACTTTCCTTTCTTTACACCTTTTATCCCAAACCAAAGCCTTTCTCTCTTAACAGTGCAGAGGACACAAAACTAATTTTCTTTAAATGCCGGTAAGGCACATTACCAGAGGCACAAATTTGAACGTTCACATAGAAAATGTAATTTCTATACCACAGCCGTCGTGTAGCGCCTTTCAAAAGGGATCTACTACCGAGAGATGATCCATATACATTTTAGCTGCTGTTAGTTACTTACCTGTTGTGTTACACAGTCTTTAAAATGTAGTTTACCTGAAACCACTCCAGTAGTGCTCAATGTACCTGTACTTCTTAAAACGTTAATGTTTTACTGTTTAATAACTTATAGACTATATTTTATTATTTTTCCCTTGCACTCAGTGACCAAAGCTATACACACACATATAGACACATACAAACATACACACAAGTATATATATGTGTATATATATGTATGTATGTGTATATATATATATATATAAACACACACACACACCCCTATCTACATTATATATATATATATATATATATATATATATATATATATATATATATACATATATATATATATATATATATATATACATACATACACACACACACATACATACATACATACACACATATATATAATTTGTGTGTGTGTATGTATGTATGTATGTGTATATATGATGTAGATAGGTATGCATATATATATATGTGTATATGTAGATATGTATATAGATATGTAGATATGAAGATATGTATGTGTATATATGTATGTATGTGTGTGTGTGTGTGTGTGTGTGTGTGTGTGTGTGTATATATATGACAGCAGCAATCCAAGCTGTGAGAAAACACTAAAAAGGAGGCGTGTCAGACGTTGTGGTACATTTTCTGATGCAGCTAGACGAAAAAAACTTTGTGACGCTGCCGCCAAATACACAAAACAATTACTTTGACAATCATGTTACATTATTTTTAAAATGTTTCCTTTTCTTTTCATAACTTCTTTAACACATGACATCGCTGGGCGCCTGGTATTTTGCTATATATATATATATATATCACAGCGACACTCATAACAGTGACAAAACAATTACATTGACAATCATGTTACGTTATTTTCAAAATGTTTCCTTTTCTTTCTCTTTCCTTCTTTAACACACTACTTCTCCGCTGCCAAGCTGGTATAGAGATATATATATATATATATATATATATATATATATATATAGATAGATAGAGATATATATATATATATATAGATAGATATGAGAACAACATATATATATAGATAGATAGATAGATAGATAGATATGAGAACAACACTCATATCAATGACAAAACAATTACATTAACAATCAAGTTACGTTGTTTTTCAAATTTTTCCTTTTCTTTTTCGTACCTTCTTTAACACACTACTTCTCCACTGCGAAGCGCGGGTATTCTGCTAGTTTTAAAATAAGTTTATAAAGCACAGAGAATTTATTAATTAAGGTATGTTTACAAGCCTTAAATTTTACGCTGTTTGGCTTGCTCTCTCTCTCAGGGGTGGGGATTGATCTGTTCTTAACATAATTCTTCTTTTTGTAAAAACTTGATTGCTTTGTATGGATTTTAATAAAATTAATAAAAAAAAAAACAACCTCACGGCTACATTATCAAAAGATACTTCTCTGAAACTGTAGTTTATCAGCAAAGTGTCTCAGTTTTCTGCTATGTACCAACAATTTTAGCTTGTGATTTTGGCACAGATTTTAAATCTTCATCTCATACTTTTTAGAAAAAAAAATCCTGTTTAAGAAATTTGCATTACTGTACAATTAGCCATAGACCCTTGTCGTCAAACAGCTAACAACAGCATGTGAATATTTTCATGCATATTCTCCAGAATGGTAGAGGGGCTGATTTTTATACGCCCATAAATTGTAGACTATACTGAAAACAGGCTGAGACCTAGAGCCATTCAAACAGGGTGTAAGTTGCAGGGTGAAAGAAATCACCATTCATAAAAATTATTACTTGTACACTATTTTTTTTTGTTAATAATTTTCATGATTAAAAATTGCCCACTGCCATCAGCTGAAACAGAAGATTCAACCATAACAGAGCTCAAAAGCTAATCTCACATTTTGAGAACTTTAAACTTTTAATCCTTGAGACCATGTGATATATAACTGCATTATTCTATAGCACAACAAAAATGCCATAAGCTGATGAATTAGGCCACAGAATACACCAAATGTTTTCTCTGTTCAGCTCACACTTTCATGTGCAGTTTATTAGGTACACCTGCTTATTAGCAAATATAGTCTGCTCCTTCAAACCACCAATCACATGGCCACAACTCAATATACTGTATACAGTATATCATGCGGATATGCTCAAGAGGTTTAGCTGTTACTTAACCAAACTAATGGTTCCCTTTCACCAGATGCCACAGCTGTAGTTGTCAATGTGCTAAGTGAACGGCACATAAAGAAATCACCACTGGTCGTGAATGGTAGCTCCACAAGTAAATACAGAACTTATTGTATATGCTGACTGAGTAATGACCCCAATGTTTGCTTACAAATTAAAAACAGACACTACAATTTACCTAAGTGGCTTACTAAATAAAATGGTTAACAGTTAATATAGTTAAAATTACATCAAAAAAGATTTTTTAAGTGACAAAATTTTATTCAAAAATGCACTAAAAAGTAAAAAAGATTTTTTTTCTCTTTTACTAAGATTTTGTTGGTCTTATGTGACTAAAATTTAAATCATGGCCATAAAAGAATTCATTTAATTTAATTAAAATGCATAGATTTGTTAAAGTGAAATTTCTAATCAGCTTAACTATGGAAAGAAAATGACACATCATATAAAAGCTGTTTAAGGTATGTAGGATAATATAATTATAATTAGATTATAATAATAGATAATATAATTATAATTACAGAAATTTTCAAATTGGAGGAGTTATTTATTTTTGAAATTATTTAAGGAATTTTAGTGGTAAGATGAACCAGTGGCGGTGAGTGAGTGAAGAGGACAGTGCAGGAACGTGTCAGTTTCTCGGTCCACGAAGAAGACTATTTTGCAAAGGCACCCTCATCTATTAAGGAATTGAAAACAGTTTTTTAACTTTTTAAATTTATTTTATTCATTGTGTGCTCTGTGATTATGTTTTATTGCTTTTATGCGGGAAGGCTGGCGTGTTTTAAGAATCCATCCTCCGTCAATGAACTACTAGATGCAGAGCTAAGAGAAAATGCCATCTGCTGTTGAATCACAGGTGGAGCACTTCCAAGTATGACATGAAGTCGTGATGTAACATTTGCCCATTTCAAATGAAAGAAGACCACTTTAAACACAGTGCCCATTACTCTTCCAAGGTGTTCATCACCTAATTCACTCAATACAATGTGCTGGTGTATAATTCAACGAAAACTTCATAAATTGGAACCTTCCAATTTAATGGACAAGAACCTTCTGCGTATCTGTCACTGCAGTTAAATCTCTTGTTTGATGTTAAAACAAGCCGGACAGTGGTAAATATATATCATTGCTGGCTTCACAACTTGCCCTGTGACTGTCATTATCTTTAGTTCTATCATGGAGCAATCTGAAAAATTGTAAACTTCAGTTATTTCAAAAGTTTCACAATTCACACATCTGATCCAAATACAAAGCCATGCAATATCCCCCAAACATAGTTTCTAAACTTAAGACTGTGGACAAAAGTACAGTTTCAGCTTTATTGTCAGATTCTGAGACATTTCTGTAGTTTATTAAGCTATTGTATATTTGCTCAGTTGACAGTTTAGCTCTCAAATTATTTCATTCTTCTTGTGCATATCCCATAATAAGCACTGTGGTTCAAGAAGCACTGGGAAGCCTGTAAAGCACTGATTACTCAAGGTTACCCATCTGAAGGCTCCTGTTCTTTGATTTAGGAGGGAATTCCTTAGCAAAATCTTTGTAGGCTGTTTCATAAGTTCTTTTAACGTTTAAGATGTTGCAAACAGAATAAAAATTGAAGGTCTGCAAAAAAGCTCCTCCATTTTTCCCACTCTTTACTATCTTCTTCAGCGATGGCCCTAATCTTTTTTCCATTTTCTGTTCATTAAACCTCAATATTATCATTGTTTATCTACAAGACATTTGTCCTCTGTAACAACAAATCAAGCCATGTTTAAGAGGTTTCAATAATACACTGGCACAGTTTGGTGCACTGAGGGACATAAGTTGTTTTTTAAAAAAATAGTTTGGTAATTGGATGTTGAAGAAATGCTATTTAATGTTATTTACTCCTTATATTTTGAGGTGATGGCATTTTTTGTGGAGATTTTTAATCACATCGTTTCATGCAGAATGGAGAGAGAAACGTTTATGATATACTAGAAGCCAATAGTGACCAATGCTGTACAACACTGTGAAAAACATCTATGGATAAAAGCAAAAAGATCTTATGTTATTCATCAGTTTTCAAATTATGTGCTCAAAACGTGCACTACAAATGTTTTTATCTAGACTACTGTTAAATAGACATTTTTGGGAATTATTAGTGGACATCATAAACAGGAAATCTTAAGCCTCGTGGGAATGACTTTTTGAATCGAAGACCTTCCTCTACTCCTCCTTTATTGTTCAAGAGTTTTGCCTTCAATTCAAAGTCTTTCCCATGAGGCTTTAAACTTCCTTATTTACTGTATGATGTTATCTTATAGTTTGTGATGTATGTACTGTATGTGTAGGGTTATATATAATGACTTTGGATAAATCTATTACATAAATAAAAATGAATAAAGGCACACTATATTTGTGAGCTGTTTCTAATATATTGAAAACTTTGCAATTATTTAAAACATCTTGCACAAATGTAATACATAAAGCAGAATGTGTAATTGTGTGTTTGTCCCCACCACATTTTTAATAGATTCTGCATTTGTACAGGCATTTGGAAGAGTATTAAGGACAAAATTAAATAAATAAATACATAAATAAATAAGAAATAAAAAACATATTCTGTGACACATTTATTTACTGTATTTCTGCTCAAGTTTTATGCTATTTCTTTATCTATTGTCACATTTCACTGTATTTTCATTTATTTGCATATTTATTTATTCAATTTTGCCTGAAATATTCCTCCATACGTTTAAAAGATTATTACAGACATAAATAAATAAATAACAAAAACATATACAATGTCACATTTGTTTACCGTATTAATGCTCACATTTTATGCTCTGTATTTATCAACACATTTCACAATATTTTTATTTATTTGCATATTTATTGATTAAATTTTGTCTGAAATATTCCCCCATACATTTGGAAGTGTATTACGGACATATAAATGAATAAATAAGCAACAAAAACCATATTCCCTCACATATCTATTCATTTATGCATACATTTCGCACTCATTTTCTTTATTTATTGTCTCATTTAACAGCACTTATATTTATTTGTGTATTGATTTATTTAATAGACATAGTACCTGTTGAATACAGGGAATAGAATACTTAAAAAATATTTGCTATCTCTTGCCCTACATGTACCTTCAGCACCTTTCCTCTGTATTCGTATATATGAATGTCTTGAGCATGTTCCTGTAAAGCCTGCGTCTCAGACTCTCTTTATTTGCGAGACACCTTTCTCACCTCCTGTCTGGTTTATTCCTAGTTGTCTCTGAAGGTGACTCTGTCAGTGTGGCTCATATGCTTTTACTTCTCCATGTGTGTCTCACACTTGCACATCCTCATTTGTCGCAGCACCAAAGCCAAACCAACCAATCAGGTTGCTTTAAGGGACTGGATACACAGACCTTACTGTTTTATGATACAGTAGAGTTATTTACTTATTAATTTATCTAATTAATTTTGTCCAAAATATTCCTGCATACAGGGAACATCATAAGCTATTTAGTTACAATGTTTTCCGTTTGGGGAACTTTATTTAGCGACAATACCAATGTTTTTTTAGGGAAGTACCCTTTGGAGGCATTTTTGGGATTTGCACGGGTATGTAAAGTTGTGGGCCACAGTGGTTTTAATCAGTGAAATTTTGGTTTGGGCACAATGTTTTTCCCCTGGGGAATTTTTTTAGTGATCACAGCTGCACTTTATTCTTCTCCGAGCACAACTAGGCATACCTGCTTGTGTGTTATTTAAAGCTAAATGTTTGTTTGTCGGCTATGCAGATCCACATAGTTGAAGCTAACTATGCTAGATTATACACAGATTCCCCATGTATACAGGAGAAGATCACAGGCTGGGTTTCACTCTGAACTTTGACTACATCTGCACTTTATCAGGGAAGTGCCCTGAAGAGGCTCCCAAATTTTGGTGTGGGTTCGGAATTTCACCCTGGGAAATGTATTTAGTGACTGCACATATGTTTTATTCCTTCTCAGGCAGTGACATGTGCCTTAGTTATATTTTATAACTGTTTTTGGAATATTGATAAAATATACATTTCTAAACATCTGATTAAATGACAAGGTATTGGTACATTATTACATATTAAAGATTTAATATTGCTATATAGTAAAGTAGCATTTTTTTTACTACGCCAGTAAATGCTAGCTGATTTAGGTTTACCTTGAAAATATTGCCTGAATACATGTTAGCTAGCAAGTATGAACATGAAATAGGAAATAACAGAAACTATTCAAAAGGATTGTAAAATGATTTTTTTAACTATAAATACTCTTAAATTACTTCTTATGGTGCTGTCTATAGAGATTTTCTTACAAGGTTCCAAAAGAAAGATAATGAAAAGCAAATTCTTCAGCAGTTGGGAGTGAACAAATCAGCCATTCAGTAATGTTTGTACATGTACATATTTGGTAACAAAAATGTGGCTCAGGTGTGCGTCTGTCAAAAAAGCCTTTTAGCCATGTCATTTTTTTTCTTATTTTGACTATATGTTTGTTATAGTAACTGACTAGCCAGTTCAGTACACCCCAAGGGTTTTCATTTAATACTCTTATTTTTGCCATGCTTTGTTGACTTTGTTGCCACACATGCGCTTACTCTTACTCAATCCCTTCTTGTGAATTGGAGTTGTAAGATACATTTTCATTTTTACATAATTTCTTGGTGTCATAGTCACTCTTAACCCTGTGACCCTTAACAGCTGTGTTTGGTGTACTCCCAGACGGGCTCAAAGTGGAGAAGGACAAACAAACTGTAATTGTCTTAACCTCACCGCTAGCACGTAGACATATCTTATTCAATTGAAAAAACCTAGCCCACCTCTATTAAGTCAGTGCATAACTGATGTTATATACTATTTGACATTGAAAAAGATCAAATTCTCACTTAGTGGATCTGTTCAAAACAATCTAATCAATAACATTTTAGAATAAGCTTCTATATTGGTTGCTACTTTTAAAGATTTGCTCTGGTAGTTGGCTCCCCTCTCTATCTCTTGGAAGGGGGTTGAATTTTGGCATATTAAGTTTGACTTGATGTTATTTGCTTAAAATTAAAATCAACAAAAAATATTTAAAAAATCATTTTTAAATGATTCCTAATATGAACATTATAATAATTTGCTTACTAAGTGTTTATACTAAAGTGATTTGTTTTTTTTAAGTGTTACTGATAAAGATCAGGCCCAGGATTTGTCTTCTAGATATCATCACACTTACAGTAGTGCCTGAAGCACATGGTACTCTTCTGTTTTAAGATCTTTAAATATACAGCCTGAGGCATTCCATTAATTTCTTATTTTATAAATGCCAAGGTGAAATATTTATTCAGGTACTTAGCTATTTCCTTCTCGTTTTTATAAACATTTTCTACTTTATCCCTGGAGAGTCCTAAATTGTCATTTACTGTTTTTTAAGTTGAGTTGTACTTGAAAAAAGTTTTTTGCTTGTTGTCTTGGTTTTTGCTTTTCTTTTTTAGTGTTTTTATCCCAGGCTCAAGTTTCTAGTGCTTCTATAGGCCTCTTTTTTAATTTTCCTGTAGAGTGTTTATTTTAGTATTATGTTTTTAGTAATGTCTATCTTTATTCATAGAGATTTTTTTGGAATGTATTTTGTGTCTGGATCAAAATGTTTCAGAATTTCTGCATAAAGCACAATGGAAATATTACAAACTGTCAACCAAATCCAAAAACATAAAAAGTATTGACTAATAATATTATGGTCTTGCAATTATGAGTATTAAAAGTCAGAGCTTAGTTGAGTCTTCTGTTTAAATGATGAACAGTTCAGTGCTTCATTGCTAGAATTAGATCTTGACTTGAGAGACAAAATTAATGATAGAACAGCCATTATAGTTTCACAGATATTGAGATATTCTGAAAATTCTGAACTATCTGTAAATGTGAAGAATTAACATTTTACTACTGAGTACCGAGAAAGGTATTTTTATCAACTTGTCACTATAGCATCTGGGTCCAATAGTCAGGTAACGGGGGGCTAAGTTTGCAAAAGGAGATTAAACTTTGTAGGAAAACACATTCAGCTTAATCGGAGAGTCTGACTAAAAAGCACAGCATTTCAAATTTAAATTGATCTGAAATTATACGATTATATATGCATTATATTGCCCCTTGTCATATGGGTCCCTATTTTCATCAAAAGTAATGCTTTTCTCTATCCATTTAAAAGAATTGATTCTGATGCTTGATCTACAGCAGTGTAACCAATAACACTGAAAGTCTGTCTGCGTGAATGTTCTTGAATCATTAAGAATCACTCAATACGGCCTCATCAACACCTTCAGAATAATAGAAGGGAAAAGATTTAGAGTCAGCACACTGAAACTAGATATGACGCTTTGACTGGATAGATCAGAGTTTCTGTCCGATTGCATAAAGCTTTTTATAATCCAATTGCAATGCAGTCAGCATTTCCTATCAAACCTAGGTTTCAAAATGATCCTGTGGATTTTATATTTTGCATTTCTAAAAAAAGTGCTTCTCATTCTTGATCCAGGTAGGATTATTCTTGTTGTTGATTTTCATTATTTCCAAGTTGTTAATCAAGAATTGGAATCTGCTTTCTTAAAATAATAAACAAATATTTACAAATTGTTTCTTCCAGTTCCTCCCCTTAGCCACTCAATTCAAATTCAAGTTCATCTTAATAAATTCAATCATTAATTCTGCAAACTCACTAATTCCCAGATTGGCTTCAGTAGCATCAGGGACAAGGCAGGCTTGACGTCCATTGCATGGCACATTGAAATAAATACTCACATTCAGTCACACTGAGCCAATTTAGAGCTACCAGTCAGTGTATCTATGTATCGTGAGGCATGAAACCTGGGAACTTGGAGAAATCCCACTGGACACGGAATAACAGGTGAAGTCCAAAGAAATAGTGGGATGGTGATACTAACCTGTGTGTCACCATACTGCCCTAATTTCAAACTAGCACACTGGAATTCTTATTCACGTGTTCTTTCAGAAACCATAGAAGTATTCAAGTAAGTAAGTAAACAGTGAAATTGCATCGCGCCAGTATGTATAGTGCATAAGAAAGCATAAAGAAATCAAGCATATAATAATGACCAAAAATAAAATCTTTTTTGTCAATACTCACTGTTAAAAATGGAAGTCAGGAAATTGCACTGAACCTACGCTCACTGGCCACGTTATTAGGTATACCATGGTACTACCAGGTTGGACCCCCTTTTGCCTTCAGAACTGCTGTAGTTCTTTCTGATATAGATTCAATAAGATATTGGAAACATTCCTCAGAGATATTGGTCCGTATTGACCTGATAGCATCACACATTTGTTGCAGATTTGTCAGCCACACATCCATGATGGAAATCTCCCATTCTACCACAACCCAAAGGTGCTCTGTTGGATTGAGATCAGGTGACTGTGGAGGCCATTTAAGTACAGTGAACTCATTGTCATTTGAGTTTTATGACATCCTGCTGGAAGCACCCATCAGAAGATGGGTTTGCTGAGGTCATAAAGGGATGAACATGGTTAGCAACAATACTCAGGTAGGCCGTGGCATTTAAAGGATGTTCAGTTGGGACTAAGGGGCCCTAAGTGTGCCAAAAAAATATCCCTCACACCATTACACCAACACCAGCCTGAACTGTTGATACAAAGCAGGGTGGATCCATGCTTAATGTTGTTGACACCACATTCAGACCCTACCATCCAAATGTCACAACCGAAATCGAGACTCATCAGACCAGACAATGTTTTTCCAATCTTTTACAATCCAATTTTGTTGAGCCTGTGCAGACTGTAGCCTCAGTTGCCTATTCTTAGCTGACAGGAGTGGCACCTGGTGTAGTCTCATTACTGGAGGCCATCTGCTTCAAGGTTCAATGTGTTATGCATTCAGATATGCTGTTCTGCATAAACCGGTGGTAACAAGTGGTTATTTGAGTTACTGTTGCCTTTCTATCAGTTCAAACCAGTCTGGCCACCTACTCTGACCTTTGACATCAGCAAGGCATTTTCACCCTGATGAGCTCAACTCAATGGATATTTCCCCTTTTTCTGACCATTCTCTGTAAATCCTATAGATGGTTGGTTGTGAAAATCCCAGTAGATCAGCAGTTTATGAAATATTCAGACCAGCCCGTCTGACACCAACAACCACGCCATGTTCAAAGTCACTTAATTCACCTTTCTTGCCCATTCTGATGTTTGGTGTGAACACCAACAGGTCGTCTTGACAATGTCTACATGCCTAAATGCATTGAGTTGCTGCTCTGTGATTGGCTATTTAGACATTTGCATTAACAAGCAGTTGAACAGGATTGCCTAATAAAGTGGCTGGTGCGTGTATTTGCTGTCATAGAATGGGAATATAAAATGCTATAGTAAAAAGGTAAAGTGAATAAATACAGTTATGTTTTGTGCTAATATAAATTTACAAGCCTATCCATTAATTTTCTCATCTGTTAATGCAATTAAGGGCATGGATTGAGTTAGACATTCAGGCTGAGGGGGCCAGACAACCCATAAAAAACAGATGCCTTTTTTAGTGAAGTAACCGAACTGCTGCATATTTTCATCATGATAGATAGACACACTTGAAAGGCACTATATTATAGATAGATAGATAGATAGATAGATAGATAGATAGATAGATAGATAGATAGATAGATAGATAGATAGATAGATAGATAAAATGCAGTGTTACAGTATAAGAAAATGGCATACATATACTTTGAGATTGTCCAAGGTAATAATGGGTTAATAACTATGTTAAAAGTTGGGGTGCCAACCTGGTTGTCCCCATTTACTTACAAAACGAAACCAAAACTGTGTTCGATGATGCGTTTACAAACAGTAACCTTCTGGCATCATAACAAAAAACTGTCGCCTATCAAGGATTCTTGTTAAGGCTCAAAGGAACTCTGTCTCTCCTCCTATCTCATCAATAAATTATGCCTCCTTTCAGGTGGCTGTGCTTTTATGGTCCAGGGGTGAGAAGGGAGAGAGTTGGTTGCCCTCACTGGGTGGTTTCCCGGTACTGTGGAGGCAAAGGAAGATGACACAGTTAGCGGTAGGGCCTCATCTTAGCCCCTGGTCATATTATATACCTGGAAGGAACCTGGATGATGACCCTCTGACGTGCATGAGTAACAACATGTAACAAGAATTCTGATAATCTGAAATATACTAACAAGGTACACATACGCAAATAATAGGAATTATCTATTAGTAAATTAACAATGTGTAGGGATTTACTAAATGCAAACTAAATTAATTATTTATACTTATACAGTAAGTTACAATTTTACAGTACAGGATGTTTGTCATTGGCTCCATATATTGGCACAGCATATCATAGATCGCATAATTATCTGTAAAGATATCCCCTATACGAGCTCTGTACCTTTCATCAAACAGGGAACAATACTGCCATGGCTGAGGGGTGACTCATTATAGAGATTATAGTTAAGGTAGAAACAACATCACATAGCGCTCTTTGAAGCAACACAGTTTTCTCTGTTATTAAACGTCTCCTCTGTTTAACCAAAACCTCATACAGGAGTTGAGATTCAATGTCCAGTATAGTAAGCAACCTCTGGAGTGACCTCTGTTCTACTACTTCCTTTAGAGAGTCCAGACTGACTTCTAAGTGTAAACTAGTCTTGTTAATCAATTTGTTTAATCTGTTGGCTTCACCTACACTGATGCCATTTCCCCAGCACGCTATTACATAGAAAAAACAAACTTGTCACTACAGATAGGTAGAAAACGTGTAAAAGGTGGCATACATACACATAATGATGTCAACCTCCTCAAGAAATAGAGGTTTCTATGAACTTCTTCATATACATCCTTGATGTTGGTATTCCACTAAAGCCTGTTGTTCAGATGCACCATATCCTCACCACTTCCACATCTTCACCGTCAATGAGAACTGGGGACAGAGTGGGCTTCACCCCACCTGAAGTCTAATGTTATCTCCTTTGTCTTATTGATTCTGCAGGGGGCTCAGTTTGCACCTTTCAACAAAGTCCTTAACTTGTGGCCTGTACTCATTCTTCTGCCCACCACTGATACACCCCAATATGGCGGTGTCACAGAAAAAATCTGCAAATATGATTCAGTTCTGAATCTAAATTATGAAGTGAACAGGGTAAACAGAAATGTTAATTAATCAAAGGCACATTTTTGTTTGATAAACATTCTGTTATGGTGGTGTGTGTGATGTGTGATTGAGGTTTGCTCAGACTGCTTTACTGCTGCTTGTACAGGCAAGACATCCAGGTTCAAACTGCAGGCACAGGGACACATGTGCATGACTCTGCAGCCATTTTAATAGCTTGGACTGAAGTGAGGAAGTGAGGTCATAAGGATCGGGCACGTGTTCATCACTCATTGGATCAAGCCCAGATGTGACATCAGAGGGGCCGGAGCTGGTAAGGTCTGTTTTCATTGGTTCGGTCCCGGAAGTGATGTCAAGAGAGTCAGGTGGAATCTCCCAGGAATAGTCTACAGGGAAGAGAGAAAAAGAGTCAGTGCACTCTGCCCCATCCCGGCATGCCTCAGAACTGCCTTCACTCAAGCCCTTTAGCTGCCTCCCATGCGCACGTGTGTGACAAGATATATATATATATATATATATATATATATATATATATCTATACTAATAAAAGGCAAAGCCCTCACTCACTCACTCACTCACTCACTCATCACTAATTCTCAAACTTCCCGTGTAGGTAGAAGGCTGAAATTTGGCAGGTTCATTCCTTACAGCTTCCTTACAAAAGTTGGGCAGGTTTTATATCGAAATTCTACGCGTAATGGTCATAACTGGAAGCTGTTTTTCTCATTTACTGTAATGGAGATGATCTTGAACGCCGTGGGGGCGGAGTTTCGTGTGACATCATCACGCCTTCCACGTAATCACGCAGTACATAGAAAACCAGGAAGACATGCATTATATAATTGAGAAGGCAGCGAAACAATAAGAAGCGAAAGTGACATATACAACCATATTCATGAGTTCTGCTACTTGAAACAAAGCACGATGTAAACCTACACTTTAAATTAAGTTCATAAACAGGCTTCCGCTGGCATTTGTAATTTAGTGCCTGCCCATATAAGGCCGTCCGTCAGCGGCAATCCAATAGCAAACTCCACTAAATATTCACGGGTGAAGGACTGTGCTTATGGAGAGGAAGATGAGATGGTCAGGGTGGTGTTTGACACAAACTCAGC
Organism: Polypterus senegalus; assembly: GCF_016835505.1. Taxonomy (NCBI): domain Eukaryota; kingdom Metazoa; phylum Chordata; class Cladistia; order Polypteriformes; family Polypteridae; genus Polypterus; species Polypterus senegalus. The sequence goes on from NC_053162.1 coordinate 134,358,805, forward strand.
GAAACTGCGAGAGAAAGTTTTAAGTGCCAGGACTAAGGTAACATTAAATACAGCCATGGACATAGCACGAGATGGCACCAGCACAGCTGGGAACCTTCGATGCATGTACACCGAGCGCTCACGTGAACTGACACAGTGCACAGATAAAAAGCAACAGTTCCAAAGAGCTGAACAAAACCAATTACACAATTGAAAAGGCAGCAAAAATATGAAGCGCCTGATACAAGCATATTCATAAATCCAGCTACTGCGGAAACAAAGCACACGGTGGAAAAAGTCAATGTCCCGCTAAAGGAAGACAGTGTAAAAAACCCGTGCATGCAGTGTGTCAGGTCTCAGATAAAGAAGAAGACGAGCTGTTTATTGATGCAGTAAGAAACGAATCGATGAAAGAAACCTGTCATCTTTACAACGATTGACAAACACGGAATGTAACTTGAACACAACACATCCTACAAATACGAACCTGATTGAAAGAAATAATGATAATCAAATCCTTGATGACAGCAACACTCAGTAACACTCACAAAACAAATACTGTATATTGACAGTCATGTTACGTTATTTTTAAAATGTTCCCTTTTCTTTTCTAGCTTTTTAACACACTACTTCTCCTATGATACGCGGGTATATATATATGTATATATATATCCCGAACTACATACTCGAATAATGGATACTTTATTCGCCATCAATGATTGTTTTGGTAAAGCCATACTCAGTGTATTCATTAGATGAACGGTAAAAAGTAAGAGCGAGGGAGGATGACTTATTGAGGCATGCAGGCTGTAGTTCGCCAACTCTATCTGAATTGCGCGATCACATTTGAAAAATATATCTTTTAAGTTCTATTTAGTCCATATGTGTCAAACTCAAGGGCAGGGCCACATCCGCCCGGCGTAATTATATCCGCCCGCGAGATCATTTTATATACTGTATTATTGTTATTAATGGCCCGGGTATATGAAGCGCTGGTAACACAATAAACTACAGATCCCATAATGCAATGCAACGCTTCAGCTGCCTTGCCGAACACTTACCACGTTAATCAAGTCTATCTTATGATGCTGCAAGTTATTGCGAAGCTAGCTCACACGATGCTGAAGAGAAAAGTTGATTCTGAAAATAGAGCCTTTAAAAACCGATGGGAGGCTGAGTATATGTTTACTGAACCCGTGTGTCTCATTTGTGGAGCTAATGTGGCTGTAATTACAGAATTTAATCTAAGACGGCACTATGAGACAAAATACAGGGTAACCTGAATGCAATGCAGAAGATACAGAAAGCAGAAGAATTAAATAAGAATCTGACACTTCAGCGGACGTTTTTACCGTGCACAATCACAAAGTGATTTCAAGTGAAGCTGCTTTTATGGGAGACACAAATGCACCAGTGCAACCCTGTTGCCAAGTAATGTTAAACCAAGTCGTCACTACGGTGTTCCCAAATCGCACTTTGCTGATAAACTGAGCGCGCACTGAGTTTGCACGGCGCTTTGGTGACTTTGAAGAACAAAAAGTCCGTCTACATGCGGCTCGAACCTTGTGCATGTTTGGTAGCACATATCTGTGTGAGAAGCTCTTCTCAGTGATAAAGACTAACAAAACAGCACACAGGAGTCGCCTCACTGATGAGCACCTGCAATCCATCCTGAGAATCTCCACAACACAGAACCTCACACCAAACAGAAACGAACTTGTTGCCAAAAAAAGATGCCAGGCGTCCAGCTCTAAAATGACATATGAGCAAAGACAACTGAATGATTTGATTTGTTATTGCTGAAAGGAACACATTTTATTTATATTTCCAGGTTTTGTTATGCAGCATGTTCATATTTGAATTTGTATAATTTTGACAGGATATATTTTTGTGGAGAGCAAAATCTTTTGGGATATTTAAAATCTAAGTTTATTTTTATATTAAATTACATAAGAGTAAAGAAATTTGAATGTTTGTTCTTTTAACGTTTACTTTATTTCTAACTTGTATAATTTAGACAGGATATATTTTTATGGAGAGCAAAATATTATAAGTTGTTTAAGGTTTGAGTTGATTTATTCAGGAATAATATTCCTGTCTGTTTTTACCATTCCTACCAAAGATATTTCTGTCGACTAAATAAAAATTCCTTCTATTTAAAATTTAAAAGAACTTGAACAAATACGATAGTTCATAATATCCACGCAGACTTGCACGTAAGAGCGGGAGTTATCCGTTTTAACAAGCAGCGTATTGCACTGATACGAAATAGCTGTGTGTATATATGTAGATATGTATGTATATGTATATATATGTTTATATATGTGTGTGTGTATGTATATATATATATGTATTTGTGTGTATATATGTGTGTGTATGTATGTATGTGTGTATGCATATGTATGTGTATATATGTAGATATATATATGTGTATGTATATATGTGTATATATGTGTATATGTATAGATATGTATATATATATATGTTTATGTGTGTGTGTAAATAAATAAATATATATACATGTATATATATATGTGTATTTATATATATATATATGTATATACAGTATATATATATATATATATATATATATGACAACAACACTCATCACTCACAACAGTGACAAAAAAATGACATTGACAATCATGTTACGTTATTTTCAAAATGTTTCCTTTTCTTTTCATTGCTTCTTTAACACACTACTTCTCCGCTGCGAAGCGCGGGTATTTTGCTAGTATATATATATATGCAGACCCCGTGACCCTGTAGTTAGAATATAGTGAGTTGGATAATGAATAGATACATGGAGGTTTTAATGTTGGTTCTGCTCTCTTACCACTCTAAGAGACAGTGTCTAAATCTTTAACTAGTTATTGTCTGTGTGAAATTGATTAGGCACAGGTTAGTTTGAAAAGTGACATAAAATGGGCTGCACTTTCAGTGATTGCTGGGTGTGCATAAACATGCCCTGTGTCAGATGTTGACCATGTCGATAGTTGTCTCTAGTCGTATTCCTTGTATAGACTCTGGCACTATGCCACCCTGAATTGTAAGAAATAAGCTTTGAAATATTAATGAATGATTTTTGCTTTATCACTAATAATCAAAAATTGTTGCAATATAAATACATTCTTCCAAAGAGTCTAGAGGCATTTTTGATCATTGACCATCTATATATCTATGCTAGTGCTAGGCATTTATATATTGAACTGCTAGTTCAGCTACTTGTAAATTTTCTGCAATATTATGTTTATTTCCCCATATTCCTCCATTAAACCAGTTTAACAATGATACATTGTTTTAACTTTCTCAGTGTTTTTTGAAACGGAGACATCCTATATACTATTTGTATATTTATCAAAGTACTTGTCCTGGATTATTTTGTTCTTGTGGCAGAGCAGGAGGAAGTGGATTTTGGTCTACACTTCTGTCTTCTGACAGTGACCACATAGTTTTTTTTTCTCTCCCCTGGCTTTTCCAGTTCATTTGGAGGCGGTCATTTTGATGGTTAAGTTGTGGTCCCTGAGCCAGGATTTGTCTGGCTTTTTTTAGTTTGTGGATATCCTGTGTAAATTCATAATCTGCTTTTATGATCGCATAGCAATCACAGCAATTTAATTCAATGCTCATTGATCCAGTAAGCTTACTAGTGTGGTATGAGACTGAATTTCATGTTTCACATTTTTAATGCAGGCCTTTATTTGTATTTTGATGAGAAGCTCTTTTGTAGCAGGTCATTGAGATCAGTCTAATGAAATCATAAATTGTGAAGCTATCTAGGCATTTGTATAGACAGACCTCATTATACAAGTTCTCTCTTGGGGATCCAAAAAGTTCTATCTATCTATCTATCTATCTATCTATCTATCTATCTATCTATCTATCTATCTATCTATCTATCTATCTATCTATCTATTGTGGAAAATCAGCCCAGATACCGACTGACACCAAGACACACAAGTGCAAAACACACACTTTTATTTATAGTTCTTGCCCTTCAGCACACAATTCACCACACATAGGCTCAGTCCCTTCTCTGTCTTTCTTTTCTTTCTTCCTTTTCTCTTTTCTGGTGCTTCTATTCATTCCTTTGCAAGCTCTGTACTCCACCTCCCGACTCCGGCTCCCCAAATGGAGTGAGGTGGTCCCTTTTATGTTGCACCCGGAGGTTCTCCCTGACAAACTTCCTGCAGCACTTCCTGGTGTGGTGAAAGTGCTGCATGGGCACCCAGAAGCACTCCAGGTGCACGAGGATTCTCTTCCGGTAGCACTTCCTCGGGTGGAGAAAATGTGCTGCAGTCAAGGGCTCTGGAATTTTCCAGGCGCCCCGTCCAATCCCGTGGCCCTGATGCAAACCAAGGAGACTGCCCTCTCATGTCCTGGGGGAGGTATTGTCTCTCTCCTGGTCCTTCTATCCTACAGGCATCCCAGCAGGGCAAAAGACCCATACTATCTATCTATCTATCTATCTATCTATCTATCTATCTATCTATCTATCTATCTATCTATCTATCTATCTATCTATCTATCTATCTATCTATCTATCTATCAGCAGCTGATGTTTCTCTCTCTTTCTTTCTTACAGACACACACATATTCACATGCCAACAGCAAATTATTAATTCAGACTAATGGCACCGGTCTCAACACAGAGTCCTAGGGAAAAAAAATCATAGATAATTTAAAATAATCAGTTCTAATAAAAAACATACTGTGCATTTTGTATATATCATTACCATCATGCTCAGGGTAAAGTTTGCACTCAGTTTCTGCATGAGCGTTATTAAATGCACAATCATTTATTATCTGGCACAGCGGCTGGAGCCTCGAAAAGCCCTTGAGCTGTTTTGCCAGCTTGGGAATGAAGGGGACCTATAAACACATTTTGATGATATAATTGATTTACAATGGCTTAAGCAGATGAGTTCAATGATTTCTCTTAATATGATATAGGTCGAAATCATTATGTTGTTGGCAACCCATATAGACTTGAAAACAAAATTGAAAAACATGTAGGTAAAGAAACTTATATTTCCTTTTATCCATCTAGTTTCTGATTCTTCTTGGACAGGACATTATGTAGATTTCAAATTATTTATGAAACTTGGTCATAACTAATCTCACATTTATAAAACAAAAATATATTAATAACACTGCCCAATTCCTAGACAGGGGCAACAGGATCTCAGCAGCACTGGGCAGAATGAAAAAAAATTCTGGACTGGGTGAGAGTCTATTTAAGAAGACATTTAGACATTCCCCACACAGTGATAACTTAAAAAACAATCTGCCTAACACACATGTTTTTGAAATATAGGGGGAAAACCAGAATGCCCATGCTTATTGAAAATGTACAAATGCTCACCAAGAGTGCTTTGAATTTGAATAGGGCTTGTACCAAAGGCAATGGATTAGTGAGGCAACAGCACTGATCATTGCACCATTGTCTTGCACCAGAACAAATCAAAAATGCAATAGTTAATTATTGTAAACATAAAACACATTTGCATCTTTCAGTCCTGAGAAAGAAAGCAGTGCTGATAAAGCTGACAACAACAAATCAGTGGGTTGGTAAAGCTTGTATTTTAAACAGCCCCCACCTCGTCTAGTGAATATACAAATTTCTCCAAGGACTGTAATTCGTTTCAATCTCAGCTGTTACTGTAATCCTGAATCTGATTGATAAGGACATATTTCACTATAGTTAAACTGGTAGCATACATGCAAGACGGCATGCAAAGCTGTCCATCAGCTTTTTAATTTCATTTGTAAAGAATGGGCATGGCTTTATCCAAACTAAGCGTGGACATGGCTTTTTCCTAACTAGGTTTTTGCCATGTCAATGTCTGCAGATTAAAGTCAAGAACAGATGTAGAGACATTCTCATATTTTATTATGTAATAGAGTGGCTGAGCAAGAAGAGTCATCTTTGAACAACTAGTTGAGTATAGCTGAGTGCTACTTATGATTGTCCAGATGATGTTATAGAAAGAGCTGGAGGATGAAGGGTAAGTGGTCAAGTGCTGTGCACATCCCTGCCATAAACCTCACCTGTGGTTTTGGTCAACCCATCCCAGATTTCAACAATGTCTAACCCCTCCTTGTCATAATGACTTACAAACAGCCCATTTGTAAGTGTGTCCTATTTCTTCCAGTAGTCTGTCTTTATGTAGATTTAAGCGGCAATGGTTACAAACTCTGATACAATAACTTTACAAAAGAAGAGCAACAGTTCATAAAATGACCCAGCCTACACTTACACAGAAGGTCCACTTTAATCCTGAGCGGTGTCAGGTACAGTACATCTGCAGGCTTAGTAAAAGGTGTTGAGCTAATGAATGTGTAAGCAGATGAAGTACATGTGTTCTCTACCCATTGCACAAACATTTACTTTTTTTCTTTTTTCACCAAATGTAATCTGTTAAAAGCTTTTAGTCAACTGATTAAATGTTAGATGGGCCCGAGACAGAGCTGCTATTTACTTACAGTCAGCCCATCAAGTGTCTGGTTCTCGTATAGTTAAGAACTACTTTGTTGACTGCAGAGTTATATGGAGCTGGCCAGAGTTTAAATCAAAGTTGTTATATCTTCCACAGCTTGTAGTAGTAAGACACAGGACTAATAAATGATGAATTCACCATGTGATCAGTACTATATACTGCTGCTCCCACAATGCTGAATTGCATTAAACATGTACCGGTAAATGGATAGATGCATTTTTTGTTTTGATGTAGGTTTTTTTATTAAGTATCATAAACATATCCTGTCAATACAGTGATTACCAATGCTGTCTCATAGTTCCAAACTTTTGGGTTCAAATCTTACTCTTGTTAACATGTATGTAGAGTTTCATTGTTTTTGGGATTTACTAGCTTCTAAAAATTATGAATTGCCCCAGTATGAGTAGACACTAGTGTGGTCTTGTTGCCTTGCTTCTGAATCTTCTATTGGACCAGGTAAATTTGGAACAAAAATCTCTATATATAAAATTCAACATCCATCTGTCTGTATTTCTGTCCGCTTTTCACGCAAGAACTACTTAACGGACTTAGATTGGGTTTTTTTCTATAATTTGCTTGAACATTCTGGTTGATTTTGCAACTTCTCTCATTGCACTATGTATCATATTTTGCTTGCGGTGCTGATTTATTTGCGTGAAAAATCCGAGAGACGCGTAGCAGGCCGAGGGGAAGGGGCCCTCCTCACTCACGCACTAGCCTCTGGGTGTGTACCTTACCTCTGCTTAGCAAGGGAATGAGAGAACTACTTAACTTATTTAGATTGGGTTGTTTTCTATAATTTGCTTAAACATTCCAGTTGATTTTGTGACTTCTCTCATCGCACTAAGAATCATATTTTGCTTGCTATACCGATTAATTTGCACAAATCTGAGAGACACACAGTGAGCCGAAGGAATGGGGAAGTGTGACGTCAGGAGAGGGGAGTCGGACAGGGTCCTCCTCACTGTACTGTTTCACTAATAAACATGCAGAGCTGCAGGGCACGGCTAGTTATTAATAAAATCTAACCTAGTCATTTAGTTCATCCACTGAGAAGAACAGACTTGTTGTTGCTACTCTTAGGATCCAGCTTAGGTCCAGTAGGTTACCACCTACTAGGAAAATGAGCTTGGACTTGGCCAGACTCCAAGACCAGGCTGTTTCTAATGAGTTTGCACAAAGTTTGTGTGAGGAACTTTCAGATTTGGGTACGACTGCCGATCCTAATGTGATGTGGGAGACCTTCCGTGACAAGACCCTGAAAATTACTGAGGGTTGTGTTGGTGTTACTGGTGTTCCCAGAAGGAGGTGTTCCATCTCGCAGGGCACCCTAGATATCATCAACAGAAGTCGCAGCACACGGCTCAATGGCAACTCTGGTCTGTACCGGGAACTGAGAGGGACGGCTCTAGGGCTCTGAAGGCAGATAAAGAGGCGTTTGTTAGAGGAATCTGTGAGCAAGTAACACACCATCTGTAGTCTAGTGACCTACATCCTGCTTACAGAGGAATCGAAGCATTACGCACATCTGAGTCTGTTCCTCAGAGAGTCGCAGTCAGGGCAGCTGATGGAACGGTCCTTACGGATGACACTGCAGTTGTGACCCGCCGGGCTGGCTTCTTTGAGCAGTTATTCATAGCTGATCCTCCGGCTAGGACGGATATCTCTGGGTCCACCGTTCTTGAGGCTGATCCTCTAGTTACCTATGAACCACCCAAGTCATCCTCGATAAGATCCATTATCACTTGCTCATCTACCAGCGACCAGAACAGTCTGGTTTTACCCCTAAGAAGTTTACCATCGACCGCATTGTGGCACTGAGGGTTTCAATGGAGCGCAAATGCTAATATCGGCAGAGTTTCTTTGCAGTCTTTGCCAATTTTCGCAAGGCGTTCAACTCAGTTGATCGAGCTGCCCTGTTGGACGTCCTGAGGGTTTGCGGGATTCCCTCAAGGTTGCTGGATATCATGGCTGGCCTGTACACTGGTACTGTAAGTGCTGTGCAGAGTGAAGGCAGGACTTCTGCGTTTTTCCCAGTTGATTCTAGGGTTCATCAGGGGTGTGTTCTTGCTCCTACTCTGTTCAATGCTTGTATGGACTGGGCAAGGTTGTGGGGTCCAGTGGCTGTGGGGCATCTGTTGGTGAAGAAAGATTCACGGATCTTGACTTTGCTGACAATGTTGTGATCTTTGCAGAGTCAATGGCGGCTCTGATCGGGGTGCTCAAGAGACTGAGTGAGGAGTCTGAGTGTCCTGGATAAAAACCAAGATCCAGATCTTTAATGACCTCTGGGGCACAGCCATCAGCAGTGTGTCTGTTTGCGGAGAGAGTGTTGACCTTGTTGAGTGGTTTACTTACCTTGGCAGAGACATTCATGTTTCTGGTGACTCTTCCTATGAAGTCAGTAGACAGATTGAAAGAGCATGGAGGGTCATGAGGTTACTGGAAAGGGGTGTGTGGCGCTCCCGATATCTATGCAAAAGGATGAAGGTCCAAGTCTTTAGAGTCCTGGTGCTTTCTGTCTTGCTATATGGTTGTGAGACATGGACGCTGTTCAGTGACCTGAGACGAAGACCAGACTCCTTTAGTACTGTGTCTCTCCGGAAAATCCTTAGGTACCGTTGGTTTGACCTTGTGTCGAATAAGTGGTTGTTCATGGAGTCCCGAATGGGGTGCATTACCTGCATTGTGAGGGAGCGTCAGTTACAGCACTACGGCCATCTGGTGCATTTCTTCGCGGGTGATCCAGCTTGTAAGATCCTCATTGTTGGGGACTCAAGTGGCTGGACTAGGCCAAGGGGTCACCCATGTAACACCTGGCTGCAGCAGATAGAGGGTCATTTCCGGAGGGTGGGAATGGACCCCGTGTCTGCCTGGGGATTGCAAATCAGGATCCCGAGTTGTTTTGCCATGTAGTAGGTGCGGCAATGCACTTTACCAACTCCCCAACTTGACTTGACTGAGAAGAACCAGTATTATTCAATGAAAATTTTGTCTTCTCTTGTATTCATAGGGCATTATGTATAATTTTGAATAGAAAAAAACCATACCAGATTTTTAAATTTAAACAATTGTGCAGTTGTGATATATCTGTATTAGAGGACTTTCACTGGAAGTGATTTTATTCAGCTATTAAACATAAACTCTTGCCATGCCCAGTTTCAAGCTATACAATCTGAAACACAAGGTAGTACTGGTAGTCATAACTAAGTCCCAGTTCATGTATGGAGACACCAAAGGAAGTTTCAGTGGGGAACACTAGTCAAAGGGGTCTCACTGGAATGTCTAATAATTATCTTTCAGCAACATAGGTCAGTGATTCCCATCTGCAAGAATATCTCCTTAATGTCATATTGTCCATACTTTATTAAAATAAAAAATAATAGAGCAGGAAGCAAGCCATGAGACACCCCAGTGCTTAATGATGCTAACCAGAATGGGGAATTTGGAATGCAGGACTATGCATCTTTCTTTAAGAAAATATATATTTTTTTCAAGTAGCACCATAATTTGAGTCGACCGCAGTGCAGTTTGAAACCAGTGTACTGTGCCTGCACTGAGACTTTATCCCCGGCAACGAGACAGACTGTGAATGTCAGCTGCCTGATGGGTAGCCAGCCACCAGAGGCCAGACAGAGATGGCGCTGGGCCAGAATCCAGCAAGAGTGAAATGAGATGGCAGTGAGCCAGGTTGCTATGGAGCTGACTCTTGCTGTCCTTTGCTGGCGAATTTGTAAATTAAAGTGTGAAAGAGAGAGCACAAGCGAGAGGGAGTCAGACAGGGAGAGAGCGAGCGAGAGAGAGAGAGAGAGAGAGAGAGAAAGCCAAGCTCCTGGTAGAATTTCTACTTTAGGAAAGCCTCAAAAGATAATTTTACCTCTATTTATTACTTCAACACAGAACGTATTTACACAATAGTCAGTTGAAAAACATATGCTTTAGGAAAGCCTCAAAAGATAATTTTACCTCTATTTATTACTTCAACACAGAACGTATTTACACAATAGTCAGTTGAAAAACATATGCTAAACATGGCCCTCACATACATTTTTTGGAAATCATATATTTAATTTTTTTCTTTCTATAAAAAAGGCAAGCTGTACAGTATCTTTGGCAAGCATGTACAATAACATTAGTCAGTTTCATTTTGTCATAAATATATTCATCTCATTCCCCATTTTTGAGGCCCTAGTTTTGGCTTCAGTACAAAATGTATTAATATATCTCTGTGCCCTGCAGCTATAAGAATCCAGTATATACATATGTATGAAAAAAAGAATAGATTTGTACTTCTTGAAGAAAAAAAAAATTAAACTTGCTTGCATTTTTTAAATACCTGTTTTTTACTTTCATTAATGGTATATAAATAGAAAAAAAAACAAATAATCTTATTTTTTAACATGGTATTTTAACATTGGTTATATTCCACAGTTGCATACATTGTAAAATGTGTTTACTTGTGAAAAAAAGCATAGGTATATATCATCTCTATATGCAATTTCTGTGTTCTTAGTACATAAAGGCTATAAAGGATGAAATGTTGGTTCCCCAAAGATGGAAGGTTGTGCCATCAAACTGTGCATCATCTTTAAGAGTTTGGCTCAGTTAAATTGTGGGACTACACCTTGAAAAAAAAGCCAGTCCTCTGAATGTGTAATGTGATTCATACACACTGGAACAGATGTGATTGACAGAAGTGAATTGGTCAGCTGCAGCTTTTTCTTTAGTCAGTCAATAAATTTTGAATTGAATAATTCTAATGCCAGAAATAACTACATGTGCAGGCAAATAGCATTCTAAGAAAATAATAAAAGTAACATTAAAATGGACACAGAAAATGGTGGAATGTACTGGATGTCTCTGTTCCTGTTTGCTTCAGAGTTCTAGTTTCCAGACTGTCTGTGTGAATTTTGCACAAGCCTATCTGCTTCAGGTAACACCACCTTCCATTTTACATACTACAGCCATGCATGTTTGGTTAAGCAGACATTAGAATTGACCAGATATGCTTTGTGATGGCTTGTCACCTCATTCGGAATTGGTTTCTTGTGACATTTTCAGATACATAGAAATCAATTTTTAATAATCTAAACATACATCCAAGTAGGTTATGCTCAAGCTTTATAACACACTGGTGAGGCCTCATCTGGAATACTGTGTAAAGTTGTGGTCTCCAGGCTACAAAAAGGACATAACATCTCTATAAAAAGTCCAGAGAAAAACAACTAGGCTCATTCCAGGACTACAGGGGGATGAGTTATAAGAAAAGATTAAAACAGCAGAGAGTTTTCACAGTAAGCAAAAGATGATTAAGATGTGACATGATTGAAGTGTTTAAAATTATAAAGGGAATTAGTACAGTGGATCACGAATGTGATTTTAAAATGAGTTCAACAATTACACAGGAATACAGTTGGAAACTTGTAAATTTTACACAAACATTGTGAAGGTTTTCTTTATACAGAGAACCTTAGACACATGAATTTAGCTTCCAAGTAGTGTGGTAGACAGTAGGACTTTAGGGACTTTGAAAACTAGACTTGATGTTATTTTAGAAGAATGGATGGTTTTCAACCATTATAATTTAACATTGATTCAAACCTTCACACTCACTATTTTCTTCTTCTTCTAATAGTGTAGGCTTCCTTCGGGGACCCCAGTGTCATCTCATGAGTTTAGGAAGTGGCGACAAGTCACTGTTTAAAACAAAATAGTAAGTAGAAGTAGATATGCCTAATCTAGTGAATGTCCCCTCCTTCCATCTATGTCTCCAGCTCCAATTCTCTTCAGCTTCCAGAACTGAATGGATTGTCATAAAATGGATATCTGTATGTTTTTTAATAAAAGAGTTTTCTGTTCACTCCACCATATTCAAAAATATTTTGAAATAGGATTACGGCCAAGATGGAAGCCAAAACAGATGTGGCTGAAGGTAGGGTAGAATGATATGAAAAGATAGTGTCTTACAACAAATTATTCCCCAGACCCTGAAAAGTGGAGGGAAAGATTTGTGGAGCGCAGAGCTAACTGGAGAAAACCTGGAAAATGGCAATTAAACATCTTATTATGATTATTATGATGATGATGATTTTTAAATGGGGTAAAAAGTCCTATTTAATGCATCTCCCCAGAAAGCAATTCTAAAACATCTTTAAATGCTACAGAAATATCCTAACATTTTCAGAAGGCTAAAGAATTTTGAGATTTAAAAATGTATATATTTTAATCATCACAAACACATGGGAAATAAGTCAAAATGAGCAGCAGATGTTATATCCTAAATTAGACAGAAAGGTATAACAAGTCATCTAAAAATATATTTCAAATCCCAGAAAACCTGAGGTGCATTTTGAAATGTCTCCAATGTTTATCCTTCATTCATTACAGTGGCAGACTGATTAGCTGCTGCAGTTTCACAGATCTCTGAACCTGTTTTGAAATCTGTCTCTATGCATTTTGCTAATTATCAGCCTATACTTTTTTTTAACATACTCTTCGATATCCTAATATCACTGTAGTGAGTTTAAAAGAAAAGATCTTGAAATATGTACCATGAGCAGTCAATAGCCAGTCTAACCTTGCTCTGTGGTATCTGTTATGGCATTTGTTTCCTATTTTGTTTTACATTTAAGTAATGTACAGGCACAGTTGCTGTTAAACCCAAGTCAGGCAGGCTAAGAAAAATACAGGAGCGGCATATGCGCAGGATTGTGAGAATGGTTACAGACAACCCACAGATCACCTCCAAAGACCTGCAAGAACATATTGCTGCAGATGCTGTATCTGTACATCATTCTACAATTCAGTGCAATTTGCACAAAGAACTTCTGTATGGCAGGGTGATGAGAAAGAAGCCCTTTCTGCACTCATGCCACAAATGCAAATGCCCATTTAGACAAGCCAGATTCATTTTGGAACAAAGTGCTTTGGACTGATGAGACAAAAATTGAGTTATTTGGTCATAACAAAAAACACTTTGCATGGCAAAAGAAGATCACCACATTCCAAGAAAAACACCTGCTACCTAATGCCAAATTTCTCGGAGGTTCCATCATGCTGTGGGGCTGTTTGGCTAGTTCAGGGACAGGGGCCCTTGTTAAAGTCGAGGGTCAGATGAATTCAACCCAATATCAACAAATTCTTCAGGACAATGTTCAAGCTTCAGTCACAAAGTTGAAGTTACACAGTGGTTGGATATTCCAACAAGACAATGACCCAAAACACAGTTCAAAAATCTACAAAGGCATTCATGCAGAGGGAGAAGTACAATGTTCTGGAATGGCGGTCACAGTCCCCTGACTTGAATATCATCGAAAATCAATGGGATGATTTGAAGCGGAGAGGCACGTTGGCATAGTGGTAGTGCTTCCCAGGTCCTCCCTGAGTTTGCATGTTCCCCCCCGTGTCTGCGTGGGTTTCCTTCGGGTCCTCCGGTTTCCTCCCACAGTCCGAAGACATGCAGGTTAGGTGCATTGGCAATTCTAAATTGTCCCTAGTGTGTGCTTGGTGTGTGGTTGTGTGTGTGTGTGTCTGCCCTGCGGTGGGCTGGCGCCCTGCCCAGGGTTTGTTTCCTGCCTTGCACCCTGTGTTGGCTGGGACTGGCTCCAACAGACCCCCGTGACCCTGTCGTTAGAATATAGCGGGTTGGATAATGGATTTATGGATGGATGATTTGAAGCAGGCTGTACATGCTTGGCAGCCATCAAATTTAAGTGAACTGGAGAGATTTTGTATGGAAGAATGGTCAAAAATACCTCCATCCAGAATCCAGACACTCATCAAAGGCTATAGGAGGCGTATAGAGGCTGTTATATTTGCAAAATGAGGCTCAACTAAGTATTGATGTAATATCTCTGTTAGGGTGCCCAAATTAATGCACCTGTCTAATTTGGTTATTATGCATATTGCATATTTTCTGTTAATCCAATAAATTTAATGTCACTGCTGAAATACTACTGTTTCCATAAGGCATGCCATCTATTAAAAGGAAGTTGCTACTTTGAAAGCCCAGCCAATGATAAATAAAAATCCAAAGAACTTTTTCACATGACCGTATGAGTATTTTTACATTAACTCGGACCCAAGCGTATGCAACACTTTGGAGAAACTGAGAAATGGTGACATCCTTTATCAAGCAGGGAAATGCAGCCAAATCAGAAATCACTAAGCTGTTATTATAATGTGAGTTGATGTGACAAACATATCACACCTCAAAACTGATGAATATGTTGTACATACTGTATTTTAGTTCCCTTTTAAAAGGGGCAATGCTGCATATTTGCACCATACAACTTTTTTGGGTATATTTTTAGTTTAGATCAACTACTTGTTGTCACTTCTTCTTGAAAAGGCCAACAAGTCAGGAATATCTAAGTCAGGCTTTACAACATCATACCTGCTGTGCTAGAAGCCATTAACCAACTGGCGATACTCTGCATCCAGTTTTCGTACAGTGTGTGTGCATATACATAAAACATAGCATGTGTCTGGCAACATAAAAAGGCAATCTGCAGCAGTGTCTGGTTCTCCCAATGTAATTGGAGCACTTTATTGTACTTATATTGCACTAAGAGCCACCTAATGAGAAAGAAGCTTCTTTTTTTAATCATAAGCAGTTGCATCCCATTATCGTACAAGTCATCTGTGATGCCACAATGAGACAGACAAACATTATTGTTTGGTATCCTGAGGTCAATCCGTGTTTCATAGCTTTGGCAGATGACTAGCTAATTATACTGTACGTGGTGGCTGGCCTATTGGTAAGGTAACTGGGTGAACCTTCAGTTTTTCATATGGCCTGTACTATTCATTGATTATAGCAATTATGTCATTACATGTGCCAGGTAATAGAAGCTACCTACTCATATTCTGGTCTCTTGCATCTCTCCTTGACCCCCAGAAAGCCGAGGAGAGACGCTATAATGCTGCACATGACCTTGTGTACTTAATTGTGATGCACAGCCACATATTCTTGAATGCATGTAGTGATGCTGTCTTGATCTGTCAGGTGGGAGATTCTCTACCAGCCAATGAAGTTCTGCATCATTGTGATTGCATATTTATTAGGTTGATTAGCATGATTCATAATTGGACATCTCAGGGTGGCCTACGAGGCACGTTCACATCTACAAATTTACCAGGTAATTGTGATTTACAAAGGGTAAATCATGTAGGAATGTATGTACACCAGGTTTTATAAAGCTGATCTTTTTGGCATATGCCTTTTCCTGTTTCCTTTTGAAACATCCCTTTAAGTCAAGGCTCTAAATTTGGGGCATTGGCTATACCCTATAATGGACTGTGACCTCTTCCAGTGCTGATCCCTGCCTTGTGGCAAAAACTGTTAGGAAGACCTTAGATTCCAATTCAATGCAATGTACTCTCTTTAAAGAATGAAAAGATCCTGCACAAGTTTTCTAAAGACATAATGTTTCTTAAAGCATTACAGTTAGTAATAAATTACATAAAAAGAAAAAAATAGTTTAAAAGGATAATAGTATTTTACTAATACCTAATCGTTGCAGCTCTGAATGTAAACATTAACTTGTTTCTGTTTCCCACCTCCCTGCTTACTTTTCCATTTCTACTATTTCATATAGCATTAAAGTCGATAAGTTAAACGGAAAAATTACCTCACCTGAGCCATGAATTGAAGAAAGTAATCATCCACCACAACTTTATAATTACAACAAGCTAAAAAAAACTGCATGCATGTCTTTACCTGTCTTTTCCTGCAGGCTATGGGAACTGAATCAATGCATACATACTGCCGCTGAATCACTTACTGTAGATTTTTTTCAGTAGCAGAGTAGTTCAACTAGTATATGGTATAACAGACCTTAACAATAGTCAGAAAAAGTTAAATACAACAACTTTTCTGAATAGCCTGCAAGGGCTTGCTTTGCTCATGTGAGCTTATGTGGTTAAACAAGAGTTTGGTCTACATGCACCAGCTTGTAATGAACACAAAAATATACCACTATTCTGGGAAATAAAATAAGTCAAAATATTTAAGGAGGAAACAAAATGAGTGGTTTTAAAAATAGCACAGAAAAACAGAAGTCAATATACAAAAAATGCAAGTAATAATAATATTAAAAGAGAAAAAATGACGGCATCTAACTTCCTACATGGATCAGAAAAGCTGACAGCCTGACTGTGTTAACCAGAAATGCTTAGCATTACAGCACACTACACCACTCCACTGTCTTAACATACAACACTGGTCACGATGAACAGCACTATACAAAAATAAACCATATTGAATTTTGAAACCTGCAAGACCACTGAGGATGTCTAACATTACTAATCTACAATCTACAATATGCTATCAGAAGTCTTCCTTTTTCAATATGTATCCAATTCTTGCTGATCTTCCCAATAAATAAAATACAAAGGTATCCACTTCTTTCACCTGCTTTTGCTCGCTCACCTCTTACTTAAAGTGTGGTGCTCTATAGTTGAACAGAACAAAAGCAAATGATCTATGTTTCTCAAAATCTGGAAAGGCATTTGAATTTTGGTTCCTTCAGAGTTCTTTTTAGTCATTTATTACACTGTCTATCTGTTTTTCCATTTTCTTCCTTGCCCTGATAACATCATTTTACTACTTTGTAGTAAAGTGTACCTTTACTGTTGTTGTTATTGCTATATGATTGGTAAAGGAATGGGATCATGATTTTATAGGCACCATTTTTTTTATAAAAAGCGACTGTGCCTTCAATATGTGCTAGAACATGGACCTGTACAGATTCATGGTTTTGGCCTATTGGAATTCCATTTTTGTTTAGACAAATAGAACTTGTTCCAGGGAGAAATTTGGCTTTTAATAGAAGCTCCTCAAATAAATAAATAGATAATGTGTGTGTGTTTGTATATATATAGTATATATATATAGATATATATACTGTGTGTGTATATATATATATATATATATATATATATATATATATATATATATATATATACACAGTATATACTATATATATATATATATATATATTAAGAAAGGCGCCTGACCCGACACAGATTGGACACGGGGGGCACGTGTAAAACAAATGCTCTTTTATGTTTCTTCAGCTGGATGGCACATCTTTCCTGCAATCCTCCCAGCCACAACACAGTCCCAAAGCACTAATCACTGAGGCACCACACTCCTCTCTTTCTTCACCACCACAACCACTCCTCCACAGCTTTGTCCTCCTTCCACCCGACTCTGGCCAATGAGTGGTGGTTGCTGGCTCCTTTTATAGTTCACCCAGAAGTGCTCCAGGTGTTTGATCACTGAGTTCCAGCAGCACTTCCGGGTGTGATGAATCTGTTGCCCATACGGGCTCAGGAGTCCCCAACACAGCATCACCTGGTGGTACCTGCGGTATCCAACAGGGCTGAACCCAACTCCAATTCCCAGGGAGCCCTGTGGGAAACCGAGGCACTACTCCAGCCCAGGGGGGCAGCCATCTAGCGTCCAGGGGAAGGTATTGCAGTGTCCCAGGCTGCTCCCCCTGAATATAGTGTGCAGGGGCGTCCTGGCTGGGCATGGACGCCAGCCGCCTGCCATAATGTATAGTTTATACTAGCCATCCCATGCTGCTTCGCCCGTGTATTAGTGAAACAGGACAGTGAGGAGGGCCCCGCTCACCTCTCCTCTCCTGACATCACTCTCCCCCACCCCACTTGGTCCATAGCCCCTGTCTCATATTAGCACGAATATATCACTCCTGCAAGCAAACTATGATTCTTAATAAAATGAGAGAAGTCGCAAAATCTGTTGGAATGTTCAAGCAAATTATAGATAAAAAAAAAATCTAAATCCATTAAGTAGTTCTCTCATTCGCTAAATAAGCAGAGTTAAGGTTTCGCCCCAAAGCAGACACAGGAGTGAGGAGGGCTCAGCCCCCTCCCCATAGCCCAATGAGTCGCTCTCGGATTTGCGCCAATAAATCGGTACCGCAAGCGAACTATGATACTTAGCCTAATGAGAAAGTCACAAAATCAATGGAATATTCAAGCAAATTATAGAAATAAACCTGATATAAATCCGTTAAGTAGTTCAAAAGAAGCAAAGAGGAGGCAAACTGTATTTGTTCTCATTGCAATAGCGTTCAAGAGGTGGCCTCGGAGTATCAACTCCGTCCTCCAGGGGTGTGCAGAGCCCACTTCTTCACACTCCCTCCCTCAGTTTTATTCACATTTTCGTGAATCAAGCAACTTTCCAAACCTTTTTCTGATAGGTGTGAGAGGACATCTGTATTAATGTGCTCAGAGCTGGGTTGATGACAGACAGTAAAACTATAAGGTCGCAAGTGGTTGCACAGATGAATCCTGAAAAACTGTTTTGGATCGTTCAAAATGTTTTGCTTCCTCCTGACCCGGATGATGTTCCGCCACCTGCTCCTCCTATTCATCCTAAGGAAGAATGACAAAGATGGGTCCTAAAGATGACCCAGAGATGTTCCTTTTCGCTTTTGAACATATGGCAACTTTGATGCACTGGGAAAAAGAAAACTGGGCTGTTATCCTCACCCCACTTCTGGTACCACTTGTCACTCTTGGGTTACACAATTGCACAGATTCATTCAAGGTTTTCAAGAAACATAAACTTTATTCGTAAACAGCATAATAAAGCATAAAGCAGAGGATGTCTAGGGGAGGTGATACAAGGCAGTAAGCAAAAAGTACAGGTGCTGTACAGGCTTTTAAATATATGAAGTGCTGCGCGAGAAGCATATCACATGTCACAGCAGCACAGCAGCCCAGCATCTAACGGAGTATATATATATACATATATATATATTATATAAAAAAAATCCTGCAACGAGATGAGACTTTGAATTAAAGTCTTTGAATTAAATTAAATTTTTTTCAAGTCCAGCGAGACTTTGGCCATGAGATTTTTTCAAGTTATGCCCTCCTCTCAACAATATTCAACCATGCACACAGTACTGTCACCTCTCATTCATGTGAATGCTTTTGTCAGACACAGTTGCTGCTCTCTCAGCTCTTATAAATTTTACCGTTTTCCTCACTTTAAGTTCCCAATTAAAGAAGACGTATTATGTCCAAATCTTATTGAAGAATTTCATCACGAAGGGTTATCAACAGAAAAAATGAGTACACGGGCAATTCTAGCATCGAGAAACGATGAAGACAAAGAATTAATGCCAAAAATGTTGATCAGTTACACGGCAAATTGGTTCAATGTGTATCAATAGACTATGCTGAAATAGTTGGTGGTGATCGTGCAGAACATGAAAACATCTTACAATATCCTGATGAATATCTACAACCGTTAACACCATCTGGTCTTTCACTGCATAAAAAAGAAAGAAGGATGTATCAAAGAAAGATAATGTAGTAAATCTTACATGGATAGCATTAGACAACAAAGGAGATCTTGATATGCCATTCGTATTAAAACGTTAACAGTTTCCCTTTAGAATAGCTTTTGCAAAGACAATTAACAAATCTCAGAGCCAAACATTTGAAAAAGTCATTTTATTTAATAGAGAGAAAGAAACGAAATTCAATCACGAGCAGTTATACGTTGCGTTGTCACAATGAAAGTCCAAGCACAGAATCAAAATTCAATGCGACATTATTTCAAAGCCAAACAGAATGAAATCGCAACGTTAAACATAATTTACTTTCAAATTATTACATTTTACTATTTTTTAATGTGGTTAATTACTCACTGTAATGTAAAATAGTTAGTTCTGTTATGCATATGTAACAATTCCCATGAAAATAAAAATCTGTTTAAATTGTACATCCGCATCCCCCATAAGTGATTGGCAGAACCGCAAAGAGGCTAGCGCCCCCTAGTGTGTATATATATATACATATATACTTTGTATATACTGTATATATATACTGTACATATACAGTATATATATACACATATATACTGTATATATATATATATATAAACCTGCCATCTGAATGCACCCCAAAAATCTCTAACAAGAAAGTAAATTTAAAGAGGAAAAAAAAATGTAAAAAGGTATTGCTGCTAATATAAAAGAGCCCCAGTGGCGTTTCTCAACACACTTCTACTGAATAATTCATTGGCTAAAAGTCCTCAGTGTTAGTGTGTCAGAGTGAGAGGATGTGTAAGATTGTTCATAATTGCCATCATTTTTGTTTTAATTGTCTCCTTTGCTACTACCTGCAGGAGGTGCAGAGTGTTCCCCATAACTGTGCTTGCCTTTTTAATTAGCTTGTTGATTCATTGGGCCTCTCTTGAAGTGATGTTACTAGCCCAGCACACCACAGAGCAGAAAATCACCACTGGTCATCACAGAGTTGTAGAAGAAGCGAAGGATGGCACTACTCATATTAAAGGAACACAGACTCCTAAGAAAAAAGAGCCTGCTCTGCCCTTTCTTATAAAGCTTATCTGTGTTACGAGACCAGTTCAGCCTGTCATTGATATGGACCCCCATGTACTTGTAGCAAAGCACCATCTCTACATCCATTCCCTGAACAGTGACCAGACATTGAGGCTCTTTTTGTGGCAAAAGTCAATAACCAGTTCCTTAGTTCTTCTGATGTTAAGATGCAGACAGTTCCCTTGCCTTTAAAAAGAACATTTCTCCACTTGATTCCTATACTCTATCTCATCCCCTCTATCAATACTCCCCATAAGTGCAGAATCATCTGAGAATTTCTCCAAGTGATATGACTTGGTGTTAAATTTATACTCTGAGGTATACAGAGTGAAGAGAAAAGGAGACAAGACTGCTCCTATTGGTGCTCCAGTGTTGCTCACATCTGTATCAGAAACACAGTCCTTGAGTCTCACAAACTGCCCGACAGTCCATTGTCCGGGACACTATAGGCTCATCCATCTGCATATAATAATTACTTTTCTTTGCTCTTTCATATTTTTAATGTTATGATGGTGGCATTACCTTGTCCCCATTTTTTTTACTTTATCTGAAATTGAATTGTCTTTAATAAAAGATTACTTCAGCAGATATATTATTAAAATCAACATATAATATGTCTCATCTATGTAAAGATTAATACACCACTAAAGAGAGTTAAAAAAGTAAAAAGTTGGAAGAAATATTAGTCAGGGCTTCTTAAATCCATGTATCTTTCCTTTTTGAAGCTCTGTTTATCAAGATCAAAGGTTCTGGTGAGCTGAGGCCTATTATGCCACATCTCTACATGTCAAAAGACCTCTGAATATTTTTTTTTAAATATATTTTTGATAAAAATAAACAAATAATGATAACAATGCATTTTTAAAGTAGTTATAATGAAAAATTCAAGCTATGCGGATCTAAACATTACAGCTCTACAAAATCAAAACTAGACGCAAGGTTCCTTTGGCTAAGGGTTGTATTCACAAACCTTTTTCAAATAGATGGCTAGATATTTGTCATTTAAATATGTTTAACTTTGAAGACATTGAAAAATGATTGGCATCTAACTGCTGGGAAATTCTTACTTTGACTGTGTTCCAGTAACTGCCTATGATCCTGATGGGGTCTAGTGGGTTTACAAAATGGATGGATATAAACATCTAGGGCACGAAAATGTATTGAAGACAAACCAATTTAGCATGGTCAGCAGAACCATGGACAGCAACTTCAACAGGGAGAGTGTGAGTACTGTACAGTACACTCCACTCTACTCTCTGTGTAACACTTTACTTTAGGTACTGCAAATATATAACTCATTTAATATTTTGTAACAAGAAGCTTAACAAACATGTTTGTGGTCTTCATAACACTTACAAAGTATCCATTAAGTATTTATTCATCTCTGCAATATGGTCTACTAAAATAACTTCACTTTGGAGTGGTCTGAGGTGGCTTAACTGAGGTACATTTCTCTTGACATTTCATATTTAGTATAAGACCTGTACATTCTTCATATTCACAATTAACAATTAATTTTACCATCATGTCAATATGGCATGCTGCACAGAGATGAATAACCCATCTACTGATGTTTTATGAATGTTTCAAAGACCAAAAGAAGCCTTTGTTAAGGTCTTGTTACATAAGCATAAAATAGAAATGAATGCATCTTTGCAGTATCTTAATGAAAGTGTTACCCATATATCAAACAGACTCCTAGTAATTAATTTCCTTGCTGTAAAATATATAAAAAAGAAGAGGTTCAGATTATAATTAGTGAAAAAGCTGCAGAGATGTATGCTTGTACAAAAAAAAAAAAAACTGCAAAATAACGAACAGATCAGTTTTAGACTTGTGCTACAAATTATGACAATTGCATATGAAAACAGTGAAATTTCTCTAAAGACAATTCAAAATGAAAGTCTAAATCTCTAAATTTCTTAAATAAGGCTTATGGAATAAAAGTAATTCACTTTTCCAAATTAACCAAAAGATAATGAGGTCCATTATACAAGGGGACTGTATGCTTTCTTTAGAATCATGTGAAATTCCCTTATGGCCACAAGGGTGATTGCACTTCTTAGATTAAATTGAACTTCATTACTATTAAAACAATACATTTCATTTTTGTAAAGCCTTGTAGGTGTACTCTTTTCATTATATTTTTAGCATGTGTTCATTCATAACTGTTAAATTTGATTAGTATTTGCATAGCTTAAAAAATGTTTGAAAGAATTGACAAAACCAAACAACCAATGGTTTGTGGGTCATATGCTATCCACTATTTATAATTTCTGTCTGCAGAATTAAATATGATGAGTGTAGACATCAGTTATTTTGTTTAGTAATTTAAAAACACATTTATTGCTAAAATGCATAATTTATTTATGATATCCTATTTTACCTCATAGAACCCTGAACCTTGATAATGCCCTTCCCTCTGAAAAGATTGGCTACAAGCTACTAAAACTGAAGTTGCTTACCACTAATATTACATAAACAGCTGCTCTATGTTGCAAAAAAAGAGAAACAATTGAGAGATTATTTTTTAGATTTATTGTTAGGCATATTTGTTTATAGATTATGGGATTTAAAATAACACTCCATACTCAATTACTCTCAGGTACATAATTAGTGTTTAATTCCTGTAAAATCCATAAGTTTGATGTATTGTTTTGGTTCACCATATTAGTATCAGTATTAGCTGTAATAAAAATCATAACAATGTCACATGCTGAGATCCAGAGAAATTCTTGGACCAACATGCAACATGTCACCACTCTCCAACACCATGATAGGCACAAATAGAAAACATTAATCAGTTTACCAAATATCACATATTTGTTGCTGTATACCCTTTCAATTCCCAGGGTGGGTGACACTGTACATACAGTATGCATTGCAGACTCATACCTTCCTCACAAATTATGCCATGCAGCTCCTTGTTGAGGCACTGGTTCTCCTTTGGTTATTGCAAGTATTTCCTTGCGGCGCTTCTTTCAATTGCAATTAGATTTCTCCAGCTTCTCCAGAATGCAACTCGTCGATAGGTGTTTTCTATTTCATTGCTACTACTTCTTCACTGGCTTCTTGTTGCTCCTGTCTTGATCTACAGTTCTCTGAATGGATCTGCTCCTCAAAATCTTCAGTTTTCAGTCTCTTCATATGTCCCTTCCCTTCAGGAAGTCTCTCTTCTACCTCTGCCTACCTGCTGTCTATCCTCCCCTCTTGCTAGACCTTCTTAGACTGGACAGGTCTTCTCTATTCTTGCTCCAATGTTGTGGAATGTTCTCCCTTTGTCCATTACACTATTACCCAATTTACCGTTTAGATGTCCTTAGAACAAGCACCTTTTTATTGAAAATGTTGAAACAGTTTAGTGTCTCTTCTACAGGATAACTGCTACTGTACTGACAAATAGTTTAGGATATGTTTTTTGCCTTAGTCTAGATGCAGGATTAATTATATATTAATAGTAAGTAGCTGTACTGCTTCCTCTTGCTCACTGCTTTATGTTTTCCTTTTTGCTTTTAATTCTTATACCTTCTAATCATTCTTGTATGTATTATAAACTGCTTTGTTAGTCGTCCTTGGATAAAGGCATCTGCTAAATAAATAATATACAGTTCCATATGGAGCAATGTAATGTATGTATCTCAAAAAATAACTATATTTCTAAAAAAAATTAATTTATAAAAATAAATCTGAATTTTCTGTTGTAGGTGTTAAGCACAGTTTAATACATTAGAGCATTTTTAAATTGAACACGAATTAACTGACATAGACATTCCATATACACCTAAGAATCCATGCAAAATTCAGATGTTTCAGCAGAGGATTGTGAGGTGCTTAGTACTATCTGGTGATGCACCTTTAGACTTCTTAACCATTTTCTTACAAGTTAATTTACAGAATTCTTGGGTAGTCAATGCCTTGTGAAATTATGTACAGCAAATTATATAGGGTAGAAGAGAGCACTAATATATTTATAAACAGTTTTTTTTCACTAGCATGATGCTCAATCTAAAAATAATTCAGTCATTGTCCAATAATAGATAAATTACATGGTATGTGTTTCTTTGGTCACATAGCTGTAGAATTCTTAAAAAATACATTTAAGACAGAAAAAACAACTCTCCTTTATAATAGCAGGTTCCATTTTATTTTTTTTTGTGATTTTTTCAGTATATTCTTCTAGAACAATAATGATTGTTAACAATTTTTCAAAGCTTTAAGAATATTATAATCTTGTCACTATTACATGGTCTTTTTCAACTGCCCTGGCTATTACAGGGTCTTGGGGTTGTAACATGATAATAAAAATAATGATAAGAATAATGGTGGTAAGATGAAACATTGAGTGATATTGCCACCTCGTTGATCATTGATGGAGTTAATGTGGTTTTTCCTTTGGATACTAAAGAAGTTTTCCTACATCCCCAAATATATGTTGGTTAAGTTGATTGGCAATTCCAGAGTGGTATTATACGATTGAACTTGTGTACAAAACCCAGCCTCATATCCAGTGCTGCTGTTATAGGCTTCAACCAACTGAAAACCATCAATTAGTTTAAAAGGGGTAATGTATGTAATGTATGTAATGTTAAGTAAGAGAGTCAACTCAATGTGCTTCACAATAACAGAACAACATTATATCAATATATAACATATCTTAGAATTACAACTGACCATTTACTTAAATAATCTTTTTGCTCTTTTATCAACTTTCTAATCAAAATATATTCATAGAATGAATAATACATTTATAATAAGGTGCATATAAAAAGTGTTTAAGCCCTTGGAAGTTTTCACTTTTTTTATTTTACAACACTGAATAACATTGGATTTAATTCGGCTTTCCTGACATTCATGAACAGAAAATATCAAAGTTAAAACAGATCTCTGCAAAGTGATCTGATTGAATTATAAATACGAAACACAACCTAATTGATTGCATAAGATTTCACCCCTTCAAGTCAGCATTTAGTAGGTGCACCCTTGACTGTCATAACAACCTTCAGTTAGTATACACAGGACTTTATCTGCTTTGCACATCTTAACATCAAAATTTGAGTCCATTCTTTGCAAAACTGCTGAAACTCTCAAGTTACACAGAGATTATGACTGAACAGCCTTTTTCAACTCTAGCCGCAAATTCTCAGTTGAATTGGGATCTGGAGTTTGACTCAATCATTCCAGGACATTACCATTGTTGTTTTTAACGTTTCCTGTGGAGTTTTGGATTTGTTGTCTTGCTGGAAAACAAATCTTCTCCTACAATACAGGTATTTCCTTATTGCATCAGTTTTTGTCCTTCCCTGCATTTTGCTGTATTCCGTTTACTCTCTACCCTCACAAGACTTCTAGGGCCTGCTGCAGAGAAGCAACTCCACAGCATGATGCTACATTCATTATGCTTCATGGTTGGATGGTGTGCTTTTGATAAATTGTAGTATTTGGCTTATGCCAAATATGGCATTTAGTCTAATCACCAAAAGCTCAATTTTGGTCTTATCAGACCACAAAACCTTCTTCCAGCTGACTTCCGAGTCCTCCATATGCCTTCTGCCAAGATGTCATGTGCATTTTTTTTTATCTATGCAGCTACCCCGTGAACCGATGACTGGTAAAGCACAGTTGTTATCTGCACAGTCTATCCAATCTTACACACTGCACTATTGCTCGTAACTTCTTTGGACTTTTCATAGGCCTCTGGATGACCTCCCTCACTAGTTTTCTTCTTACACAATCACTCACTGTTTGTGGATATCCTGCTCTAGGAATATTTATTTGTGATTTAAATTGACTACTGGAGATATTCAGTGACTTGGACAATTTCTTGTATTCATGCTCTGATTTGTGCTTTTCTGTTACTTTTTCATGGAGTTGCTGGGATTGTCTTCATTGCGCAGATTAGGTGATGATACTGGCTCACCACAAGTAGGACCTTCCAGATCAGGTGCAATTATTCTACAATCAGTTGAAATCCCTTGACAGCAGACAGCTGATCTCCAATGAACTAATGATTTGACTTCTAAAAAACCAATTTGCTTCACCAATGAGGATTTAGGAGTCCCATATTAAAGAGGATGAATACTTGTGCCATCAATGTTCTTGTGTTTTATATTTGTAATTAATTTAGACTACTTTGCAGGCACCTTTTTTCACTTTGACATTAAAGAGTGTTTTTTTCTTTTGATCAGTGTCAAAAATGCCAAATGAAATGAATTGTGATTCAGTATTGTATAACAATAAAAATAAAAACTTCCCAGGGGGTGAATACTTTTCCTGGCCACTGAATATTTTAACTGAAGCAGTTGGTTGGCATGCACTGTTACAGCACATTGACACACCCACCATGTGACCAACCACTCATAATGAATGCAACAGGTGACACCTCAGCACCACACTGGAACAGTGTGAGGGTTTTTTATGGTGGCTGGAGTGCCAATTCTGCCATCAACTCTCAAGTTTAACTTGCAAGTTGAAGGACCAGCTTGCAGGGCTGGAAGCAAATTAACTTCATATCAGGACAAAGCAATTGCAGGTTAAGGGCCTTGCTCATGGGCCCAATGGAGTAGAGTCACTTCTAGCGCAGTACATAGCATTAATTCTTCATAACTTTACTACCTTTGCGTAGTTTGCATGTTCTTCACATATTTACAAGTATGCAAAGGGGTACTCAATTTGAGTTCACAATTCTAAAGGTAGGTTGAAAGGTGTTAAAAATGTCTTTGTTCAGTGGTGTAGCATCTTATCTTGAATGTATTCCCACCTTCTTGCATGTACATTTACAGAAACAGAACATGAGGTTGACATGTTAAAAATAAATATACTACAAATTTTCCTTGATTTAATATGTGTTAGCAAGTCACATCACATGAGAAAGATCTTTCTGTCAGCAAAACAGACAAACCATATGTGGCTCACCAAACTCAACTTTTAGCTTTTATTTCTCAGATGTGAAGAGCTCAAGTATTTTTCATTATATGAATAAATAACTGAGACCAAGCAAAGTTTGAATGGAAAAAAATAATTAATAAATATTGTTTAGCTAAAAACAACAGCAAAAATGATGGGGTAAAAAGATATTTTTTAAATACCATAATTACATTTTCTTTTAGTATGGGGATTGTCCTTTTTAGATGTTGTATTTTTTCAGGACTGTTCATCTCTGGTGGCAATTTGTGGGAAATGAGGGGACAAATACCATTTTTTAATATGTATGTAAAAGTAAAAAAAAATGAAGCAAAAAAATACAGTATTACAATGTCAAATGGTGCCAGGAGAGGCTACGCCTCCTCATAACCTTATAATTATATCAAGCAGGTTTACAGTCTGGACAGATGGGTGGATGTTTGAAAAACAAAAGATTTCTGGATATGACTTAAGCCTGTGTGAGGTGTTGCAACAGACTAAGCTGTGATTGTTGGCTGAATCACTAAAAAGGGAAAAGCAAGAACACTTTCTCATGAAAGATGATGATATGTTCCTGGAAGCAGATAAACTACTCATGTAGTTATATTGTGGTTTGACTTTACAACTGCAAAAATTCCACTTTTCTTATTTCTGTTACAGGTCTTCCTGTGGAGTGGAACCACTTGAAGAAGGGGAATGCCTTGAATGTGACTCATCAGATCATCGGACTATTGTAAGAGAATAACTTCTTACCAGGGCCAAGTGGTACACAATATTATGACAGAAGATATGTATTTATAAATAAAGGACAGGGTGTAACAACATAAAATCTGTGTAAACCTGTGAATTTTAATTAACATTAATTTTAATGTATGACTCAACTACGTGTCATATAATAACTGTGGATGTTTGAAGTCATCCATCTAAGCTGTGGGTTCCTTTTGGACACTTTTAAGATAAACAGGAAAGATCAGGTCTGCTCTTCAGTTCTATAAAATGCACCAAGTAGGCCAGAAGAATGCTTAAGTGTCACCACAGGCTAGCCTTAATCAAGCATTCCAGGCAGTCTGGAGCTGTGGCTAAGGCATTGCAATACACTGTTGCTGCTTTACTCTCTAAACCATGCTCACTATGTGACTGCCTGTAACCCCATTGTAAAAAAATGGGCATACAGTGCATAAAAACACTTGCAATGTGTTCTGGACATCTGCTAGATATACACCAATACCCAACAATATACTGCCTCAAATGGTCTTTATTTAACATAATTAAAGTTTAACAAACTCTCCAATGAATCCTCAAGATGTCTTCCCCATGTTACCGATATACCCATGTTAGGTTAATTGGTGATACTTAATTGGATCATAATGAGTGTGGATAGAGAAATTATTGTGTCTTGCAAGGACTGGTATCCCCTGTTTGTGCCCAGATGCTTGATAATCTAATCTGAATCAGTGGAACGAAGAGTCTCTAACAACCAAATGATGCACTACAGGAAACTCATAAACTTTATCAATAAGCTTTATTATTTCCTTTGATTATTTGCAAAATATATATACCTGAACTTGGTGCAAATAAAGTACCGAATAAGTGGTGATTCTCTTAGAAGGCAAGGAAGCCATAACCTAGAGTAATAAAAAAATTACTACTTAATCTATTTAAGTAGGTTTGTTTTGTGAGCTACAACCTCCCAAGTGCTCAGACTAATTCACAGTAATGTATGAGAATATACTGATACATTAATCTAGATATTCTAAATTAATTTTTGTAAAGAACTCTGTAATTTCTGTTATACTGTATTTTAAATTCCACTATTAACCTATTGACAGTTGTTTGGTGGTATACAGTTTTAAGTTTCTTTCTCGGTCTGAAAGCTTTCGATAGATAGATAGATAGATAGATAGATAGATAGATAGATAGATAGATAGATAGATAGATAGATAGATAGATAGATAGTAAGTGCCACATGGGATGGACAGGACGGTACCTTACCTAGACGGTAGACTCTAAGAGGGCAGACAGGCATCCCTCAAGGAAGAGAAAGGTGTCATGCTCTGGATCTTGTTATCCATTTGGACACCAGCAGGGAATGCTGGGAATTGTAGTCTGGTAAAACAGCACTGCTAGGGTCCATGGGTGCTGCAAGAGGGCGCCACAGGGAGATATGCTCCTTGTTATTCGGGACATCCGTATTACCCGGAAGTATTCCGAATGGGCAAATGCCCTGGCACTTAAAGTACTCCTGGGTCTTCAATAAAAGAGTCCACACAAGTCGGAACTGGAAGGAAGGAAGTCAACACTCATGAGAGCAGTGTGGTAGAGAGAGGAGAGGAGGAGAAAGAGAAAGAGAAGAGATAACTTGTAAGAAACATCCTTTATTTGAACCCGGGAGTATTTTGTGTGGTCTTGTTTGGGGTTTGGGTCTCAATGTTCATTATAGATAGATAGATAGATAAATAGATACTGTAGATAGATACAGTAGATAGATAGATTCTAGTTTTGCAATTATCCACTTTAGTGATGTTTTCTTCAGTCTATTATCACTACCAAATAAGATCGACGAACTGGCTGTGCTGGTGAAAAATGTCAGAACCTACAGAGAATGCAGCTTGCTGTGTTTTAGTGAAACGTGGCTAACGTCTCCCATCCCAGATGCTAACGTGGAGCTACCAGGGTGCGACTCTTCAATTCCACCCGGGGGAGTAAATGCTATCATTAATTTTATTTTAATTTTTTTCATTTTTTTTCATTTTTATTACTATTTAATTTAATATTGTTTCTTTGTATCAGTATACTGCTGCTGGATTATGTGAATTTCCCCTTGGGATTAATAAAGTATCTATCTATCTATCTATCTATCTATCTATCTATCTATCTAGCTATATCCTTATTATAAATTCCAACATATTTTCATGATGTGAAGGGAAAACTGTAAAAAAATGATTTTCCAAAGTATATAGGGATGTTCTGAAAAAGATTTTTGACAATATTGATTCTGTAAGAATGATGTTTACTGTTTTCCATTATATTACCAAACCTGTGTTTAAAGAGATCTTTATGTTTTTATAATAATTATCACAGATATTTAAACTGTTCTGTTACCTCCAGCGAAATGTTATATTTATATATATATTAAATGCCTGGTCTTGCGGTGGGTTGGCACCCTGCCCAGGATTGGTTCCTTCCTCGTGCCCTGTGTTGGCTGGGATTGGCTCCAGCAGACCCCCGTGACCCTGTGTTCGGATTCAGCGGGTTGGAAAATGGATGTCTGGTCTGACATGCAAGAGAAATTGCTGGAAAAAGCATGTTTTCAATTAAATTAATTTGGAATCCAGTGATCTTATGGCATCTTTAACACTAGTGGAACAGAAGTTTGTGGATTTGAGATATAAACCACCATATCATCAGCTTAAAAGAGATCTTCTGTTTCCTGATGATCCCTTTTCTTTCTTATTGCTTCAGGAGATCAATAGTACATGGTTATAACGGACACCCTTGTCTGGTTTCACATTCTAATTTAAAGTAAGCCAACCTCATATTGTTTAATATGGATTGTGGTTTCTATTTTCTAAACCTTCTTCTAATGCAGGGTTATGGGGAGCAAGAACTGATCACAGCAAATTTCTGATCACTGAATTATGAAGAAAGGAACAATATCAAATGACAACTTTGTAGTATCATCCAACAAAATAATTTTGCTTGAAAACTAGGAAACTGTGGTCCTTTTGATTAAGAAAGGCTAAATTCTACCTGACCTAAGTCACTTGACCACCCACCCCTATTCAAGTATCCCATACTATTACATGACACATGTTGTTGTCCATAATTGTGGACCAGTAAATGATATGGTTGTGACATGCTATCCCTGTTAATTCTTGTTTTACAAATAGTAAATGGAAAAGGTTTATTAATGTCTGTTATGATAGTCACAGTTTTGTTGAGGACAGTATTTACAATATGCACAGCCAAGTCACCCCTCCTTGAACCGTCACCTTATCGTGGTGGAGGGGTTTGCGTGTCCCAATGATCCTAGGAGCTATGTTGTCCGGGGCTTTATGCCCCTGGTAGGGCCACCCAAGGCAAACTGGTCCTAGGTGAGGGATGAGACAAAGAGCGGTTCAATAAACCTCTGATGAAGAATAAAACCCATGGACGACGTTTTCCCTTGCCCGGACGCTGGTCACCGGGGCCCCCCTCTGGAGCCAGGCCTGGAGGTGGGCTCGATGGCGAGCCCTGGTGGCTGGGCCTGCACCCATGGGGCTCGGCCGGGCACAGCCCAAAGAGGTAACGTGGGTCCTCCTCCCCATGGGCTCACCACCTATGGGAGGGGCCAAGGAGGTTGGGTGCAGTGTGAGTTGGGTGGTGGCCGAAGGCGGGGACCTTGGTGGTCTGATCTTCGGGTACAGAAACTGGCTCTTGGGACGTGGAATGTCACCTCTCTGAAGGGGAAGGAGCCAGAGCTAGTGCGCGAGGTCGAGAGGTTCCGGCTAGATATAGTCGGACTCACCTCAACGCACAGCTTGGACTCTGGAACCAATCTCCTTGAGAGGGGCTGGACTCTCTACCATTCTGGAGTTGCCCCCGGTGAGAGGCGCCGAGCAGGTGTGGGCATACTTATTGCCCCCACTGAGCCTGTGCATTGGGGTTTACCCCGTGGACGAGGGTGGCCTCCCTCCGCCTTCGGGTGGGGAAGGGTCCTGACTGTTGTTTGTGCGTATGCACCAACAGCAGTTTGGAGTATCCACCCTTTTGGAGTCTCTGAGGGGTGCTAGAGGGCATACCTTCTGGGATTCCCTGTTTTGCTGGGAGACTTCAATGCTCACGGGCAATGACAGTGAGACCTGGAAGGGCGTGATTGGGAGGAATGGCCCCGATCTGAAGCGTGTTTTGTTATTGGACTTCTGTGCTCGCCACGGATTGTCCATAACAACACCATGTTCAAGCATAAGGGTGTTCATATGTGCACTTGGCACCAGGACACCCTAGGCCTCAGGTCGATGATCGACTTTGTGGTCGTGTCGCCGGACTTGCGCCATATGTCTTGGACACTCGGGTGAAGAGAGGGGCGGAGCTGTCAACTGATCACCACCTGGTGGTGAGTTGGCTTCGATGGTGGGGGAAGATGCCGGTCAGACCTGGTAGGCCCAAACGTGTTGTGAGGGTCTGCTGGGAACGGCTGGCAGAGTCCCCTGTCAGAAGTAGCTTCAACTCCCACCTCCGCAGAACTTCAACCACGCCCCGAGGGAGGTGGGGACATTGAGTCCAATGGGCCATGTTCCGTGCCTCTATTGTTGAGGCGGCTGACCGGAGCTGTGGCCGCAAGGTGGTCGGTGCCTGTCGTGGCGGCAATCCCCAACCCGTTGGTGGACACCGCGTGAGGGATGCCGCAAGCTGAAGAAGGAGTCCTATAGGACTTTTTGTCCTGTGGGTCTCTGGAGGCAGCTGATAGGTACCGCAGGCCAAGCGAACGCTGCTTCGTTGTTGCTGAGGCAAAACTCGGGCATGGGAGGAGTTTGGAGAGGCCATGGAGAACGACTTTGGACGGCTTCGAGGAGATTCTGGTCCACCGTCCGCGCCTCAGGAGGGGAAGCAGTGCAGTGTCAACACCGTGATATGGTGGGGATGGTGTGCTGCTGACCTCACTCGACGCTTGTGGGTCGGTGGGAGGAGTACTTCAAGACCTCCTCAATCCCACTAACATGCCTTCCAATGAGGAAGCAGAGCCTGGGGACTCTGAGGTGGGCTCTCCCATCTCTGGGACTGAAGTCACCGAGGTGGTCAAAAAACTCCTTGGTGGCCGGGCCCCGGGTGGATGAGATACCCGAGTTCCTTAAGGCTCTGGATGTTGTAGGACTGTCTTGGTTGACACGCCTCTGCAACATCGCATGGACATCGGGACAGTGCCTCTGGATTGGCAGACGGGTGGTGGTCCCCTCTTTAAAAGGGGACCGGAGGGTGTGTTCCAACTATAGAGGGATCACACTCCTCAGCCTCCCTGGAAAAGTCTATTCGGGGTTCTGGAGAGGAGGGTCCGCCGGATAGTCAACCTCGGATTCAGGAGGAACAGTGTGGTTTTCCCTGGTCGCGAACAGTGGACCAGCTCTTCACCCTTAGCAGAGTCCTGAGGGTGCATGGGAGTTTGCCCACCGGTCTACATGTGTTTTGTGGACTTGGAAAAGGCATTCGACCGTGTCCCTCGGGAATCCTGTGGGGGTGCTCCGGGAGTATGGGGTACCGGACCCCTGATAAGAGCTGTTCGGTCTCTGTACAACCGTGTCAGAGCTTGGTCCGCATTGCCGCAGTAAGTCGAGCCCGCTTCCAGTGAGAGTTGGACTCCGCCAGGGCTGCCCTTTGTCACCATTCTGTTCATAACTTTTATGGACAGAATTTCTAGGCGCAGCCAGGGTGTTGAAGGGGTCCGTTTGGTGGACTCAGGATTGGGTCACTGCTTTTGCAGATGATGTTGTCCTGTTTGCTTCATCAGGCCGTGATCTTCAGCTCTCTGGATCGGTTCGCAGCTGAGTGTGAAGCGGCTGGGATGAGAATCAGCACCTCCAAATCCGAGCATGGTCCTCAGCCAGAAAAGGGTGGAGTGCCCTCTCAGGGTTGGGGGGGGGGGGAGATCCTGCCCCAAGTGGAGGAGTTCAAGTATCTCGGGGTCTTGTTCACGAGTGAGGGAAGAATGGAGCGTGAGATCGACAGGCGGATCGGTGCGGCATCCGCAGTGATGCGGCTCTGCATCGGTCTGTCGTGGTGAAAAGGAGCTGAGCCGTAAGGCAAAGCTCTCAATTTACCAGTCGATCTACGCCCTACCCTCACCTATGGTCATGAGCTATGGGTAGTGACCGAAAGAACGAGATCGCGAATACAAGCGGCTGAAATGAGTTTCCTCCGCAGGGTGTCTTGGCTTTCCCTTAAAGATAGGGTGAGAAGCTCAGTCATCCGGGAGGGGCTCAGAGTAGAGCCACTGCTCCTCCGCATCGAGAGGAGTCAAATGAGGTGGCTCGGGCATCTGATCAGGATGCCTCCTGGACGCCTCCCTGGTGAGGTGTTCCGGGCACGTCCAACTGGGAGGAGGCCCCGGGGAAGACCCAGGACACGCTGGAGGGACTATGTCTCCGGCTGGCCTGGGAACGCCTTTGGGATTCTCCGAAGAGCTGGAAGAAGTGGCCGGGGAGAGGGAAGTCTGGGCCTCTCTGCTTAAGCTGCTGCCCCCGCGACCCGACCTCGGATAAGTGGAAGAGGATGGATGGATGGATGGACAGCCAAGTCAGCAGCACTAAGAGGGGTATGTTTTGTAAGTAGACTTCAGCCTGGACTTGTGCTGTGATTATTAGACCATCCCCTAACACTAGCAGGCACATCATTCCCAAATTTGGGTTCTTCATAGGTAATTGTTCTATACTCTACAGTATGTATCCTTAGATATGTGAGAAGGTAGCACTCTATATAGTGCTTACCTGAAAGGTCAGCCACCATTCAACACACTTCCACTTTCCAGAACAATAATAAACATCATTTAATTGAAGAGAAGACACAAATCAGCTTACCTCATGTTCATTTATGCTCTCAGTTCAAGAAACGAAACAGAAGAATCCCTGAGAATAATTCCAGAGTAGTTTGTTGAACTCTGAAGTAGATACAGAGAAGATGAGAAAAAATAATGGGGTGATGGATATTTAGTTTATTTGAATCATCTGGTCAGTTCATTGCTTTCTGCTGGCAGCCCAAAGGCAGCACCCTTTGGACTCTCAAAACCTCCTTGTCACACCCTCAGTACCAATCAGTGTGAGATGTTAACCCAGGCCTGATTTAGTCTTCAGCATAGCTGTGGAAAATGTAACATTTGAAAAGAAAAGATGGCTATTTACGCCAGGAATCATTAAAAGCCATCTTCACTATTATTTCTTAATCTGCATATTGTAGTCATAAAGTACCCTATGCGTTTAAAGACAATTAACACATATACAGTAGGTAAGGATCCTTTTTGCTATTTTTGGTTCTTAAACAATTGATTTGTATTTTCTTAATGAAATACGTCAAGACAATCTTTGTACAGTAAAAGTCTCAATTGCCTGAGCACAGAAAAAACTCTCACTTATTATTTGGAAGTTTGAGTGGAAAATTCTTTTTAAAATGAGTTAAATGTGAACTTCCCCTGAAGAAAAATTCTAATAATACCTTTAAAACTAAATCCAACTTGTTGCTATGTCAGAGCTTTCTTGTTTGTCTACATTAACATGAAATGCATTAAAAGTCACATGGTTGTTGAGTAAAAATACTATATATTCAAGTTAAAACAAGTGGAAACTGGTGAAGCTGAGCAGATGGCACGTACATGAAATCCTGGTAAGTATTGATATAATAAGTGTTTCATTAGCCAGGAGAAAGCAATGATTATGGAAACACTCCTTTTCTATTGGGAAAAAAAAGTCTCAATTACATTTTAAAATGATCATTGTGTATAATCTTTAATGTTAGCTCTTAGATGGCTACTCTAGTTAGTACGAGAGAAAGTTTAGGTCTTACAGTGCTTGTTTCATGTTTGTTGTTCTTAATTTTCCATTCATCCATTTTCTGTAACAGCTTTATCAAGTAGCAGATACCAGTGAGCTAGAAGTTATCTTGGTCACATGAAGGGGATTTCTAGTCCATTGCAGCTATGCATAGAGACAGACACGCACAGAGATCAATCATAAGTCAAACAAACTTAATGTCTAGACTCCATAGCTATGTCAGCATCGCTGGAGCAACCCCATATTAGCACAATTGAAAACTTGCTAAACCCACATAAAAACTGGAGTCCACACTGCATTATCAGGACAAACCTTGCTATGTCAAAATAACTCCTTATGAGGACAGTTTTAAGTTATGTGAATCCTTAAACTTGTAACTGTAAGTAGATGCTGTTTCAGTGTCAAAGTAATTGGTATACTTCCATCCATTTCAAAAACTGTCTAAACAGCACTTCAATTGGAATTTGATTCACAAGGAACATCTGCTTGTCTTTAATGTTCCTAGGACGTTTTACAGGCATTTCCTGTGACAACGCTCTCCTCTGTTTCTGTCTGTCTATAAACACAGTGTTCGCTCAGGCTTGCTAATTTACCAGCTTTGTTTCCTGTCCTTCTTGTAAATGTGCAAGGTAATTGTAAAGTGTACATTGTATAAGGATAGGGTGAACCTATATTGCTAGACACCGCATGTGTGAAAAAAAAGAACAAATTATTTTACCCTGAAATTTATTTTGCTTTTTTTAATTCAGCCATTACTTGAAATTGAAAAATATTATAGGCTGTCTGCCTGTTTTCTTTTCACTCTGTATTTTTCATTAGTAAAAGTTTACCCTAAGGAATAATTATGTTTATTAGTAGTCACTGCTATGTACTTTGTTAAGATCTTAAGAAATACATGCTGTTTGTAACAATGCTTTCAAATCACCAAGGACACTTTAAAATAGGGGCTACCTATTGTGCATCTATTAGTCACTTACTGCTAGGTAACAAGATTTTAACAAAGGCCTTTGTGTTACACAGCAATAAGTGACTAATAGGCACACTCAGGGCCATTCTCAGAAGGGTTCAGAGCCTGGGGCAACTCAGCTAGCCCATTATGGACATATTTATATAGTGACAGTGTATGAAATTCATAAAAAAATAAGTGATTAAAGGTGACAATTTTATTTTTAGATATACTTCCACTTATGTCATTTAAAAATTGAGAAATTTTCCTTTTTTATGTATTACCATCAAAGAAAAAAGCTTTATCTAACCATGACACCTTAGATGGTGAAATGCTATCAGCACACGGTGAGCTCTTAAAATATCAGCAACATTTATGCAAAATAATTAAAAAAAATAAAGTCTTATTTAAAAGAATAAGTGCAAATTTTTTTCTATTTTTCCTTACCTTGTACTGCAGCACATTTTACTATTAAAAACACATAATCTAAACTTTCTGTGTGACTACAATATATTCTGTTATTAACTGTGCAAGGTGTAACTAACAAAGTTAATGAACATTGACTGAACAATGAACTTTCTGAGTACACATTTGTTAAGCTTTGGAATATTTTTCTGTAACTGAACTTACCTTTTTCTGTTATGATGGGTTTGTAAAGACTAGATGATTTTTCATTCTTTTTCATTGCTTTACAAACCTGTATAAATAAGCAGCTGTAAAAATAGCTACCCTTACAAAAATGAAATATATGTAGGATGACGAGACGTACTGCTTTTATGGCACTTGTCCCAAAATTGTCAAAAAGCTTTAATCACGTGAAACTCAAGTTATTATGTCTAACACTATCCGCTGCTTACTGGTCAGCCTAAATATATGTAAAAAAAAAAATATATACATACATACACATATATATATATATATATATATATATATATATATATATATATACATGCACTCCCCGGGTTACGTACAAGGTAGGGACTGTAGGTTTGTAC
Organism: Polypterus senegalus; assembly: GCF_016835505.1. Lineage (NCBI taxonomy): Eukaryota > Metazoa > Chordata > Cladistia > Polypteriformes > Polypteridae > Polypterus > Polypterus senegalus. The sequence continues at coordinate 134,397,031 of NC_053162.1, forward strand.
TTAAGTTGAATTTGTATGTAAGTCGGAACAGGTACATTATTTTAATAAATTCTATTGACCAACTGTAACCAAGTGCTCTGCCAATGAATGATGGAATTTCACCTCTCTCTGACCTTTTTATTATTTCTACTTTATTTTAAATGGTGATGGTTTTTCTCTTCTTCACTGTATCACCAGAACTTGCATCAGATTTGTGTTTCAGAGACATTCTTGAAGGATCAAGACAAAAAGTTAAGATGAGCTCTTCTGCACAGCACTGTACACGCCATCACAGCAGGAAGGCACCAGTCGTCAACACGTCTGATGTACTGACAAGAGGCAACTTCCTGCTATGTACGTAACAGTACAAGCAGGCTTGCTATTGAGAATGAAAGGGGGGTGGCAAGGAGCGGTTCATCACCAGCCCACGTCACAGTCACCTCCACTACAGTATGCTGTCTGCAGTATCCGCACACGAACACAACAAGCAGCCATCCGAGGCACACTACAATGCTACCCCCGCCGCCCCATTCACCGTAAATGACCTCTGTTCAGCCACAACCGGGTTACCGCTTGCAGCATTACCAGCCGCCAACCGAGAACAAATGGGTCAGCCGTGCATGGTGGGCGGAAGTGAAACCACTTGCCGCAGGGAGCCACCCGAGGGACACTACACTGCATAAGCAGCAAAATCGCCCCCCTCCAGCCTCCCTGCAGCCACCGCTTGCAGCGTCCCCAGGCCAAAGATGATGGAGCGGCAGTTACTGAGGTGCATGCGTTACAGCTGCGGCCCCTTCTTAAGTTGTAGGTCGGATGACCGGAAGCTGGGGACTACCTGTATATATATATATATATATATATATATATATATATATATATTATATATATATATATATATATATATATATATATATATATGCACATACATACTTAACACTAGAATTACCACCGCCTACGAAAAAACTCGTAGATCCGCAAGCAACTAGCAGTCTGCTATCACATCCCCCACCGGCGCACAGTTTTCTCAGCTCAAGTTTGTTTACCTGCGTGTCAGTTGCTTGGGAGTTGTATAGAGTGAGAAGTCAAGCAAGCATTGGTACGAGAATGCGCATCTTTATGTGAAAACAGCAGTGTCAGATGGGGGGGAGGGCAGAGGGTGGTATCGTGAACGCGACTTAGAGAATAAAACTGCCCTAAAAAGAAGTCTGACTGCATTCTTGTACCAATGCTTCCGAACTGAAGTGTCTTTTTGCACTTTTCATGGCATTACACGTGTATTGTTTGAGCATGCCCGTGTCACTCAAACACAGGAAGCTCTGCAATGTACTTGTGACTTTCTTTTTTCTTCGGTTATAGTCTTGAATAAAAGTGCACTTGTTTTGTTATACTTGTACATCAACATTTATATGTTACTTACATAAAAGCCAGATCGAATGTTATTTATGTGGATTTATTTACTTACTTACTTCAGAGTGCAGAGATATAGCGCGTCTTTATGTGAAAACAGCAGTGTCAGATGTGGGGGGGGGGGGGGGGGGATAGGGTAGGCTCGTGAATACAACTGAGAGAATGAAACTGAATAAAAAAAAAAAAGCTAACCTTTACAAGTATCATACATTTACACCGGCTGTTACAGACTGAAATCAAATGTATGTTTTTATTCTAAAATAGTAAGAATAAAAGCAGCTCACTTCTCAAAACAAACTCGTCAGGGATCGAACCTGTGAAGTTTTGATTACCAGTCAAAAGTTGATACTGTTGTGCCACCGAAGCAGTCGTAGGAAATGTGTGTCAATGTCGTACAATACAATACAATACAGTTTATTTTTGTATAGCCCAAAATCACACAGGAAGTGCCGCAATGGGCTTTAACAGGCCCTGCCTTTTGACAGCCCCCCAGCCTTGACTCTCTGAGAAGACAAGGAAAACTCCCAATAAAAACCTTGTGGGGAAAATGGAAGAAACCTCGGGAAAGGCAGTTCAAAGAGAGACCCCTTTCCAGGTAGGTTGGGCGTGCAGTGGGTGTCAAAAGAGAGGGGTTCAATACAATACAATAAACAGAACAGAACAATTCCTTAAGACAGCATAATAATAAAAATTTTAGAAGTACGGTTTAACAGTAGATGATATGACATAATTAGGTTTGGATATTTTTAGAGTCCTGGAGACCTCATCCATCTAGCTGCCTCCCCATTTGGCCATGCCACGGCTGAAACATTGATTCCTGTGATCCTCCATCAGGGATGACTTTACCATAGGCAGGCAAACAACTTGGCAGGTGGGCCGTGGCACCAATTGCCACATTTGGGTACCGAGAAAAGAAACAGAATAGGTGAGGGTTAGTATTCAAATATAATTATCATGTTAATTATACACTTGTACAATTGTACACTAACATGGGTTATTTTTCTGCAGTTATATTTTTGAATAAAAGTGCTCTTGTTCTGTTATATTTGTAACTTTTGTGAAAGTATTTCTTTGATATTTGGATTTCAGGATTCACATATTATAAACTTCATGTCTACATTTTGTCAATTATTACTAAAACATGAAAAACTTTTCTGTTTTAACAATGTGTTTACTGTGCATAGATCGTTGAAGACACGGAACACACATGAAATGCATGTGTTCCAAATAACGATATAGTATTTATAAAAGGTGTTATTTTGCTTGTCTTGTCACTCTATACAACTCCAAGCAACTGACACGCAGGTAAACAGACTTGAGCTGAGAAAACTGTGCGCAGGTGGGGGATGTGATAGCAGACTGCTTGCTGCTTATCAACACACTAGCAATATACCTGCGCTTCGCAGCGGCGAAGTACTGCCTTAAACTTTTTATTGAGAAGAAAATTAAACCTTTTTAAACTGAGGGAAAATATACCAATAATTATTTGTTAAGGATCTCTTAGTATACCACATTTTGAGTTCGGTCCTCCGGTTGTAATATGACCAAGCTGTGCGCTGTGCTTACTCTTGAGCATGCAACGTACAGCTGGCCATGTGAACAGTAATCTTGTTTCAAATCTCACAGCTTGGATTGCTGCTGTCATAATCAGTTTGAGTTTCATGGTTTGTTTCAATTATGACAGTATTTGCAGGACTTGTGTTGAAGTGACATTCGGCATCTGTCAAGCGTTGTAAGCATACAACCGGTTTCATCGATAACTTCCCATCCAGCTTTTGAGAGTTTAAACATTCATAAACATCAAAGTGTCCACTACTGAAATCGTCACTTGTCTAAGTCTAAGATGTCTAAGTCTAAGATGTTTAAGAGGCACTGGCAGTTGTCAAAAGGTGTAAAATATTTGGCCATTTCGGTACACTTGAAAGCGACAACCGAACAATTCAGCGGCAGCCATCAACTCACATGCAGAACCATTGGTGAAGGGCTTAAGCATTTCACTCTTATAGTGCTCCTGTGTAGTATAATTATCTCCTGTACCGTCATCAGTCCACACCTTGAACCTGTCCCAGTCATTCAATACATAAGACACAATGTTCTTCCGGATATCAAGAGTGAGCCTGATATGGCCGTGCAATATGTAACACAGAGAATGGAAAACGTAGGTGCCATCTCCGGGCATGGAAACCACTCGGTAAGTGACAGTTCTTTGATCAATGGTGATCACCTCGATAGACATGTTAATGGGGGTACGGTTGAAATGATAAAGGAAATGGGTACCTGAACAATGTAAAGTAAGTCTAAAATACCTAAACAATAACTATAATTGTAATAAACGAACAGTAAAACAGTGGAGAAGCCGTGGATTAAATAAAAAGGCTGTAGTTATCAGCAGGGAGACGTGAATCCCGTGGCGAAGCAAGGAAGGGAATGTAGAGACCGGAGCGACAGACAGCCTTATATAGGCAGGCAGCCAACAACGTGGGAAGCATTGGGATGGGGGACTCAACGCCGCCTCACACGGTGACTGAGCTGCAGGCTATGGACGTATATATGTACATAAGTAGGATTTAGTTAGTGTTGGGAACCCACATACCAAATTTCTTGAAGATGGGCCCATAAGTAACAAAGACCGTTGAAAAATTTAATATGGCTGCATCATACCACTGAAATAAGTACGTACATCGGTTTTGGTTAGCACAGGGAAGCCACCTACCAAATTTCGTGAAGATGTGGCCATAAATAAGAAAGTTCAACATGGCGAACGTTGTCAACCGTTATGACCGTTATCCGTAGAATTTTCGAAATGAAACCTGCTTAACTTTTGTAAGTAAGCTGTAAGGAATGAGCATGCCAAATTTCAGCCTTCTACCTACACAGAAGGTTGGAGAATTATTGACGTTGGAAAGTTCAATATGGCGGCCGATAGTGGCGTCATACCACCAAAATAAGTACATACATCGGTTTTGGTTTGTGTAGGGAAGCCGCCTACCAAATTTCGTGAAGATAGGGTGAGCCTTCTACCTACACGGAAAGTTGGAGAATTAGTGACGTTGGAAAGTTCAATATGGCGGCCGACAGTGGCGTCATACCATTGAAATAAGTACGTACATCGGTTTCGGTTAGCGCAGGGAAGCCGCCTACCAAATTTCATAAAGATAGGGCCGTAAATAAGAAAGTTCAACATGGCGGATGTTGTCGACTGTTATGACCGTTACGTGTAGGATTCCGAAATGAAACCTGCTTAACTTTTGTAAGTAAGCTGTAAAGAATAAGCCTGCCAAATTTCAGCCTTCTACCTACACGGGAAGTTGGAGAATTAGTGAAGAGTGAGTGAGTGAGTGAGTGAGTGAGTCAGTGAGGGCTATGCCTTTTATTAGTATAGATTTAAAGGACAAAAGACGCTGACGGAGAGGTGAGAAGCGATTTAAGGTGGGACGGATCTACGAGTTTTTTTGTAGGCTCTGATAATTCTAGTGTTAAGGGATAAATATATACTGCTCAAAAGAATTAAAGGAACACTTTTTAATCAGAGTATAGCATAAAGTCAATGAAATTTATGGAATATTAATCTGGTCAGTTAAGTAGCAGAGGGGGTTGTTAATCATTTTCAGCTGCTGTGGTGTTAATGAAATTAACAACAGATGCACTAGAGGGGCAACAATGAGATGACCCCCAAAACAGGAATGGTTTAACAGGTGGAGGCCACTGACATTTTTCCCTCCTCATCTTTTCTGACTGTTTCTTCACTAGTTTTGCATTTGGCTACAGTCAGTGTCACTACTGGTAGCATGAGGCGATACCTGAACCCTACAGCGGTTGCACAGGTAGTCCAACTTCTCTAGGATGGCACATCAATACGTGTCATTGCCAGAAGGTTTGCTGTGTCTCCCTGCACAGTCTCAGGGGCATGGAGGAGATTGTAGGAGACAGGCAGTTACTCTAGGAGAGCTGGAGAGGGCCATAGAAGGTCCATAACCCATCAGCAGGACCAGTATCTGCTCCTTTGGGCAAGGAGGAACAGGATGAGCACTGCCAGAGCCCTACAAAATGACCTCCAACAGGCCACTGGTGTGAATGTCTCTGACCAAACAACCAGAAAGACTTCATGAGGGTGACCCAAGGGCCCCATGTCCTCTAATGGGCCCTGAGCTCACTGCCCAGCAGCATGCAGCTCGATTGGCATTCGCCATAGAATACCAGAATTGGCAGATGCACCACTGGTGCCCTGTGCTTTTTACAGATGAGAGCAGGTTCATCCTGAGCACGTGACAGAAGTGAAAGGGTCTGGAGAAGCCATTGAGAACATTATGCTGCCTGTCACATCATTCAGCATGAGCAGTTTGGTGGTGGGTTAATGATTGTCCGGGGAGGCATATCCATGGAGGGTCACACAGACCGCTACAGGTTTGACAAAGGCACCTTGGCTGCCATTAGGTATCAGGATGAAATCCTTGGACCCATTGTCAGACCCTAAGCTGGTACAGTGGCTCCTGGTGCACGACAATTCCTGGCCTCATGTGGTGAGAGTATGCAGGCAGTTCCTGGAGGATGAAGGAATTGATACCATTGACTGGCCACCACACTTTCCTGTCCTAAATCTAATAGAACACCTCTGGGACATTATGTTTTGGTCCATCCAATGCCACCAGGTTGCACCTCAGACTGTCCAGGAGCTCAGTGATGCCCTGGTCCAGATCTGGGAGGAGATCCCCCACAACACCATCTGTCATCTCATTAGAAGCATGCACCGATGTTGTCAGGCATGTATACAAGAACACAGGGGCCATACAAAGTGCTGCGTACAATTTTGAGTTGCTGCAATTAAATTTTGGCAAAATGGACTAGCCTGCCACATAATTTTTTCACTCTGATTTTTGGGGCGTCTTTGAATTCAGGGCTCTGTAGGTTGATCATTTTCATTTCCATCAAACGATGTGGCATCCTTTTGTTCCTAACACATTACCCAGTCTATATCAGTATAGATATCCAGGAGGATTTCTTTTTCCCATTGAGATCTGATGTGTTTTCAAAGTGTTCCTTTAATTTTTTGAGCAGTTTATTATAAAGTCTTACAGTATACTAAGATGCAGTATATTATAAAATATATTAATGCCATTTTTGTATATTGCAATATCTTTTTCAAGGTTTAAAAATATATTTCTCAATATATTTTAAAATAGTAGGAATAATGTACAACAATTGTATATGTAGAGGAGGGCAATGTAGGTTCACACTTGTTTGTATGGAATGTGTCCCAACAACTAAGAAAATGTGCAAGGCATTACCAATCATATCTCTGTGCAACAACCCACAACCAGGCATTAATAGCTGAACTGAAAATACAGATATAATTATACAACAGTAAACTGTATTTCACATACTCAAAACTTTAAACCTACTTTTGCCCACACCTAATATATTTTAGTTAAATATACTGTCAAATGTATTTTAGGGTATATACATACTGTTTGCATGCATCCATCCATCTTCTAAACACACTGTATACTGAGCAGGGTTGTGGATAAGCCCGATCCTACCCCAGCATGAATAAGGCACAAGGCAGGAACAACCCCTGGATAGGTTGCCAGTCCATCACAAACACATTGACACACACACACACACAGACGTACATACACACATACATTATGGGAAATTTGGCATTGTCAATCCACCTAAACTGCATATCTTTGGAAGGAAACTAGAGTGCCACTAGGAAACCCACATGGACATACAAACTCCACACAGAGATGACCTGGGATATGAATCTCAATGTTCTCGATGTGAAGCAGCAGCACTACAACTGCACCACCATACCGCCCTTCGATATTGAATATATTTTTAATGTATTTTTGTATGTTGGAGTATATTTTTAAAATATATTAACTTGGCATAGAAAATACCCAATCACTCTCTGTAAGGTGTTTCCTGTATTTAGATCTGTCTTAGACCAACTGACACTGTGACACAGCACAAATTGTGAACGCAGTACCAAAATAGGACAAGTATTTTAGAAGTATGAGTTAGAAGTAACCCCAAGTTTAACTTTTTAAAGATTAAAAGATAAGGCATGATCCTTCAGCTACATGGTACACAGTATTTTGTATATCTTATAGACAATGCATTTTGAAATACATGTGTAGCAATATATTAGGGGAAATAAATATTTTCTTATATTTCAGATATAATTTTTAAAATATATATTTGAATATAATGTAAAATACATGTAGTTCAAATATATGTGCTGTGGACGCTTGAGGCGCTGTTGCCCCGTGAAACACACCAGACAGATGTCCAAGACACACGTTTAAAACACCAAGAATAATTTCTTTAATAATATTCTTCAATAAAGTGCACAAAGCACCGCACACTCCCCAATTCTTTCAATAACCACAATAATAAACACAATCCTCCACTCCCAGCAGCTCCGTTACACTCCCTCCCAACTCCGGCTCGGCATGCTGGTATTCCCAGAGTCCTTTTACAGTCCATGACCCAAAAGTATTCCTTCTCCGGGTCAAATGCCATATCCTCCTTCATCAAGTATCCCGGAAGTACTGCAGGCTTCCATCCTCATGACTTTGAAGTACATCCGGGTTGCGGTAATAATGTAAATCCCCAGGTTCTTTGTGAGCTCCCCCTGGCGGCACCCACGGCATCCAACAGAGCTGAGGAAACGGACTCCATGTCCCATGATGCCCTGAGGGAATCCAGGGAACCGTTGCCATCCATGGGAGGTGCCATCTAGCGTCCCGGGGGATGTAGTGCCCTGGAAAGGCTACTCTTTCTCCTTTTTTCTGCTGAGGGATGTCCTGGCCAGACTGAAACGCCAGCTGTCCATCACAGTGCATATATTTTTTGGGTATATTACAATATATTCAAATTAAATATATGGAAACAGCATTCCCAAGAATTTCACTTGAACTCACTTAATCAATGTTTTTAATGATCACGTAACATTAGTTCCATCAGTTCGAGGTGCAAGACAGGCATGCCACACTTTTTTTTAGATAAGGTGAGCTTTAAGTTGTAGTCATCTCCCAAATTAGTAAGTATAAATCATTTATCACAAGTAATTTTTACAATAGGGTATTAAAACACAAAGGGAGAGCAGAAAAAGATTTTCTCCTTGGGTTATCTGCAGAAGAGGGAGAAAAAAGATTAGTGCACTTCATCAAAGCCTGTTCTCGTATCCTGTCCTCGGTTAAGCCCTTAGCCTGCCTCTCAAGCACACCTGTGTGACAAGAGCACTGTCCTAAACTGAGGCCTAAGATAATTGTACTTGAAAGGAGCCTGCACTGCATCTTTCATAGGCCCTTTAGGATATCATAAAGGAAAGAAATTTTTAAACTGAATTATAGAAAAAGAGGAACAAGTTCAATGGCCCTTCAAGTTTTGGGTCCACTGTGGTCACCCCAGTTGCCTAACCCTCAGGACAGGCCAGAATACACTGTTTGCATCTGCGCTTAAAATTTCAGTTCCAAAGTGTTACTGACGTTTTTGGGTGTCTGTTATTTGTTAATGTTGGAAGCTACTGCTGTACTGTGTACTCACTGCACAAATTAGTCACAGAAGGTTTTTTTAGTCACAGAAGAAATTTTATTAGTAAAAGAAAAAAAAACTGTAATAGAGGTAACCTTGTTGTTAACCTTCGAAAAATGTTTTCAAACTCACTTTCTAAAAAGCCAGATTTTGACATCAAGATTGGAGGAAGTACATTTGCTATGAAAATTAACCACATGTGTCAAGGGAACTGAAATCGGCATGGTCTAAATGACCCAAAGAATTTCAGGGCTTATTTTCAGTGGTTTTTCTGTTTAGATGTGGTAGAAAGATTTCTTTTTCTGTGCTTAACCTGATGACACAACACTTGTTAATCTGTGCATCATAACACAAAAGGAATCCTGTGGCTATGTGCAATACGCCAGAGCGGCAGGTGGAAGGCATTAGTCAGCTTCTAATGGAGCAAGCATGGTGCTGTAATGGCGCAGTGCCGCCTACTAATTAGCACGCTAGCTCTATCATTCATTTATGGGTGATGCTGTCATTGAGCTACTACAACCAGTATTCAGACAGATTAACCCTGCTCTGCACTTGATATTACAAAATAAAACTTTTTGTAGTAACTATTGACCCTCTGGGTTTTTTTGCAAAGATGACCTGGAGGTTTTTCCTTCATTCGTTTAATTCTAGAAAAAAAAAATCAAAAAACAATACAATCTTCTTTTGTGGAAACTGTCAGTTAGTTTCTAGATATTGTCATAAATGTTTCTGATTTAGTTTTTCTTTCTGTAATAGAAATGTGAACAGTTAACTTTTCTGGCTGTGTTAGTCACTATTAAATGGGTTGTATAGGCAAGTTAAAGAACCTGAAAAATAAACTGGGCAAGAAGAAGCCATTAGGTCTGCCAGGCTCATTTGCTTATCTAAACAGATACATTGACCCCATATCACATCCATACACCCCCAGCCACTTGCCAATAAAGGACTTGGTCATCAAGGCAGCATCCAAGTTGCATATTGTACTAAAATGAGAATTTGATTCCCTTTATTCCAATTAGATATGCACTGGCCTCAAGCAGCCCAAACTCACCCTGTAAGAAGCAACTTATTAGCCAAGAAAAATAGTGGCCTTATTGTAGTTTTGCAAAAATGGTGAGATATCAGTGTTGTCTAACCTCTACCATCATACATTTTGTTGCATTTGGGCTTCAGAATTACACAAAAGGACAGCTGGGTGGGTGCTTGCAAACAGACTTTATTCTTTTAAAAGCAAACTGTAAATGCAATAAACTTCACTTGTTTGACTCCAGTGCTCTCTTCCTGGAAATAAAGGCATCTCCATCAGTGCTATCTATGGCTTTGAACGTTTCACAGGATCAAAAGCTCCACTAGGCAGTGAACAAAAATGCTGTGTAAGTAACCTGGCTTTAAAGCTTCCTAACACTTTTAGATAAGAGTTTACGCATTGATGCTTTCGCTGTCTACAGTTGATCCTGCATAGGTAAATTTAAAGCAGTCCAACAGTGTATTTTTTCTGTATTTGCTAGCTGTTTGAAAGTGTGTGTTTTTCATTTGTACTTGAACCATCCTTGGAGAATGGAATATCTGATGTTGCTCACAATACTGGAAGCTTCTACCCATAGAGATAAAATTTTATGTTAATCCTGTGCATTTGGAATTTTTCCCTTCTGGGATTGCAGTAATATTGACAGTGTTTACCACTCCCATATTTCCACCATACTAGCCTGACTATGAATTACTCTTGCTATTCCTGGTAGTGGCCGCTCTCCCTATTTAATCTAACTGGGCTGATGGTGCTCCAAGACATTGCCAGTGTTGCTAGTGGCACAGTATAAGACGAGTAAACCTGTCAGTATATTACATGACTTCTAGTCAGAGGGGATGTCAAATTTGATGATCAGTGTTGCCTAAATACGTCAAGTTACATTAGTAAAAATTACACAGCATGACAAATTACATGACTGTGTTGACTTTCCAGCACAAATTCATATTTTCAAAGTATTGTAAACTCGCCACTTTTGCTCATGGCCAAAAACATGCTGCCTCAGAGCTGGTGCTGTACAAATTCTAGGTATGGCTAGTTTAGCTGTAATCTCAGCCCCTATTTTCCTTTTGTCATTCTACAATGGTATGTAAAACATGAGACATCATATAAGCAAGCCTCTTTTCTGTCTGTCAGGTCCAAAACTCTTGCATTTCCTTTTCTGCAAAGCTGCATTACTTACATTATACTCCTGGCTGAATGCTCATTGGTTCTCAACTCTTGCACACTAACGACTAAAGACAAGTCGGGATGAGTTTTAGGGGTTGCTGGGTATAGAAGACTTATGGTCATGAGAGCTTGCCATGACTGCCCTTGACTCACTAAGATTATTTAAATAAAGTCTAAGACTGAAAATTGTTAGAAAAGTCATGTATAACATGACAGAGCTTTAAGACTTCAATTGTAATTATCAGGTAAACAAAATTCTGTAACCTGGTGGGGTCCTTTAAAAAACAGTCTGAATTTGCAGTAGGCAGTGAATTATAATAAGTAGTTCGTAAGCAAAGATTATTTATAAAGCACCTTTCGCAAACAAAGAAAACAAAGAAAAAGATGAAGCTAGGCTAGGAATCTAACAAATTAGATTACACTAGAAATCTAACCAATACATTATGTAAATTAAAATAAAATAAATAGAAAGAAAATAAAAATAAAAAAATAATAAGACTCTAAGCAAAAGCCTGGCTAAACAAGAAAGTTTTTTTAACAGAGTCCACAGAGTTAGAAATACAAGGATATAGAGAGAGATTGTTCCAAATCTTTGGGTCTATCCCCTTTGTTTTTAATCTTGTATGTTGAACAACTAACAGATTCTGAACCTGAGATCTAAGTGTGTGAGAGGCAGTAAGTATGAGAAGGAAATTAGATATAACAGACTGGAGCTTGCTTGTTCAATGCTCTATGAACAAGTCTCAGAATTTTAAAACGAATCCTAAAATCCACTGGAAGCCAATGCAAAGAATAAAAATTACTTGTAATATGATCTCTTTCTAGAACACTTCATCAACCTGGCCACTGCATTTTGGTTTGGAACACTGCACTTAGCAGTCATGCAGAAAGGTGCAAGTGCCTGATTAATCTTAGGATAAGTGTCAGTGGAAGCCATAATCATGGTTTCCGTTTTGCTGGAATTTAAATATGTTATTGTTAGAGAGTCACTGAGTTAGCCAGTGGTCACAAATCTCTCTTTCAGCTGATGATTTCAGAACTGTGGAGGAAGCAGGCAGATATGTAGCTTCTCTGCTGTCTTCCAGGACCCTCTCCTGTGATTTTCTTTGCTTTTTCCTGCAATGCATATATGAATCCTCACATCCATGACACTTGACTTTAACCATGCAGACGTTGCTTAAGCTTTAAACACTAATAACTTTTTGCCACCCTGTCACATCTTCACCATCCATTGAACCTCACAGGTGGTGCAGTGGTAGTGCTGCTACTTTGCAGTAAGGAGACTGTGGAAGATTGTGGGTTTGCTTCTCAGATCCTCCCTGTGTGGATAGTGCTTTGAGTACTGAGAAAAGTGCTATATAAATGTAATGAATTATTATTATTTTACTACTTGGTCACATGACACATTTATACCAACATCCACATCAGGTCAATCTAGAGCTGCCAATTAACTTAGTACATGATTTTGGCATGTGGGGAAACCAACAGAATACCCACAGGGAAAGCATGCAAATTCCACCCAGTGACCAAAACTAAGGTTTGAAGCCAGGTTTTTGTAGGTGTGAGGCAGCTTTAAACAATTCATCACTCAGGCACTCTTCAAGAAACCCGATGCCAAAGGAAAAAAGAAAGAAAAAGTGACAACAAGCTGTAAGAAAACTCATATTGCATGCTGATCAAAAATATGTACAAAGCACTTTTGTGTTTTTTAGGTAGTGGCCTGATTGTTTATAGCACAGACATTTACTGGCAGACACATGCATGTCTTTGCATCACTCTGTTTAAAATGAAGACCAACATTGTATTATCACAGCCTTGGGAAAATTGGAGGAAACAAAAAACTATAGAAAAACCAAGTGATTGTAAGAATCTTTTGATAATTTTTTTTCTTCTGTTTTGGGCTTTGGTGATTGGTTTTCTTCTTAATCTTCTTGGCGTTAACTAAGAACGTGTCTTGGGCTCAGAATTCTATTTTATTATGGTAAGCCAGAGTTACCGTATATACTCATGTATAAGCTGGATCTTGAAACCTGAAAAATCAATCATAAAATCAGACCCCAATTTATATGCCTGTTCAAAAATGTGATACTTCAATTTTTTCTTTTTTTTCACAACTTCTTGCCTCCTCCAATCTCACATCAGTTTTTCAGGCACATTGAATTTTGTTCCAAAAGTGCAGTTACCAATTTCTTTTGCTACTCCAACGATGTTTAATTTAAAACCAGACTCATATTTTCTTCTGATCGAACGTTCCATTGTAGATTACGGATGCTCTCACAATAAAGGTGTATGAGGGTGTTAGATACAAAAAACACAAATCAGTGCAAACGTTGCTTTGGAATAGTTTGGCTATTACAATGTGGTCACGCAGGCACAATAGAGAGAGAGAGGTTAGGAGCACACACTGATACAGCCCATTGCTGCACCCATAGAAAAAAAAGGCAGTGCACTCCGTGGTTACTCTCTCAGGTGGGTGTTAGCATATCTCTTGGACCAATACCGTGTGTTTGACTTATACAACCTACATTATAAAATATCAGAAATTATATGGTGAAATCAAGTCCAGACTTATCTGCGGGAGAACATATACGCGACTATATACGGTATACTCAGGGTGACATGTAATGATATACTTTACAGTACTAAGTCCGAATAACTCTTGGGATGGTATTCTGCTGCGATCTAGTGGATGAATGCAAAAACTCATGAATATTTCTATGCATTCTGCCACAATATACAAACTATGGTAACTAATCAAAATTCATGAGTGGGGCAGACCCTTCATACAAAAAAGCGTAAAGCCAGTTTTAGAATAAACTGAAACTGAAACTGAAATCAAGTGATAGAGATGACAATGCAAACTGATCAACAGACTTTGACGCAGACAGTGAAACTGATGCATTTGGCATTGTATGATCGAACCATGACTTTGGTCATATGAAGCTTCACTGTGGTGTGACAGTGCCTGTATGGCAAAATGATTGCCATTAAATGCAAGGACTAGAAAGACTTTTGTAATCTAAGCTCAGTTCATAATACAGTAAAAGTCAATATTAATGTCAGGGGAATCATAGAAGTCACTTTGCCTTGAAATGTGATAGCCTACAATTACCCAAGGAGCGCAACAGAAAAAATATAAGAAAAGTGCACAGAGAAACATGCTTTTACTATCCCAACTGCAATGATTGGTTGTGTTTAAGTGGCTGTTTCAAAACATATCATACGAAGGATGTGTACTAAGTCGGCATCAGTACAGCAAAGGATACTAGACATACCTTTTGTACTGTTGACATTTTGGTACTTGCATGTTTTTGTCACATTTTTTTCATGTTGAAAAAAAAATCTACATTTTTGGCTATTTTTTTAAAAGTAAACTTAATCCAAAAAGGTTAAAGCTTCCTGACTTCAGCCTATTAAAAGACTATGTATCTTCCACCTCTTTTAATTAATTTAAGTTTTACATCTTGCCCAAAGAAGGGGCCTGAGTTGCCTCGAAAGCTTGTATATTGTGATCTTTTAAGTTAGCTAATAAAAGGTGTCAATTTGCTTGACTTCTCACTACAGCCAAAAACGATAAAAAGAACACTCTGAAAAAGATAAAAAAGAAAACCCTGAATGCCATTCTATGTGTGATGCTTAAAACAAAATCTTTTTATAATAATGCAGCAGTCTCTGGGCTGTCTTAACAGCATCATTGGTTTCCCAGGCAAAGTAGAGCACTGGGGCCCCTAATTTTGACAGCAAAACAGAAACATACATAGGCATCAGAAAAATTGGTGGGCCCTATGCTGCTGGGGCCACCAGCCAGTGGCCATTGTGTCCATACATTAATATGACCTTGGCCCGGGCTATCTGATTAATACCCGTTCCCTTCTGTTATGCCAAGTTAACTGCACAATATGTGCAAAGCATCAAATGTGTGGTAAAAATCCAGCCTCTTCAATTGCACATACAAAGTTCTTGTTGTTATCTGTTATCAGGGGAATGATGGTGTTTGGTCTGTCAATTTACCACTTAGCTAAAGTTTCTTATAGTATTTATGACAAGTGGTCACTTTCAAATAAAGCGGCCTGTGTGGAGAACAGGGTTTGCAATTACCCAGTTGTCGGTAATGTAGTGTGCCATGATTGTGATGAAGCTCTGTGTTGCATGGGAGGTTCAACCCATCTGTAGTTAAAGCAATGAATTTTGCATTGTTCAGATTCTATATACTGTATGGATTCCAGCACACTCAGCACATGCTTAAGTATTTGCGTATTTATTTTTGTAATTCCTTTTCTACTTTTACGTTGACTGCCTTGTGTATTTGCCATCTTACTGGCTATGTGTGGTAGAGAAAAAAGTTTGGGGAGCAGTAATAACTTTCATTTTAACGGAATGGCATTTGGACCTTGCGCTGATGCCTAGGGAAGTGCGTGCTCTAGTATAGATTTCTGCACAAGCTCTGCTCATCACAGATTTTGAGGCTTAATTGACATTTTTGACAAGGGAGACTAAAATGGATGCAACACCTGCCTTATTCCTCCTATCATTATTGAGGAAAGAGCTCCCTGTGAATTTACTGTATTGCATATTTTCCATGTTCCATCACAAGAAGAAAACTTAAGGAGACTTTACTTGCACACTTTAGGTACTGTATTAGGTATAAATGATAGGCATTTGGGAGCGTATCCATGGTGCTAACTGTTTGTATGAAACAGTTGTGCCCTGGGATTTTATACACTACGCTTTAATTTTTTATTTTTTTTGTCACTTCTAGCTTTTTTGATATTTGCCTATACTGTATACCTCCTCATTATGATTTGAGGCTTCCATGTGATACTGAAAGCTGTCATCATTTAATCTTGTGATCCTATCCACTAGGGACTTTATGTTTTTCCAAAACTGCACAAAATACAAATGATTCTAATAAGCACAGCAAGCATTAGCATGGCATAACATTAAGGTGCGTTGGGCGAGTTGATTAGTTGGGTTGAAAGTCGGAGTAGTATTAAATTTTCTAGTCACTTCAAAGAGCTTAGTATCAAAATTTTGTTTCTTCTATAATTTTGTAACACTGAGTTAAATTAAAAAATAACAGTAATAATATAATCACATGTATTAGTAGTGTACATAAAGCGTTTTAATGCCATTTCACAATATCTTATACAGCAGATTCCAATTCAAGTGATGAAAAGATTCACATGCTATTGTTAGTTGTTGGATGTAGATATAATTGTTGTTCAAATTTATTGAATATATAATTTTTCATAGAAGTACCCAATGGAGATTTAAAATCTATGCTAAAGTCTGAAGCTACAATTGTTGTCTGGCTTCAATATAATTGATAGTGGCTCATTATGGCACTTTGACAATAAATTATGGTGTCAGAGAAATCATTATACCCTAGATGGTCCAGCCATGAGGTTGTTGCTAGTATAAAGGAAATACTAAGTACATGTTTAGTCATTGTAACATAAAGTGTCCTCAAGCTATCTTTCATACATTTCTACATAAGTTGCTTTCAGTTTTTACATTTACAGACATGAACACCATGTTGATGAGCAAGGAACAGAGCTGAGACAGAAGCCAGACTTAGTATATAATGAGGCCTACACTTTCATTCTAGTACATTACGATACAGCACTTAACTTGTACAGTGATGAATAAACAAACAGCATTATTACTATTGTATCTGCGGTGGGCTGGTGCCCTGCCCGGGGTTTGTTTCCTGCCTTGCACCCTGTGTTGGCTGGGATTGGCTCCAGCAGACCCCCGTGACCCTGTAGATAGGATATAGCGGGTTGGATAATGGATGGATGGATGGATGGATTACTACTGTATTGAATGAATAAAGACTATCATTATTAGCAAATTGAATTTAAAAAATACACATCTGATGTCAAACCTTTCTTATATGGTAATACTGGGTTATCCAGCCATGCCTACATCTGACCCAATCTCAACCTATTTTTGGCCAGAAGTTGTACTTGCTTCAGTGTGCACGACTGTAGACGTTTCACTGTTTTGCAGTCAGCAGTGGCTGTCAAACAAGTAAAAGAAAAAAATATATGCAAGATGAAGTAACCACTTTTAAGGTAAAATTGACACAGTAAAACAATTCCTTGTTGACACTGCAAAGAGAATTTTTGTAGGTAGACAATTTCACAAATTTTCCACTGCCCGTCAATGGGAGAGTTTAAAATTTCAAGAACGTGTACTGCACCCTATATTTTAGAGAAAAGTGAACTGGCCCAACAAGTTACCCTGAAGAATAATTGTGCCAAATTACAAAAAAATCGGGAACTGGGAACATCCCAGCGCAACAATGATTCTCATATACTAAGCAAGAAACAAGCTAGCAATAAAATTTCAAAGATGATTATATTCTGCTAGGAAAACTAGTGAAAGTTTAAAATTTGTGACCAGGAGAAGACATGTGGTCAAAAACTACCAAACAAAGGATCATAACTGAGAAGACTAACAAGTCAGGAAAGTGACCTGTCAGCAGCCAAGTCAGGAACATGACCTAAAGTCTTAGTCAAAGAACATGCAAGGATCAAAAAAACGAAGTATGAAATGCAAAAGTTTAAGACAAAAGGGTTTGTTTAGGAATCCATCAGTTCAGATAAGGGTGTGACCTTTCCAAGTGACTTTTATTACCATCACATAATTGGTTTGATGTCTTGAACTCCAAAGACACACCCACAGAGACCCTAGAGCGTCCCTGGTAACCTGGGTGAAAAAGGGCTCCAGGGTACCAAGATGGTAGCAAAGATGGTAAAAATAAATTAATAACATCAAAAGTAAACTGAAATCCCCAAAACTAATGGCAGATTTGAAATTTACAGTGCTGAGAACCCCTAATTTGAGTGCAAGTACTTCCCAAATCTCTGAAGGAAATATAAAAACTGTAAATAGAAAGTCAGTACAACAGGTTAGAGAAACATTAAACAAATAATAGAAATGAACCAGAAACTGGGATTAGCCTGGTACCCTGTGGAAAAGTGGCATAAGTAACATTCAAAGTGTTTTTTCCAGTGACTTCATTGTTGTAAGACCACCCAGTAAAACTACTGCATCAGACATACATTTTACTGACTTGACATTGGAGGTACTGTCAAAAGGCGCTTTACAAAGTAAATACAATTGAAATCTAAAACCTGTGAAAATTGCAATCGAGCCCCAGCTTCACCAGGCCACATTTTTTGGACGTGTACCAAATTAACATCTTTCTGGACAAAAAATTTTAAATGCCTATCAGACAGCCTTGGTGTCACCATCCCTTCTAACCCATTAACAGCTGTGTTTGGTGTACTCCCAGATGGATTTAAAGTGGAGAAGAACAAACAAACTGTAATTGCCTTTAGTTCACTATTAGAATGAAGACTTGCCTTGCTCAACTGGAAGAATCTTAGCCCACTTCTTTTAAGTCAGTGGGTAACTTTTTTTTTTAATTGGAAAAAATGAAATTCTCACTTAGAGGATCTGTTCAAAACATTTTAAAAACATGTCAGGACTTAATAATATTTTAGAATAAGCATTTATATTGGTGGAAAAGACTCCTTTCTCTCTTTACTACTCTCAATGGCTTTACTCTGGCTGTTGGCCTTCCTGTCTTTCTCATGGGTGAGGGTTGATTTGAATTTAGTTTTGTTACGTTTGACTTGATTGTATGGAATGTTATATGCTTTTGAGAAATTCGATAAAAGAAAATTACATATATTAAATCATAGCAAAATTAAAACAAGAAATAGAAACAAATACAGTACAACACAAGATAAATTGTCTAAGATATTGGTGCCACTTTGGCAGTGTTAACTGACAGCAGATTACAGCCAGAACGTTTAAATTAAGCAGGTTAAGGGCATGAGGGATGGATATTTCTGAAGCTGAAAATGAAGGAACAGTAATGAACTCTACCATATTTCATTGAAAATGTTTCTTACTGTGGGTCTGTAAGGATTTTGCAACCTTAATGCAAGGGCTGAGCTAATCTCACATATTTAAACAGTACAATTGTTTTTATAATATTGGTAAGTTAGATATCTTCTTTTATCATCAACACCCTAACACAGTGTGACATTATGAATGCATAAACAATTTGCACACCCAGACCTTTAATAGTAGTGCCTCAAGCGCACGTTTGGTCATTTTATTACACTTTGCATGTAATATTACATGCACACATTAACAGTGTTGATATCACACATGCATAACGGAGAAATTGCATCCTAATTTGAAGCCACTTGGAGCTGGAATGGAAAGACTATAATAAACATTAGCAGAAGCTGTGCAAACCAGACATGATGCTGTAATGGTGTGGGTCATACTCATTTAAACAGCAAATTGTAAGTGGGCGACAAGTCAATCTGTTTCTCAGAGGGTTGCTCTATGTGAGTGAACAAAATGCATAAATCTTTGGCAGTCTGTGATCTTTCTTTTTCAAACTGACTACATGGTGATAAGCCCTTTTTTGAAACATATGTGATTTTTTTTAATTGTTGCTTTTTTTAGGGGCCTTACTGGTTATGCTGAACCATTTTTGGTTTTTACATACAATTTGTATTTTTTTAGTAACATACTTTGTAAAAATTAATTTTCAGCGTTATTATGTTACGGTATATAATGTAGGCTTGTGAAAATGCAGGTAATACACGAGCTGTGCTCTCCATGCCGTTTAAACTATTTATGCATGTTATACCCCAAGTCTGTCATCTAATGTGGTTGAATCTGACATCACGAATCTTTAATTAAATTGATCTCAGGATCAAGCACTACAAAGACCTTGTATGACATTACATGCCATTAAGTACTATTTTTCTAGGTCTGCCTCTTATATTTAGATTAATAAATTCCAGGCCTGTTGAACTATGCCAATCAAATTCAAAAGTTATGTTATACCATGGGAATACTTACCCATGCTGTTTGGGCAATTACTGATCACTCAAGTCACAAAACGGGTATACATACATTTTTTATAGTTAAGTCAATTTTGGACTTTTTGTAAGACATATGTCATATATATTGTATATTTCACTATAATCAGTGTCTTCAGAAACAGCATACCCTGAGCAAGTACTACCATAGCTTTGTGATGGAAATTACAGAATGAAGTACAGTACAAAGAAGTACTATAAAGACTTCTTAAAATATATATACAACACATGTCATTCTAATGTATTTTATGTTCTCAGATTTACTGTTCCACCCAGCTGACTTTCATTTTGCAAAGTTTCACAAAACTTTAATAATCGGGGGAAACTCATCAAAAAGAACTTTTTCGGGTTTTTAAAAGTTTTGTGGAGTGAAAAATCAGGAATATTGCTCACACTTCTATATTTACCTGCATAATTCTGCAGTTGCACAATTACAGTAATTTGTAGCAGCCCAGTAAAATCAATTATAATTTAGTGGCACTCACAAAACCCAAAGAGAAGTGCAATGTATTTTTAAAAATGTGACATGCTGCATATTTTCCAAAAAGGGATGTATAAGATACCGGTTTCTGACCCTATTTTTTTGTTTATTTCACTCAATTTTGGTTTAATGTCTTTCATTTGAAAAATGTATATAACTCCCTTGTATTAACTTTGGTTCGTTTCTGACTTCATCAAAGATAAATTGTTGTAAAGTGTCCATAGACTGTTTTCAGAAGGATGTGAGAAAGGATGTAATTTTATTTGGTACACTGCAAAAAATTAAATCTAAGCTAAGTGAAAAGTATTTAAATTGTGATATTAAATCTAGTTTTCCTTATTTGTAAAAATTATTGACTTATCCAAAAATTTGTATTTATGATTATTTATCTTACTTTAAGAATTCTTGTCAAGTAAATTTTGCTTACCTCATTGGCAGATTGTTTTGCTAAATACAAGCAAAACAACTCCCACTTAAAGATTTTTTTTTTGGTCTAGTTTTTGCATATGCATTTTTTGTAGTGTTTACCCTAATCAAAACAGTATTTTACACTATAATCCAGTAAAACCTCGGGCAGGCCTCAGTAAACACTATACAATACTTGAAGGTTACCGACACACTTGACTGGAAACAATCCAAAAGCTCATATTGAAGATGCATGTCTTTTAGTCTTTCAGCATTTCTTTGAAAAGGGGCAATAAACCTTCTTCAAGTGCATTCTTTTGTGCTTCAGAATATGGCAAAAAGCTGACTGTTTCAATTTCAATTACAAGGGATGTCCAAAAAATTTCCCCACTTTTATATTTTCTTTGGAAACGGTGAAGGTGGGAGTAGTAATCGGGCATTAAAAAGTTGGTACGATGCTGGGAAAATTGCATTGCAAACGAAGGTGATTATGTAGAAAAGTGAAGTAATTTGTTTTAGAAATTCTTAATAAATGAGTTAAAAAAGAGTCCAGAAACTTTTTGAATGTCCCTTGTACTTTAAACATGTTGCCTTCAATCATTTTATACTATGCCATGAAGTTTATAGTGATGGCTGAAAATGATTTTTATTCTCATGTTTCATGCAGAACAGAGATAATAAGGCACCTACGATGACCATTGCTGGACAACAGCAAATATTATCAAAAACACCCATGACAAAATCTCATTTTAGTCGTGTTGCATAATTTACATGTCAGTCATCTAGTTGTAAGTACAAAATGTCCCAAACACAATGTATTTTTACTAAACCTTTGGTAAATACACAGGTTACGGAAAATACATGTGACAATGTAATTCTGTAATGGATTTGGACTTGTATTACTATGGCAAAACTATTAATTATATTATGTTTTCATCTTTTACTCTGCATTGCAGGCTTTTGCTACTTAACTGTACAGCAATCTTTCGCTATTTGTATTCACTGTCTAAAGTTATTTAGTTATATTTGCAAGTATCCACATTGAATCCACCTATTCTAAATCTACATCCAAAAAATCTGTGATGCATGAACTTTCAGTACTATGAATTAGTATGGAGAGCCCTGGTTTTGCTCAATTTTTTTTAAAATAAGTGTACAATTACTTTTATTTTGTATAACTTTATTTTATTTTCATGTATTTGATTTTTTTTAATTATACAGTGTTTCCCCCACAATAGCATTGTATTTTTCATTGTTATGGCCATTTTGTGCTGCTGTTACTGTGTCGTGCTGGAGGGAGGTCACATCGGATGATGACGACAATATTTATACCAACATCACACTGAATGTAACTGTCCAAGAGCATGTACTTTAGTGAGATTTGTTGTGAATTATCAATAACAAATTAGTAGAGTGATTATTTTGACTACAATTAGATATGCATATATTTTAGCTCTCCGGTATTCACCTTTTGCCTGTCCTTAGACTTCATTGTGGTTAATGAGTCACCTGCTTATTCTTTATTCATTACTTATATCTATCTCTGACAGATACAATAGTCTCGGCCTTCAAAAACCTGAAATGAATTAGACTAGGTATGCCAAAGGAAATGACTGCAATTCAAGACTTTTGTTAGAGCCCTCATCTACAATATGACTCATTGTAGCATTACCTGCTATATTACGCATTTATATATATATATAGTTTTTTTGCAGTTTTTGTAACTATGTAGTTTAATATAACAGATTAAATTTAAATTCCATAAGAAGACGAGTAAGAATCATAAACACGTTATATTTTTTCCACTATAATGCAAGTTTTCACATGTACAATTATATAATCAATATCTCTCCAGCTTATGGAAGGATTTATCTTTATCCTAATGTAGAAATAAAGTGAAACTGATGATTTCAAGAAAAACGTTCTCTACACTACATTGATGCTTAAAGTTTTAGCAAAGCATGGCAAAATATCACAAATGTTTTTAGTCACTCAGAATTTTAGACCACTTTTGGAAAAAACACTTTTGTCTTTGGGGAAGGTAATGAACAGAAATAACATTACAAGCAAAAAATTAAGAGAACAACATAAATAGGTCATGATTTGAATCTTTTTATGTTTTCTAAATGGTTCCTGAGGATGTAAAAATAATCTATACATCGTTTTGGGGGTTTTGAGAGGCAGAAATCCAAAGGTCATATTTATTTTTTGTTACAATGTCTTTCTACTTATGTTGGCTACTTTTGTGTTCTTCTGCTGTGCCATCTTGTTTTTGTAAGAGTGCTGCCATTTTGGGTCTTTTTGTGGACAGTTGGTATACTTTTGTTAGGTAAGGTCAACCAGAAGTGTGGAGCAAATCATATCACCGGGTTGCAGGTATAAAGGTCTGCATTGTACACTTACTACTTGTCCAGGTTTGGATTCAAGGAAATAGCAGCATATTATTAAATGTTATTTTGGCAACTTTCCATATTAGGTTAACATTATATTAAATACCATCAAACTACAGTAAGTGAAAATAAACAAATAAATTGCATATAGAGATAAGTTACAAACAAAAAATGTACTGAGTATTATTCAACCTCTAAGACCTTCTCTTTCAAGAGTTGGGATATAAGCTTGTATATACTCTTCTCTGGTTTGAAATACTGATAACATAAATTGGCACCCTATAGATCACACTGACAAAATATTCAAAGAATGTTTGGCTCTTTTGTTTACCATTTCATGTTTTCTGAGTTTTCACTCATGTATTTTGTATGGCTAAGTAGAAGCGGGAAGCAGTCCAAGTCAAGGATATGCCCAACATGCCTCACCTCCGTTTCACCTTAAACAAATACTCTGCTAGTTTTAACTCCCTCTTCCAATCTGCTGTGCAATCCTGTGCCTTAACCTGTCCCTAACTCCCCCTGTAAAAACATATGGGACTACTTGCACAATGTGCTTGCCTGTTCTTGTAAATACCTTGAGATGATTTTCACTATATAAAAAAGGCAATACACAATAAAGATAAAATGCTTTATCCTGATATTTATACTGTAAACAAACACATTAAATATATAAATTAAGCAAAGTGAAAACAGAGGGTTAAACAGATCTATAAAAAATGAAAAGCCATAGACCCAAGAAAATGAAAGACGAATTGCAAACTAGGGTGACAATCTATCGTCTGTTACACCAGACCAGATACTGTCATTCTGGTTTCTTCACTCAGCACTAAAAAGTTTCAGTTTGGATAATTACATTTGCTTCATTTAAAAGCCACCTGGGAAAAGATGTTTTTTAAAGATGAGGCCCTTCAACATTAAAAAACTCATTAGATGCCAGTTGTGTACATATTTGTCAGTGATCATTTGTTTCTCACTTCTGATCAAGACAAAAAAAAATCTTACTTACATAGAAATTTCTGGTAAAACATTTTGGCTATCTAAATAGCATCTAACTGCTTGGGATTTTCTAACTCTTGAGGGCATTCCAGTAATATGAAAATAACTATTTTGGTATTGTTAGAGTCTGGGAGCACATGCGGGCACCAATCAATAATTTAGTTTAATGGTATCTAAAAAAACATGAAAAAAAAATACAAGAGAAATTTATCTGTGAAAACAAGCAGTTGCTTTGCAAGAAAGCCCACTGATTTGAAGATCAATTTATAAACAGTATTCTTAATCAGAATATCTCCTTGTAAGCCATATATCACTAAATTATTGATGACATTGTGACACAGAAAAGCACCCTTTAAGTCTAGACTGCCTATTATGCAGCACACTCTTCTTTATAGTTACAAAAATGTTGCACAGTTTTGTTATGTTTTTGATGATTTTGGCTAACAGCAATCCCTAAACAAAATTTACCATGCCTTTCTTCAATATTAACAAAGAATACATTTGAATATATATTTTAAACAAAACACAAACACTTTCAAAAACAATATCTGTAAATAGAAAAAAACATAATTACAGCACAAAACTAATTCAAGCAAACAAACACTTCCATAAAATTCATTCCCTTTTTCAGTCCAAGGAAGTTTATGGAAATAATGCCAGGAGATGCCTAATGGACATTGTAATGAGATATGAAATAATTGAACAGCATTCTCATAATATTAAGGTAAAAACATTTTATGGCTATTAAAATTAAAGCATTAAATGCATGCAATTAATTTTGAAAGTTATAAAGCATTATTTTTCCTCAATCACATATACTGCATGCATTTTTTGACATCTGTTCACAGCCACACACTCGGTATACAAACAAGCCAGTTTCCCTTTCGGTTTGTATGCGCCAATAATTTCCGCACATGTTCAGTCTCTCCCTGTGCATTCCCTGTGCAGTGAGAGAGAGAGAGACACATACACACAAACACAGACACACTCGCGAGAGAGAGAGACACACACACGAGCACAAAAGAGAGAGAGACGGCTGGACACATAAGGCCGAGAAGGCAGTTAAAGAATGCACCAGACTTGTTTTTAAAGAGACTGATCCGAGCATTGTTTTAACCTCATTGTATTTAATAAAGACTTTTTTCTATTGGATTTTAACCTCCACTTTACTTCTGTTTACAGCGATTGGTTCGTAGCGTGCATTGTTGCAATGTTACTTTTCTTGGTGGTTTATTAAATTACGGATTTTTCAAATGTTCATTTTTTTCCCCTGTGCTTAAAACTCATTAAAAAGTGTTTTTAGCAAGCGGTTTGTAGCACTGTAGCGCAAACTCTTGCAGTGTTAGTTTTCTCTGTTGTTCAAGGATTTCTCAGTGTTATTCAATGTTTTTACATTTAGTTTACTATTACACTGTGCATTCTATGGTATAATCTATACTAATAAAAGGCAAAGTCCTCACTCACTGACTGACTGACTCACTCACTCATCACTAATTCTCCAACTTGCCGTGTAGGTGGAAGGCTGAAATTTGGCAGGCTCATTCCTTACAGGTTACTTACAAAAGTTGGGCAGGTTTCATTTCGAAATTCTACACGTAATGGTCATAACTGGAAGCTATTTTTTCCATATACTGTAATGGAGTTGAGCTCGATGGCCGTGGGGGGCGGAGTTTCATGTGACATCATCACGCCTCCCATGTAATCACGTGAACTGACTGTCAACGCAGTACATAGAAAACAAGGAAGAGCTCCAAAAAGCGCTGAAGAAAACATGAATTATATAATTGAGAAGGCAGCGAAACAATAAGAAGCGAGCGAGTGACATATACAACCATATTCATGAGTGCAGCTACTTCGGAAACAAAGCACGGTGTAAACCTAAAGTTTAAATTAAGTTCATAGACAGGCTGCCGCTGGTGTTTGTCATGCCCACGGCTAATGCAGGATACAAGTTTATTGAGAGGACGCAGGATATAAACAGGATTTTGATCACTTTGTAACTAAGTTAAAATTGCAGGTGAAGGGCTATGCTTATGCAAATTCTGAGAGGAATTTCGAGAGGGATTGACAGTTAAGGCGGGTGGGGGAGTCACGTCATCATCTCCCCTCCCATTCACCTCATTTCGCTCTGAGCTGAGCTCTGCAGCTAACGCAGTCTTGCGGAAGCAACTTTGTGACGCTGCCACCAAATACTCACAGAAAAATCCACAAGTTAATACACATGCTGTCTCTAGAGTTTCTCCACACTCTGAATCCTCCAGGCACTACTTACAAAAGGTTACATTGACAATCGTGTTACGTTATTTTTAAAATGTTTCCTTTTCTTAACACAAGCACAGCTGAGAAGCTTCGATGCATGTGCTCCATAACGCGTTAAAAAATAACGCATTTAATCACACTTTGCATTCCAAACAAAGGGGAACTTCTGTCAATGCATGATTTCCTGGTACACCGATTACATTGATGCACACATCAGAGCTACAAAAATGTAACAGTCGGAAGAAAGCGCATTGCTACGACTGATTGGAGGAAAATTTCATTTCAAAGGACTACCCGATGGAAGCCTTGATAAAAGCGTGGTTTTGTGCACATATATATATATGTATATATATGTGGATGTATATGTATATATACGGTATATATGTGTGTATATGTATATATATGTTTATGTGTGTGTGTGTATATATATGTATATATATATATATATATATATATATATATATATATATATATGACAGCAACACTCATGACAATGACAATGTCAATCATGTTACGTTATTATTAAAATCTTTCCTTTTCTTTTTCATTACTTCTTTAACACACTACTTCTCCTCTGCAAAGTGCGGGTATTTTGCTAGTTAATTATATTTGTGCTTAAAAATCTTTAAAAAAATATATTTACATACAGTTCGTACGATCTGGAACAGATTAATTGTATTTACATACAATCCTATGGGGGAAATTACTTTGGTTCACGATCAAATCGGTTTATGACCAGGGTTTTGGAACAAATTATGGTCGTGAACCGAGGTTCCACTGTATATATATATACTGTATATATATATATATATATTTTTTTTTTTTTATTTTTGTGACCAACAGGGGGGCAACACCAAGCCCCAAACCCCAGATACAACTACAGAAGAACAGAACCAGGTGCAAATAAAAAAAATTATTTACCAAAAATACCAAATACAGCACAGCAAAACAAAGTTTTTCATGTCCTTTGTCTTTGACTTCTACCAGGTGAATGTTGCAAACTTCTCTTCCGACTCCATCTTGGCTGGTTGAGATTAAGCATCTTTTTTTATTTATGAACCGGGAGCACTTCCGGGTCAACTGGAAGATTCTGAAAGTTGGGACTATGAATCCCAACATCTGCCCCCAGCAGCCGCCACATAACCCAGTAGGGCTGCCTCACAGGACTACAGATCCCAGCATGCCCTAGTGCTGTCTGTATAGGAATCCCAATCCAGGGATACTGCCATCTGGTATTTTGGGGGAGAAAATGTTCAGCTCCTTCCAGTCAGGATGACAGTCCATGTGTGCCACCCATTACTATATATATATATATATATACACTAGCTATGTACACTATATACACTAGCTATGTAAGCTTGTGGTGTAAAAAGCTGCTCCTAGAAACCATGGATTCTGGCACTTCAATCAATCAAATGCATCGGCTGTGCATTTGCGGCTAAGCAAGGTTCTCTTTCCTCTGCAGTTTTGTTTTGCCAACGTGCTCGCCACCCTTGTCTATCAGCAGCTAAGCGAGTTGCTCTCTGTAACCAGAATGTAAGTTTAATGTCACTGTGCTCTGTAGAAGAAATTATTTTATAAATCCATTCACATATACAGGCCAGGCCAAAAGGGCTCTCAGCATTTAGAAGTGCTTAGCCAAGCATAAGACAAGATGGACGAAGACAGCTTGAGGAATGTGTAGTCAGCCTAAAGACAGGTGTATGCTATTTTGTCCTCTGTTGGAAGTGAGCACGGGATCTTCTTTCCTTGTTTGGAAATGGACTATTTGCTGACGTAAGGGCATGCATGTGGAGAAGACAGTATAAAAAGACTTGGACAGCAGCCAAATACTTCGAAGCCAATGTACAGACGGATGGGTGATATCATCATCCATCCTGACTAGCCTTCCAGCGCAGCGATGGAAAAATGGCTGACTGTATAGATCAAGATCCCACCTTGGTACTGTTTTGCTATTATGGCTTCCCATCTGTAATGCCACGTAAATCGTCAGTAAAGAAAGCTGTTATTTTCTCTTATGTGATTTTTACTGCCATATCGCCTTTTAATATCATATCTCTATATTTTTCTGTTACTTAAAACGCCGCAATTATAAAAGAACTTATTCCAATTAGGGAGCTATATTGCACCTTAAAAAGGAAATATTCTCTCCTCAGAGATTTTGTTTTACCAATGTGCTCACCTCGCTTGTGTATTAGTGACTAAGCAAGTTTCTCTTTTGTTGCCGGTTTCACTTTGGCGAAAAAGTCGCTTTCTTTGAGCTTCATGCTGTAGCCTCGCACATCCAGGCCGGAGAGACAGACAGACACACTTCCATGCGCAGACATTTATATATACATTTATATATAAGACTAGGGGGCTCTGCCCCTTACTCGCTTCGCTTGCCAACCCCCTTCATTGGGAAGAAACACTATTTTTCCTTAATGGCAACACGAATTAGATAATCTGCAAGTCTCTACATACTTCTGTCATATCACCTATATCCATATATTTGATCTCTTTTCGCTGTTCCATTATTTCACCGAGTAATAATTTCCGTTTATTAGCACTAATGTGATCTTTACTACAAGTTTTTTGAAACTTTCGAATTTTAGTAATTTCATAATCTCCAACCTGCTCTGCATGTGTATTGCGGCAACATTTTTTAACCTCTGTAAGACGTTCTACTTTGTCTTCTACTCTTTGTCTTTTATTTCCGACCCTGCTTGGAGCTGAGAGTGCAGGAACTGTGTCTGACAATAGCATTCACACGAATAAGAAGTGATTGGACTGTGGGCGTGGCTGTAAATGTTTGAGAGGAAGGCAGGAATTGTAAAAATCTCTTGGCAAAAAGTCTTGTCTCGCAGGACCTGAAATTATCTCTAGCAGGATTTGAAATTATCTCAGAGAAAGTCTCATTCCAGGATTTCCATTTATAATATATATATAGTGGTCTATGGCTGGCTTGTCACCACGGCCAATACCCCCAGGCCGCCAGATGGAGCTCTCCCTGCAGCATGGAGGTGCCCTGGATACCAACAGGGTATCATGGACCATGGAGTTTTCCCTTACAAACCTGCTGGATACCCCAAGGGCCAACAGAGGACGCTGCAGGGAGGAATAGTCATATGTGCCCTATAACTTGTGCATCATAGGCAGAGCGACAGCAGAAGTGATGTACTTCCGTGATGAAGAATAGGACTTTTTATCTGACCCAGAAGTGATAAGGATCACATAAACTGGGGATTGGAACACTTCTAAATCAGGGACTATAAAAAGACTGTGACAGCTCCCAGACGGCAAGCTGAGCTGGGTGGTAGGAGGGTAAAGCGTCTGGGAGTGGAGGATTGGTTTATTGTGTAATATTGTATATTTGAATGAGTATTGTGGAGGAGAGGGTGCTTTGTGCACTGTGCTGTGAAAATAAAGTCAACTTTTGGACTTTTATCTTGTGTCTGGAGTCTTAGAAAGGGGTTCAAGGGAGCGATAGAACCCCCTATCTGTCACAATATATATATATTTTATATATATATATATAGTATATATATATATGTATATAAATATATATATATATATATATATATATATATATATACTGTATAGTACATATACACATACTCCATCCTGGGTATGATGTTAACCTGTACCTAGCCCTGAAAGCAGGTACTCTAATGTGCAGGGAAATCTTGGAGGTTGGGGTTAGGACTGCCACTCCAGCCACTGTAAAAAACCTCACACTGTTCCATTCCATTCGAGCTAGTGTAATGTTGAGGTGCTTGCAGGTGCGATTGGGTGCTAATTTGGGATCCTGAGGTGGCTCAAAGTGAGGGGAGTTCGGGAACGCACTGTATCAGTGCATGCTCCCAACCTGTCTCTCTCTGTATGTAGCGCCATGGTGTTTGGTTCGCTTATTTGGCAGGGTGAAGATCGGTGTATGACATTCTTTTTTAAGTATGAATCGCAATCTGATTATTGGGTGGTTACCTACCACGTAACACTTGTGGTTGGTCAACCAGTCGACAAACATCCACCACATACTCTCAGTTGCGAGAAGCAGCTCATGGATATGTGAGCAATACACAAACTGAAATAGGTCTAGTGTATGAGAAGAACAGTTTATTTCAGAGAACGTGATGAACTAAAAATTGTAGCTAGTAAGAACTCAAGTAAATCCTGAACAAACGTACAAAATTGAAAATGATGGATGGAATGAGTGAAATGGACAAAAGAGCAAACCTCAGATCCTAACCTTGCAATGCACACTATGTACAGTATGAATCATATAATGGTAGCAAGCAAACTAAACTAAAGTAGGCTTCATATGTAGGTTTTTATTTTGTTCTCACAAGACTTTGTTTTCAAGTTTACCACCAGTTGTATATTCATGGGGTAAGTAGAATATAATATCCATTGTATTATTATTATTGTTATTTTAATTTTAATATTAATACTACGTTACTGTGAAAGCCATTGCCAACCAATAAAATTCTACCACTGAATTCTATTTTACTTTAACTTATTACCAACAGTAAAGATGTTTTATAGGCTGCACATTAATATAATTGAACATTATGTATGGAATAGAAGAGTTGAAAAGAAATACAGTAATAGTGTGAACTATATACAGCATAGACCGCGGAAAGCATCTAACATGGTTGAAGAGCGGCAATGGGGAGGCTGAAGGGGATGTTGGTATAAATACTGTAGATTGCAGCAGAAATCCAAATTACAGGACATCATCAAAAGTGCTATCAGGGAAAGGTGAGTTAAAGCTGATTCATTCAAAGCTAAAAACTTCTAAAAATCTTAGCTTTGCACTGGCATTAAAAAGTATACTGTTACATCACAAGATAAACATTTTCAAATAGATTAAGATTTAATGCTGGAAGTCAAATATAGCTATTTAGCCTTTCTCTGGCCCAGAAAAGACAACTTTCAGTCAGACTCATGAAGAAACAGGGCAGGTTGTCAAATGTCTCTAAGATAATTAATTCAATTAACGGCTTCTTATATTGACAATTGCATGTTTGTTATTTGTATCTGTTGTAAGAAAGAAAAGACAATGATGACTGGGGCACCTCAAAGTCAAACCCTTAAAACTGATGGAAAAAAAGAGGTTGTTTCAGACAGAAGTAAATTTATCGACTGGCACAAAGATGTTGACACTGATCCTTAAGAAGATGCCAGACCAGAAGAAGCTGGACCAGGATAGGGTGACCCGGAAGTGACATCACTGGGACTGATGGTTGTCTGATCTGTAGGAGAGAAAGGATGAGAATCATTAGGCAACAGTGCCAACCCTCAGATCGTGGTTGAATTACCATTAGATGACCCTCAAGTTGTCTCCTAAGCACATGTGTGACACTATATATTGTATATAAAGCTTATTAATTCATGGACTGACTGACAAGAAATTCTTTGCTATCCGTAGACATCCTAAAGAAAAATGTTTTCACCAATGAACCAAACTAATGGTCCAGAGGCGTAATAAAAAAAAACTACTTTAGAAAAGTTAATTGAATGGAACTCCATAATGTGGGTAACTCATGTCCTGAATGAGGTGCCACCTTTTCGGTGCATGTTGCTTTAATTTTGCTTTATTGTTGGTATTGAACTACATACATGTGACAATAATAGATAGATAGATAGATAGATAGATAGATAGATAGATAGATAGATAGATAGATAGATAGATAATACTTTATTTGTCCGAAGGAGAAATTTAGTTTTGCAGAAACTGAGGAAATAGAGAAATATTATAACAAACAATACTGCCCTCAAACACACACAAGAATTACAAAGAAAGTAGACTTGACTTATGATAAGAGAGCAATCACAATTGGCAATAATCTTGAACTAAACTGAAATGAAAATAAAAAGTGGAGCAAATGCCACATGGTCTGTCACTAAAATACAGCACAAGAGACAATACACTTCCATTACAGTCATGAAAGCAGCCTCTTTTAGTATACATATAAAAGAGAAAACCGACTAATGCAAAGGCTGCTCACCCACTTTCAAACTGATGAAAATAAAGAGAATTCAACAATATTGCCAGCTTCTTTTATCACTTGGTGGCATGCTGCCTGTGCTCATATAAATTTATCTCTTTTAATTTATTCAGAAGCATCTACTGCTACAGCAGAAGTACAAACTGTCTATGATAGTATAACACAGATTTTCCAAAAATGAATAAAGTACAGTGTTAGTTACAAATACATATCTAATGTTTAAATATACAGTATTTCTGTTGACTTTGGACTGCCAATTCTGATCAGTTTGATGGATTTATATTTTATAAATAGTGGATGGAGAATAGTAAACATCAAACTAATTATTACAAAATAGGTATTTGAGCAAATCCCCTAAAATGGAAAGGTTACATGTCAATACAAGGAAAGCAGACTTTCTGAAAATTAATATACTTGTTTGACTGTGCTCTTTTTAGAGATGGAAAAAATCTTTAGAAGGAGCATTTATTTTTGGGTGGCACTTAGTGGGAATGCAGCAGTGTGATTTCCTTGATATCCGTGCCAATTACAAAACAGCAAAACCTTTTTAGCAGCTCTGATTTTTTATTTTCCAACTTAAAATTTTCTATTAGTCAGACTAGAGGAAGGACTTAGTCAATAAAGCTCTGATTTCAGAGGTGATTTCTTGCATGAATGACCTGAATACTGTTTATTATTATTATTAAGTACTTAAAAATCACCAACTTCAGATGCTTCCTTTTATTTTTTCAGAGCCATCACTCTTATCCTGCAAAAATGGCATCCAAAACAGGAACGTATAATTACTCATTGCAGGTGCACTAACAGCATTTTGTGTGCCTTTATTGGCTCTTCTACATGCTTTCAGTGAAGAAAGTTATTGGGACAATTAAGTTATTAGCATTAAATGAGGCTTTTACAGGCCATGTTATTACTGTTGTTTGAAGTGCAACTTCATCTTGCAATGTGCTATTGCTTTCACATCTTACTTTTGTGTTTTTTCAGCATTTTGTACAGTTTCTTTCTACTTTGGCAGATAAGGCTTTTGCAATAAATAAAACTCCATTCATGATGGTGATGGATTTTTATCTCACACTGACTAAACAAGAGTACCATTTGCCGAGCTAGAGCATGAAACAGCATGAAAATTGTTCCATTTTGTAATGCATCCGAGTGGAACTGGCATCAGCCTGGTCTCATTCTCTATCGGCCTATCAAGATACCTTTCACTTTGTCTTTAAACTGTTATTTATTGTCCCCATAAGGACTATTTCCTGCATATCCATCATCTCATATGAGCATGGGTACTTCAAACAGATTCTTCATTTTGTGTACAACTAGTTTTTTTAATGAATTAAAATATTATATGATAAATAATTTGTATTGAGTTTTTCAGGTTCAAGTTCATTTTCACCTTCAACTGATCGGCCTTTAGCAACTATATAGGAGCTTAATTCCAAAATAGTAGGTTATTCTTTCATGACTAATATTGCATATTTAGTTCATGCACTCTTCCCGTTGTCTTAGCCTGCTTAACCTATTAACTGACAGCTTTTTTTATTTTATTTCTATCCATCTACATCCGAATAGTTAGAAAAACATATATTTTCAATTAAAGCACCAGCATTTTTTCAGAAATTTCAGATTTTAGTCCGATCCCCATCTATCTGATTTTAGTCTGATCGGCATCTATTTTTGATGCCATTCTTGAAAGCATTCCATGTGTAGTCCAACATCACATCTACAGCATTGTTTTCTTGCATTTTTCCTACACAATGCACATTTCCTCTCTTTGCCCATTCCTCTGTGTCCGATGTAGTGAAATCTGAATGTTCTGATGTCAACAAGAACACGAATGATTGATGATTTAGGGAATGCCTATATCGAGCCTTTTCCTGTAAAACTCAATCATGAAATATATCCTGAAATTCAAGTCAGTATCAGCTAAGGGCTCGAGGTATTAGGGTCCATTGTACAAATCCAAATTACTGTGACATGAAAATAAAAATTGCTATTATCACATTCAACACTCACCAAGAATCAAGGTAAATTCACCATCACCAAAATCAGCATTGGTGTGTAACGTCTTTTCTGCTTCAAAAAACATATTTCATTTTTTCTGATGAAAAGCGGTGACTGGACCGGAAAAATTAGCTTGTGTGCTCAGCACACTGCATGCACGAGGTCACTTTATGTTCCCTTTCACAGGCAACATCCTTCTGGAGCACGTGAACCTCCTGTTTTAGTACGTGACTGACAGATGCTGTTACTAGATGGGTTAAAGTACATGATCCCCAAATGGGGATCAATGCATTTATTGGGTTAATCCAAATTTAGGATATTGGAAAGCCAGAAGTTACCCCGGCATTGCTGCATGCAAAGGAGATACTGAGCCTGTATGGGACTTTGTGTCTTGCAGGGCACACATTGACATGCACACCAAGTAAGTCACAAATTAATAAGAAGAAGATAGAACTTTATTTGTGCCGAAGGGAAAATGTGGCTTTTTACAGAAGTCTCTTTAAATCAATAAATACACAAACAGGTAGATTAGTAAGTAAATGAGTAAATATACACACATAGTTTGGTCTGAACACACACCAGAAGACTACAAATCAAGACAATTGAAAAGAAAGAAAATTTGTGACTTGGCAGTCACAGTCACAGTGAGGCATTATGCAGACAAATTGCTACTGGTTTAAAGGAGGTCCAGTAGCGTTTCTTAACACACTTCTTCTGAGTAGTTTGTTGGCTGAAACTCCTCAGTGTTAAGTGTGTCAGAGAGAGGATATGCATCATTGTTCATAACGGCACTCAGTTTTAATTCTCCCCTTTACTACTACTTTAGGGTGTCCACAATATACCTGAGCTTGCCCTTTTAGTTAGCTTATTGATTCGGTGGGCCTCACTTGAAGTAATATTATCAGTCTAGCACCCCACAACATAGAAAATTGCACTGGCATCACAGAGTTATAGAAGATGTGAAGGATGTCACTTCTCACATTAAAGGAAAAGAGTCTCCAAAGGAAAAAGAGCCTGCTCTTGCCTTTTTATATAGTTCCTCTGCGTTTTCTCTGTGAGACCATCTAACCTGTTATTAATGTGGACTACCAAGTACTTGTAGGAATGGACTACCTATACATTGATTCCTTGAATAGTGACTGGACATAGAGGCTCTTTAGTGTGGTGAAAGTCAATAACCAGTTCCTTGGTTTTGTTGATATTAAGATGCAGACAATTCTGTTGGAATCATGAAACAAACTTCTCTACTTGACTCCTATACTCTGTGTTACTCCTATTATCAACACACACCGTAAATGCAGAATCTTTTGAAAATTCTGCAAATGACATGACCTGCTGTTACATTATATGAACTAACCAAACATTTCTTTTACATTTTAAAATTAGGCATAAATAGCAGAAGATGCAAACTTCAGCCTCGGACTGTGCTACTCAACTTCATATACCTCAGGGGCCAAAAACTGGGAATTAGCTTGACTGAAGGGCTGCAATGCAAAACAAGATACATTTTTTTGACATTTATGGTGTTAGTTGTTTCCTAAAGATTTAAGTTGGAATGTTTTAAAATTAGCAAATCTATCACATCTCAACTGAAGAAGGGGCCTGAGAATATTGTAATCTTTTTAGTTAGCCAATAAAAGGTGTCATTTTGCTTGGCTTTTCTCTACATTCATAATGGCTAACACGGTACAACACCCTAGTACTACAAATCTGCCTAACAAATTTTCTTTGCATTTGAAGTTTAATACTCAATCCTTCTAAAGAATAATACATGTAGCAATTAGCACTTTATTTAAAGTTGAGCTCACGTAAGACTTCTCTTGTTGTAATCATAACATATTACTAGATAAGAACAATTTTAATTAAATGACATTTACCTGAAAATGGGAGTAAAAAGGCATCCTACCATAATTAGAAAAGCTATTTGAAAGTTTGCTGTAATTTAGATCTATTAACATTTTATGGCCCAAACTACTTTTGCTCTTTTAAAATGCCTTCATATAAGGAAAATATGTAAGTTACATTTGAGCACTGCCATGCCTCACCATAAATACAAACTAATTCAATCAGGGTGCTTATTACCATTCCCTCTTTTCTTATACAACAGTAAATCTAAAAACATGTCAAATAAAAATATTTTACCTGGTGAAAATTCAGTTATAATTAATTACATATAGAGCATTTTTTTCGTGAAAAATGTGCTCTGCAGTTACTTTCAACTATAACTCATATGTAAATTAAATACATTTAATATAATATTATATAAATAAAGCAAATACTTTAAACTTGTCTTATGTTAAGACTGGGTTTGCATTTTGCTGATCAGTTTCTTTATATCAGGCTGACATCCAGTTGTTGTAGCACACAGACAGTCGATGAGATGCTTGTCAGTCAGGGAATTGCGCTGTTTGCACTTGATTATCTCCAAAGTGGAAAACGCACTTTCGTATGCGTAAATGGATGCAAAACTGGTCGAAATTTTTCTTTTACACAAGTTAGGACAGCACCATACTCTCTGCCGGATCCATAACGTATCCAGAAGTTTAAAACTGATTCCCCTTTATACTTATGCTGTAAAATGCAGTTATTATGCAAATCAATAAGCTCATTTTCAGATCCGACTTTTGAAACACCAAATATCTGTGTGAGCTCCAAAGCAGATTTTTGACAGACCGTTAAACTCTCTTGAAAGTTTCAGCAAGATAATAAGTTAACTCCACTGGGTGGAAAGCAGCGCTGCACAGCTGACCAACTCGAGCACTCAGGGATGGAAAATGAGTAAAATCGCCTTGTTGAAGCTGTTCTTTATAGAGAAATAGCTTTTCTTGAAAAGCCAAAACATTACTAAAAAGAACAGGAAAAACCGTCTTGTTTCCTTGTAACTTCAGATTCAGTGAATTTAAATACCCTGTGATGTTGGTAAGAAAAGCAACATCCAGTATGAATTTTTCTTCATTGACATGCGCCAGATCAGTGTGCCCCCTCTGCTGAATAAATTGTTGAATTATTGGGAATAAATCCATAAACCTTGGTAAAACACTACCTTGTAGTGTAGTGTGATGTCGTGATAATGTATTTCACATCATTTCACTAAATACTGAAACTCTCTGTGCTTTAATGATCATCCTCGGATATAATTTACTATCCTAACTACCTTTTCCTTTGTCACCTTCAGACTTCTTTTTTTTCAGGCTGCATCTGTTATTGATGGAGAATGCAATGATATGCAAAAAACTTGGGATATTCCTGCTTCTTTTTTCATTAACGCTATAAGACCCTCAACCTTCCTGACCCTTGATGGAGTACCTTCGGTGGTTACTGATACAAGTTTAATCAAGTCAGTTTTATTTCCTGGTCCCTTAAAAAAATCAAACAGAGCCAAACAAACATCTTCTCCTCTTGTTCATCCTTTAAATAGGAGAAGTGTAAGCATTTCCTCAACAAGATCCACACAATTAAAAAAGCACACCAACTTTTTATAAGAGAAAAAATAAGTCTTGAGATTAAATCCCACCAAAAACAAAATTAATATGCTGAACAAATGTACAGTTGTTCCCCAAACCTTAAATAAGCAAAGCGATCACTCTGGGGGGCATAACAACTGTGTGGCAATCTCAGTCAACCTGTTGAACGTAATGCAAACAAGAATGAACTGTCAAATATAACATCCATTTGAGCAAGCATATTCAGTTAGGGAAATATAAAGACATTCATGTATTTCACAAACACAAGTCGTCTGAATTGTGGTTTTAACTGCATGGTTCCTGATGGTTCCAGATTTTCAAAAAGTCCTAAATGTGAAAAAATGCATCCTGGTTCTGCAGGATCAAGTGTTGTTCATTTTGAGGTTATCTTGATCCCAATGTATCCTAATATTTTCAAAACTATATACGTTTTTGGTTGTTGAAAAAAATCAAGCACATGTGGCTAAAAAAAAGTAAGATGACATATCATCTCATGCCCAGTGTATATAAGAAGGTGGTGTAGTAGGAAAACTGTCTCAGCCCATGGAGTGAGTACTAAATAAAACAATTCAACTGCCTTTATGCTTTTCCATTACCTCATCCAATACATCACATCATCTGACTCCTAATATATATGATATATAGAGCTTCATCCAATCAACAAGTGCCACCAGTGTTTTCTGACTCCTTTTGACTCTCCCATTAATCTGAATATTGCCTTATAATAGGGGATTATCTGCGGACTCTTTTATTGATTTTAGCATATCTTCATAGGAAGGGTGTTTGGGCTTCCCATTTTTTTATTCCCACTTTCTAGAGGGGTGTTTGTTACCCTGCTACTTCATTTTACCCTTAGCCTCACATTCCTAGGCTTAAAACAACATTTAGTTAACCCTTGAGTTTTTTTCTTTTTAAGAAAGAAATGTCTTTTATATTTTGGCTTTAGTATTTGCTTGTTTGTCATTTTTGGAATGCAACTTCTCCTGTTCTTTTTTCTTTGACTCTGCTTGCTTCCACTGTCCTTATCTGTCAGTTTTTTTTATTGTGTGTACATTATTCGGATTAAAGTGTGCGCAACAGAAGCAAAGCTATTTATTGGGCTTGCTTTGAATCTATTGGACTATCCTATCTGTCAACTTTGGACATTTTTTCTTCTTCTTTGTCCTTTTCAACTTTTTTCGTATATGCATTTCTACATATAGCTCAGTCCTGCACCTCCTCCCCCGGTTAAACCCTTTGCCTTCAAATCTTCTTTTACTTTATCCATCCACCTCTGCTTTGGCCTCCTTTACCTTCTCTTCCCCTGTAATTCTATTCCCATTGCTCTTTTGTCCACATATTTATTGTCTTTTCTCATTACATGTCCATACCACTTCAACATACTTTTCATACTCTCTTACTCTCCCCCACTTTTGTTGTACATCTGATTGTTTCATTTCTTATTCAGATCTTTTTTATAACTCCACACATCCATCTCATCATTTTCACTTCTGCCACATCCAACAATAAATCTGATAACTCCTTCTTCCAAATGTTCCATCCACACTGCACTCTGTGGTTTATCACTGCATCAAATTCTCTACCATGGACTAACACTAATTCAATAGCTCTCCCAGCAGAAAAACCTGATCATCAGCCTGAATCCTGATCATTATTCTCCACTTCTTATTTTTTGGTGCTACACAACCCAATGTCATCAGCAAAAAGCATGTCAATTTCAGAGATAAAAATGATGTATATTAATTCCATTTTCACTGAAAAAAGTAAACATGTTTTACCCAGAATTACTAATTTAAAAAATATTAGTCCATCATAGTTTTACAAAATCACTCGTAGATTGCATTATTAAGTTTGTGTATAACCATACTGCTGGTGAAAGTGACACTGTGATAGAGGTTCAGTCCACACGACAACTGCAGTTACTGCATTACTACTGTAGCTTAAAGGCTGCAATTGTTGAAGTTTCCTCCCAAGCTTTACATTTTGTGTCACAGGTCTGTTTATGGTATTGTTTTTATGGACTGTTTTGTGATTTATATTATAAAATATTTTCCTTTTATGTTGTATTGTTTTTATTTAGTATTTTCATGCTTATTCATCATTTTATATTTTTCTTTTTTGTCTTCTTCTGATAATCTTGTTAATTATATTTCATGTTGTTTATGTGTTCGGCCTCCTGATACAGCAGTTGTTAAGGCTGCCCATGGCGTGGGCCTATAAAAAGGGCTAAAATTCAATAGACAAGGTCTTTCCACTACTTTTTGTTTAGTTCCCTTTCCGTGCTATCTTGTTTTTTAAAGTTGGTTGATCTTTTTTTTTATATTTGCTTTTCTTGATTTTACTTATGGATGTCTATTTTGGACTGTTTACCCTCTGTATTTACAGTAGCAATTTTACAATATTTGATTTGTTTTTAATTTTGGATTACTTAGTTTGTTTTTAAGACTCTTTATTTAAATTGATAAATTGACTTATAGCTCTGTCTGTGGTTGGCCAGGCTTTTAGCAGTTCTCCTCTTCTATAAGTAGCAAGAATAGGTTTTAGCCCTGTTTTTGAGTTTTAGGCCTAGGCCTATTGGACAGTTTCAGACATTCTGAAATTACACAACTGAATTACAATAGCAATAAACATAACATACAGTCAGTTTTATAAGACATAGTTTATGTTATTAAACTACACTTTGACCTTAAACTTTAAAAATTTGCTGAGAAATTAATCACTTCAGTGTTGATAGAAACATGAGTAATTGCTCAAAATCAAGAAAATACTACAAACTTTCTAGTAGGTAGTGCTATATGAAAATTATAGTCACTTACTAGCAGACATGAAGTGTCAGTTCAAAATACAGGTGTACAATTTAGTAATGACTTCAATATACAGTATGCTCACCACATGGATGAAGGATTCAGAAAGAAATCATACTCCCCAGCCAAAGTCAACAGTAGTCTACACAAGAGGGACAATACTAAACAAAATTATTTCTTCTTTTTTAATAACTTTACTCAAATACATATTTCATTCATTTGCACTCTCCTGCTCAATTTCAATAATTTATTTTTTTAACTGGAAATACTTATTTTCTTGTTTGTCATTTCATTCTTTACAATAGTTTTATGTTCTTCATATTTTTTTGTTTATTTACTTAATTTCGCAAATTGAATCTTCTTGTGTTTTTGGTTTGTAAATTTTCAGCTAACATTTAAATGCCTTTAAATTGAATTTTGTAAGTCTTTTGTTTCTACTGCTTCATTTAAGGCAGAGTTTTAGTTTTTTGACTTTATTTTGCAAACGAGTTGAGATCTACAGTACATGAAACAAAACAATCACTGCTTTATAGTACGAGTGGTTTGGTTTCCCATTATGTGTTTTCTAGGTATTTCAGGCTGTAACACACACAACATGCTGGTATTTTCAAAAGACTTGGTTTATTTAATCACAGCCGAGACACTTGTATGAATATTTGAGGTTAAAGCTTTGCCCCTTAAAATCTTAAAAGCATATGAAAAACAACATACTTAAGTGCTGAATGGAAACTGCCTCATTACACAAAAATAGGGGAACACTAGAAACATCCACAGCAAGTAACACCACATTTATAAAGGTATGGGTTGTAATATTAAGCTGTACTTATTGGCATAATGTAGACATGCAATCTGCATGTATGGAAATGTAACCACACATGTTCGTTACATGTGTGGAGATACTCAGAAAGCGATCCTAACAATCCATGTCCATCAGCCAAACTGAAGAGTAATTAACACTGCAAAGATAACATGCAAATAAGATTCAATAAATTATTATAGAACAGAAGAAAAACATTTCATAATTGTTGTACAAATCAGATTTATGTGCTGCACCCAACAGATAACAATGCGCAGTCACTCACAAGTCTTACGTTAGTAGGCCAAGTCAAATAAACAAATAACTGTAGACTACAAACAAAAATTGATCAGAGGGCTTACTATGATTTGCAGATATCTGACTAACAGAAATGAACAGAAATTTATTTGTAATTGTATCTAGTTCCAGATGTTTTTTTAAACAGCAAATAGAAGAATTAAAGTTAAATGGCAACATTTTCTCACCAATAATTTTGTGACAGTAACTGTATTTAATACAGTAATGTTTCTTTATAATATATTGGCTTTTACGTAAAGGTACTTGTGTGTGTTTTGCCGATTGCTCCACTATCGTCTTCATTTTTCACTCCCCTTGGCTGTTCATAATATTTTGAGCAAGAATGAACATTATTTTCTTTATATGCATTGATTGTTTTTATCCTCACCTATCTTTCAATTCAAAAGTTGTAAAGTATAGGGTAAGATTAATATTTAAAAATAAACCCAATATATCTTTATCTACTCTTCATATATAAAATCCTAAGCCTGAAAGTGCAACGATTTTATGTGACATTTTTATGTCACGTTTTTTTGTCAAGCCTTAAATCAGGCTTATTTTAAAACCTACATATATATGTTTTTTATCATTCTTTTCAGACTTTGTTGAACTTTAATGTGATGTTGTTAGATTTTCAGATTCTTATTTCATTTTTAAACTATAAACTAAAACGTATCAAGAACTCACATCCTGTGAGACAAGACTTTGTGCCAAAAGATTTAACCACGCCCGGGCTGGAAATAAAAGACAAAGAGTAGGACAGCTGCTGTACAGGCTTTTAAATTTTCAAAGCGCCATGCAAGATGCAGATCAAGTGGCACAGCAGCAGCAGCAAGTCAGCAGCTGACCGAGCAAAGAGGAGGTAAAAAAAACTGTATTTGTTTCTCATTGTATCACCGTTTAAGAGGGGGTTTCAGAGGAGCAACCACGTCTCCCTGGGATGTTTTCAGCCTCCCTCTTCACAACGCAAGCGGCAGAGACACGAAGTGGCTGGTGCCTAGCGCACGCTGGGCAGGCTGGCAAGCAAAGCGAGCAGGGAGATCCCGCTAGTTAATGTCTAATTAATTTTATTACATTACTTTTAATATTTGTTATTTTTGTTTCGTCAAGCCCATGTCATTTTTGAATTATTAGTTTAGTTTTAAGATTGCATCTTGGCTAAGTGAAAGTTTTCCTAAAGTTTAGGATTTTTCCCTTCTTTTACTTTTCCTTATTTTAGTTTATTATTTGTGTGGTGGGTTGGCACCCTGCCCAGGATTGGTTCCTGCCTTGTGCCCTGTGTTGGCTGGGATTGGCTCCAGCAGACCCCCGTGACCCTGTATTCGGATTCAGCGGGTTAGACTATGGATGGATGGATAGTTTATTATTTGTGTGATTATTTCTAGATTCACTTTCTATTGCAGAGATATTTTCATTTCATTACTAAAATTGGATTAACAATCTTATTTGTGAACTTCATATTTAGTTCTTTTTTTACTTGAATTAGTTCATAATTTTTAAGTAGTATTTTAGTATCTCAAATGAGTTTTGGGAGGTGTTTTTACAGTTTTGGCCTTATGTTTGGGATTCCAATCTTATTTTTTTATCCATTTTTATATTATGTGTTGATTATATCATCACTCCACCACTTTGGATTTTTATTTCCATGATAATATGTTTCTTTTCTTATCATACGCATGTGCTTGTTTAGTTACACATGGTCATGTAATTTTCGCAGCTTTCTTATTTAATGGCAAGCTACATGCTGTTATTGTCTAAACTTTATGTTAAGATAATTGTTTAATTTTAGAAAGTAAAATTGTTCCTCTGGAGGCTGCTTTTGATTTGTGTAATGCTTTTGTTTTGGTTTATTTTACAATGTCATTCATTAAAAATCTATTACTTTTAAACAATGAGTATGGGCACAAAAACTGAATTTCTTGCCATATCTGTATTTTAGTGCCTTTGACACCACATGCAATCCATACAAACTTCACTAACACAATGCTAAGTAACTTTAAAAAGTTAATTTATACTTATTGGATTCATCATATATTCTATGAAAACTCCTTTCTATTTGATTACTCCAAAAAAATAATCATATTTAACTTGGTTTATCAGAGGTAATCTCCCATCAGCCACTTGTGCATCTTTCACTACTAGTGAAGTCTGACATGCAACCCCTCGGTCTGTTTCAGAAAATTGAACTGAATTTACTTGATATAGCATCTGCATCATATGCGTCTATTGACATTTGAAAAACAAGCATTATTCTTTAGTTTCAAAAAACAATGAAACAGAAAACATCAATATTTTCTAATAGTACAACTGAAAAACATAATTTCTTACCAAAAATCTTTTCTGCTCCTCACAGCAATACATTTTCATTTACCTTCATGCACCTTTTTGCTTACATAGTTTTCCC
Source organism: Polypterus senegalus (assembly GCF_016835505.1). Taxonomy (NCBI): domain Eukaryota; kingdom Metazoa; phylum Chordata; class Cladistia; order Polypteriformes; family Polypteridae; genus Polypterus; species Polypterus senegalus. Next base: position 134,441,355 of record NC_053162.1, read on the forward strand.
TGTGCCTATGAAAACTAATTCATAAAGCATCATTTTAACATCATTTTAAAAATGTGTAAAAATCTGTACAATGACATCTACAGTGCTTTGGAAACCTACCATATTTGACTGATGTTCACCTTCTGACTCCCAATATACAGAAAGTAATAATTAAAACTGATTCTTATAAAAATTAATGACTGGTATGAAAATAGCCATATATTCTTTATGAAGCAACCAAGTCAAATTAGTGTTCTAGTAAAGCATGTTAGGCATAATTTTTCATTGTTTGTATACAGTATCTGTCAATATCCAATGGTATTTATCTATGAATATCAACAAAGTCCCAGCTAAGTTTATATATTTTGATGATTATGAAAGGGCTAATTAAATGTAAGCAAGGCTTTCTAAAATATATACTGTATGTCATATAGTAGTTCTGAAGCTGGTTTTGAAATAAAACTTCAAAGCAAAATTACAGATACAAGTTTGACATTTCAGGATTTTGCTCCTGAGTGAACTGAGCTGTCACAGATGCACACATCCTGTGTATTGCAATTTCCATTTCACAAACAGCAGTGCTGAACAGTGCTGGCCTTCATGGCCATAGGTATGATTCTACTTCTCTCACTCTTAAAGTGCACCTGTTCAAATATTGTAAAATGTATGAAGTCAATAAAAGTAATATAAAAATAACATATTTCTAGTTGTACAGCACATGAAGTCTCTCCAGTAATATTAAATTAACTTATTTACTGTATTATTGGCATGGTTTGAAAATCTTAACATCAAGAGCAAAAATAAAATGGGCTTAATAATAAAACAGAATAAAATAATTAAAAATACCTTACAAGAAGAATTTGCCAAAACTAAACTAGTACAGAAAACAAAATGAGCCTTTCAAACAGTACTCACTTAACACGATATTTTAGGTTAGCGCCAGCTTGTAAAATAAGAGCCATTTGCCCATGGCTTCACCTAGGGGGTGATGATTTAAAGGATGAAAAAACAACATCTTCAAATATGTTTTCATTCTAACATATGATTATCCATTCAATACATTTATAAAAGCTTTGGAAGGTACAGAGTCCAGCTCTGTGCAATTTTGTACCTTTAAATTAATTTTAAGAGTGCTATTAACGTTGGGTTTAATTTTTGTGCTGTTTCTGCACTGCCATTTTGTTGATTATTTCAGATCACAGGGGCTGCTGTTTTCAAATGGGTCCAAGTTTTGGGATTTTGTACGAGAATTATGGCAAGTTATGTAGCAGTTCAAATCACTTAAGGGAGCTGAAATAGTGTGTGATTTTTGTCTAACTTTTGGGTAAGGTTTTGGGTCTAGTTGCCTGGTGTTCTCTGTTCTTCTAGCTTGAGACCCCTGCTTGTTTTTGACTAATGATTTTTGGGCTTCATCTCCTTTATGGTTATATTTGGCCTTTTGTTTTGCTATTTTCCACCATAGAAGTATAAGGGGCAGGTTCAGATAGTTGACTTCATAAGCTTAAGCTGTAGTTTCTAAGAACATTTGCTATTTATGATTATTGAGTATACATTTTTTAACTGTAGTCTGGTTTTATGTGATTTTATTTTTTTGGCCTGTTTAAGTCTGGTTTCAAACTATTTTTTTCTTTCACGTAGTTTTTTCTTTGCAGTAGTTTAAATATAATTTAATATGTATGATTATTAAGTATTGGGCTGAGTGGTTGCTCTGAGGCTAGCGATCTGTGCCGGCAATTGGAAGGTTGTCAGTTCGAATGCCAGAAGTGATTTCGCCCCATTGGGCACCTGAGCAAGGCCCTTAAGCTGGAATTGCTCTGTCCTGGGTATGACATTAATCTGCATCCAGCCCTGCAAGAAGGTCCTCCAACTTGCAAAGGGAAAATTCAGGCGGCACTCCAGCCACTGTAAAAAAACTCACACTGTTCCATTCCACTCAAACTAGTATGGTGCTGAGGTGTCACCCATTGCACAGTTGCACTCGGGTCCTAATTGGATCATGAGGTGGTTTGTTGTGTTGTGGGTGCGACAACACACTGTATCAGTGAATTATTAACTCAGAAATTTATGCACTTAAACACATTATTAAAAGCCATTACAATGTATTTTTGCATTCTGAAACTTCTTATGCTTTCTGATTTGGCTACGTTTATTGTGACATCTTTGTTGAGCTGAATTTATTGATGTAAATTCTATACACATCTTAAAAATGGCAGCAAAATTCTTTCTTATTTAAGGTAGAATTTACACAGATTTCTATTTTGTAGCATTCTAACAAGAAAAAGTATGATATCACTATAAAATTAAGACCTGAGACAGCTACTGGGTGAATCTCTACATAAATAGGAACAGGCTGCACTTCAGCTTGGACTTTTAGACTGCCCCACAACGTGTTAGCCTACGGGTGCCATTCAGTACTAAAGGAGGAATAAAAAAAAATGACTACGCAAGTAGAACGACGAAGCTAAAGGTTTTAACACATTAAGTCAGTATATATTCCTTCAGAGACTAACTAAAAGTTAAGGTCTAGCATCAAGTGGATGCTTGGTAAACTTAAAATTTTTTGCAAAAAGACAACTCCACTAAATAAATTGCACCAGACTATGGAAAAGCCACAGCAGGACCCTCCCATTAATATGCTTGCTTTTATGTGGTAAGTTGCAAAGCAAATGGAAGCACAGTAGCACAGGATTATAACCTAGAAAAAGAAACCCCAGACAGACTATATAGTATGACAAGCACCCATTCATAGCTAAGGCAACTTGTTGAGTGTGGCACAGTGCCATGTACAGTAGTTTTAACTGCTGTGTGATTTTGTTCCTCCGGGTGAATTTAATTGTTTTATTAAACAGATGAAAATGTAAAACATTACTAGAGTAGCTGTGACCAACAAAAAAAACATGTAATGCCTCTTTCCAAGACCCCTATTATAAGATTTGTAAGACATGATTAATTTTAATTGCAGTGTCTGTGGTTAGCAAAATGAAAGGATACATTTTTTAAAAAAGAAATAATAATTTTCAGAAGAATTTTCTCCAGGGCAGTTGCTTCCATTAACCCAGTTTTGTCAAGTTAAAGTGATTTGTTTTAGAGTTGATTTTGATTTATTTCACAGCTTTGAAGATCACATGGTAAATAGATCTAATTCCATACCCTAGGTGCCCGAATGAAGCCAGTGTCATCTAATTTACTATGGCATAGATCATCTGTTCATTTAACACAATAGCAAACTAAAATATCATGCTGGCAGAATCATAATTTATGGAAAACTTCACTTAAGAATTTGTCCAAAAAACATGTTTATAATCAGACTCCAACATTTTGGTTTTATCTTTCACACCTGACAGCACGTGCAATACTAGACTGCTGCTTCCCTTGATTTCTTCTTTGTAATTATAAAAACTATATGACTAACGTAATAACTCAGCAGGTAAGTTTTGTATCTTTTCTCCACTGAAACAGAAAAGGGACTTCCATACAGTTGTATCTTTTAGCAGTTTTCTTTGGAAGTTAAAGAGGATCTTTAATCATTTCTTGCAAAATGTGTTATGCTAGTGGGTTGCTGGGTAAAAACATAATTTGGATATTAGCTCTGTCCTCATGGCTAAGTTAAAATTTGAAAGTTAAAAAGGAAAAGAAGTCAACAGTATGCTGTCTCCCTCACTCCCATCTCCCTCTATCTTAGCATTTTGACAGGTTTGGCCAATTTTGTGCTGCCACCCGTGCCTTTTCCAATTTCCCCAAGAAACTCTGCTATCCTGTGAAACAAATATAAACAAATTTTAGAAACTTATCTCATGGCTCCTGTTTTGACAGAACTCACAGACTTCTATAAACAGACCTGGTTGCTTCATTATTTAAAGAAGTGAAGGTCAAAACACTTTATGGCTTAGCAGACATCTACAATCTGCCAGGTTTACCAAAGAATATAGACTGAAAGTGTTAAATAGCACAGAAAGTTCTTTATCTGGCCTACTCTAAATCCTCTTCCTAACTAACAGTTAAATATAGAAACCTCTTTCATGTACTGTTTTGAAGTGTGTCTAATTTGACACAGAAGAAATCTGAACTGCAGTGTTAAATTCCTCCCACCCTCAGTAGAACCGACATTATTAGTTGTTTAACCACACAAAAATGTAAAATACGACTACAGATTGAAAAATCAACTTAAAAAATTTGTGTTACAAGGGTTACATTCTTTAACTTTTCCATGCTTAATACCAGCAAAGGAAATTTTACTTTTGATTTCAAAAGTGAAACAAGCCATCTATCCCTCTGAACCAATCCCAGCCAAATTAGTGGACAATTCATATTTTGTACTTGCAGCAACCATTGTAAAATTAGTAATAAAACATCGTAGACTGCCACAGTTGTTAAAGAATCAAAAGTAGACTTAGATTTAGTAGATTTAAAGTAGATGTACATCTGAATGTATCTACTAATTTCTCAGACCATGCTAGTTTTCCTAAAGACTTTTAAAAATATAGAATCTGTGCAGCCCCAGTGTCATGTTAAGCACTGCACCATTTTTATAAAAGCTTTAGTTTGCTGCACATCTTGGTCATAGCACAGACACAAGTTGAATTGCCAGCAACAGTACTGTAAGATTTAACTTCATTATTATTTAAGCACAGCATTTAAAGCTGTTGATGACAACTTTTTACTATGCAGACTTCAAAGTCTCAGTTCTTACATGGTTTAGTTCATTCGTATGAATTTTTATTTTCCTCTGAAAAGAACTGTGATGCATAGGCTGCAAAGTTATATACAAGGGGCTTCACTTACCATCTGTAGGGAAGTCACTTTAAAAATATAATGTTTGGTTGCACTCATATGTGTGTGACCAATAGATTTATGAATAATACCTACTAGTGCTACTTCTATTGCACTTTAAATAATAATTTAAATAAATGAAAACACTACATTATCCTTATCCTTAAACACGGAAACATGCATCAGCACAAAATGTGGGCTTTATCATTGACATTATTTTAACTATTACAGCATGATATAAGACATGCATTTTTCAGATAAGTAATACAGGATAATTAAGGCGTTTTCTCATTATGCAAGATACAGAAAAGTTCATTCGTGCTGTTCTTTCAAGCAGAATTGTCTACTGCAACCCTTTATTCACTGGCTTCTCCAAATTGTTCTATTTCCAGCCTGTAATTAATTTAAAATGCTGCTGGAGGTATTATTAGTGGAACTAGGCAGTATAACCTTTTCTTAAGCCTCTACATTGGCTTCCAGTAAAGTTTAGAACTTATTTTAAAATCCCCCTTCTAACATTTAAAAGTTTAAATAGCTCTTTCCTCTTTACCAAATAGTACTTATTAATATGCATATTTCAGAACAGACATTTTAACAAATGATTGAGGTCTTTTAAGAAATACAAGGATTACCAAAACTACTAAATGTCTGTAACTGTGGAATGGTCTTTGGTCACAGCATTCAAATCAAAGATGAAAACTGAACTGGGAAGCAGGCATATAAAAGAAAAAAAAGAGGAAAATTAACTATGCTTCCCCGTTACCCACCAATGGATTAAGCAGCATTAAAAAGATGTGTCAGAAACACAATGTTGTTTTTTTATATATCTGCTTTTGATGTTAATTTGACATTTATTTGTATTTCAAGCTGTCAGTCAGTCGTGGGGGTGCTGGAGCCTATCCCAGCTAGCATAGGTCGCAAGGCAGGAACAAACCCCGGACAGGGCACCAGTCCATTGCAGGGTGAATTCACACACACAGACCCAGTAGGGCCAATGTCTTTTAATTGTGGGAGGAAAACCACACAGACAAAGAGAGAACATGCAAACTCCACAACGTGGACCCGGGACATGAACCCTGATCTCCTTACTTCGAAGCAGCAGCACTACCACTGCTCCACTGAGCTGCCCATTTTCAATTGGTTTATATATTTATTACTATTCCCATGACATCATCTCTTTGCCATGTTTTGTAGTTGTCAAGAGTCCTGCCATCTTGTGTTTTCCTTTCTATGTGTACTACTAATTTAGACCTTTTGGTTGCTATGAAGCTATGTGGTTGTTTGGTATGTCATGTGAACTGTGACATTGTGGTGGCACTCATGGAATAGATAATTGGTAGCAGGAATGTTAAGGGTGAGAGGATTCTGGAGTTTGGTGATGTGATGGAAATGGTGTGTAACACCAAATGTGAAAATGAAGAAAATAAGTTGGTGACACATGTACTGTATCTGGTGGTATAATAAACTATTTGTTGGTGAGGAACTTTGATCCGACATGGTGAAAAATGTGAAGGTTATCCCTGGAGATGGCTGCAAATCACCACCTCTCTTTGTTATAGGAGAACTTTTAGTCAGAGGCATGAAGAAAAGTAGGAAATATGTCCCCCAGGCTGAGGGTGTGGACATTGAAGGAGAAGAGTTTGAGAAGTAAACTTACTAAAACATCTGAATGAAAGGTGTAAAATAAAATTGGTGAGTAGTGAGGTAGGGATGGCAGTTGATGACAAGTGGTGAAGAAAAAGAAGGTGGCAGAGAGCTCTATAAAGAATACATGTAAAATAGAAAGAAAAACAGTTGGGAAGGCACAAGAAGCTATAAGATGGAAGAATTAAAAGGGAAAAGAAATGTGTTCAAGACAGCAAAGCAGTTGGCAAAAGAAAGACAGGATGTAGTAGCTGTGAATTGTCAAAAAATGCTGAGGACATTGTGTGGGGATTAAGGGTACTGGAAGCAGTATATAGAGAAGATGCTGACTGTGGAGAATCAATGGGATAGTGATAATGATGTTCTTTGTGAAAAAATGTAAAGACCAAGCCACACATTTTTGAAAATGGTGGTTGCAAAACCTCTGAAGAGTGGAATACAAGTGTGCTCATTCTGGTACACAAAGGAAGTTTGTTCCACTCGATCCTATAATAAAAGTGGCAGCTAAAGAAAGATATCAGAGACCAAAAGAAAGTTAGTGACCTTTGCTTCCAGTCAAATGCAGAAAAAGCATATATCAAACAGAAAGAATCTGAGTTTTGCATATGTGGATCTGGAAAATGCATTTGACAGTGTGCAAAGATTGATGGTGAGGTGGGCATTGAAAAAGTTATGTGTGGATGAATGCTTAGTGTCTGCTGAGATGTTTAATGTATGAAGAAGCAACAACAGTGGTCAGAGCAACAGATGAGGATAGTTAAAATTTTGAACTCAGGGTGATCTGTTCTGAGTGTGTTGTTTTTAGTAATAGCGATTCAGGTGGTACCGGAGAAGTGAGCAAAAGATTGCTGCGGGAGCTCTTGCAAGCCGATTATCGTTTCCATGTCAAAATGTGAAGCGGAATTGAAGGAGAAGATACTGAAATAAAAAGCTTGTTTTCATAGCCTGGAGGCACGTGGGACCTTGGTTTTATAGAAAGTATGTGAAAGGGATGGAAAATGCTGATGTTGCAATTGTAATTTTACATTTTTTAACAGCATTGCTTTGGAGAAAGTAGTTAGGTTTTGCTACTTAGGTGACATATAGAGTGCAAATAAAGGTATGGACACATCAGTGACAGCAAGGGTAAGAGGGGACTGGAAGAAATTCTAGGAACTGTCCTCTATGGCTGGACAATCTATTGAATTTTCAGTTCAATTTGATATTTAATAAAAATCAATATGCAAATGTCGATATTGCGATGTTCAGCACATTTGATTTTCCACAACTTGTTATGGTTAAATAAAATCTGCAAAGTCTCCACAGCTCTTTTCAAGTGTGTCTATGGCATCTCTGCCCATGATTTTAGCACTAGAAGCTCTGCAGAGGAGAGCAACCAAGTGTATCTCAGAACTTAAGGACATGTCCTACTCTGAGAGGCTCAAAGAATTAAACCTGTTGAGTCTCAAGCAGAGGATGCTGCATGTGGGCTTATTCCAGGTGTTTAAAATCCTCAAAGGCATTGATAAACTAGATCTAGCAACATTCTTTCGGCTTCAGTGTGAATCACATACTCAAGGACATGAATGAAATTTAAGGGGAAGTGCATTTAAAACTGAAGCCAGAAAGCACTTCTTTGCACTAAGAATAGTGGGACTCTGGAACAATCCACCAAAACTTGTAGCTGAAGCAGAATCTTTGACAACCTTTAAGAAAAATCTAGATGTGATATTCAGACATCTTAGCTATTAGGGCTAAATGGGCTTGATGGACTGAATGGTCGCTTCTTGTTTGTCAAATGTCTTATGTTCTGTGTTCGTATGTAGCCCCGGATTGTTTAGTTTGAAATAAAACAGAGCAAGGACCAGAAGGGGATGAGTTCAGAACAGTTAGGGTTACCACTGTTGTTTATAAATGTTTTGATTTTCCTGAGATTACAGTTCAACTTCTAAAGATTAAACACGGAACTGCACATTAAAAGGCCATCAGAGCATGTGTGACGCCTGCAATGAGCTTCTTTGCTTACCCAGCAAAACTAGTCCCTGCTAGGCAAAGTTTCATAAAATGTTTGCTGTTCCATTGCAAAGTATATGAGCGGATAAGCAACAGGAGCAGCGGTGTTTGGAGATTATAGCAGCTGCAGTGACTCCCATATTGCAAAACACATTTTTGTGTATCTAACTTGGGCCCAGAAAATACTGGTAATTTGTCAGTGATCAAATAACTACACTAGACAGTAATTCACATCACACCATAATTGAACTGTCCATATAGAGTGTAAGCCCTCATCCATCCATTTTATCTCATCCTGCTTTGTGTTCTGTTTTGCATTTGTGTACTTACTTTATGTCTTGCTGCTATGAGAAACCACAGTTTGCTTTGCTGCCTTGCAGTGTTTAACGTATACTGTATCCCAAGTTGTGTGCACCAATGATAAAATGTAAGTATATACAGAGTTAAAAGAACTCATGGCTCATTTCTATACAATGTTTACCATTTTAATCTTTATTAGTATTAAAACTTTGTAGCAAGTGTTTATTCAAATCTTTAAGCATTGTACGTGGTTGCATTTGGTATACAGTGTTTGTTTGTATGCCTTGGAAGATAAATGCAAATTATATTACTACTAGTTCTGTTAATTGATAATTTGTTTTGTAAATTGTTTCAAAAACTAGTTAAGTTTTTTTTAAATTGAGCTATTAAAAGCACTATAAAGATACTCTATGAGGTGAGACACAAAAATAACCGGATTGATAAACAAATATATATTTACTGATGAATTACAGCATTCTAAACATTGTCACCTTCTATATACTCCCTCTCCCGATCTCTACACCGCTCCATATGAATCTTCCATTGATTGAAACAGTGCTAGAAGTCTTCCTGCTTGAGGTGCTTCAACAGTTTTGCTGTTTCTGTCTTCACTTCATCCATTGAAGAAAAATGCATTCCCTTCAGTTCACTTTCGATTTTCGGAAACAAGTAAAAATCACAGGGAGCTAAATCGGGTGAATAGGGAGGATGATCAAGGACAGGAATGTTTTTGTCAGTCAAAAACTGCTTTATGGAAAAAGCAATATGATCATTTCGAACAATCTGATTCACCATTTTGATGTTTTCATCCTTCCAAGATGAGCGTGGGCGACCTGGGCGTTGAACGTCTTCCACATTTTCTTGTCCTTCCTTGAAACATTTGTCTCACTCAAAAACGTGTGTAAGACAAACTGTTATCACTATACACTTTTTTTTTTCATTTCATAAGTTTCTGTGGCCATTTTGTTCAATTTCGTAAGAAATTTGATGTTGATTCGCTGCTTGATTTTTTCACCCAACATTATTGTGGCAACCCGTGTAGCAATTGTTGTGCAAATACTGACTGGGCTCTTCATAGGATAAACCTTGCCGGTTGGCGGTTTGATAAGGCTGTAGGAGGGGATATAGTTCTATGATTCACAGTTTTCTAGGAAAGCCCCAAGCCCAGTCCGGTTATTTTTGTGTCTCACCTCATATTTTACTCATCATTTGGTGTGCTTTAACCGTTCTATTTCATTATTTATTTTAGAACACACATACTAACAAATGTCCTCAGTCTTAAGAATTGGATTTTTTTACATTTAGAAAATAGGCAGTAAAAGGATAAGATATATTTTCGCGCTCTGTGCTCTATTCTATCACCTGCTGACTGGAGTCAGAAAAAGCATGTATAACCAAATATAAAATCTGGAACCATTACAAAATGATGTAAATCATAAAAAATATATATATGTACAATATACTCATATACATGTATTAGGATCAGTAATTTGCAAGGTAATTAAGATCTTTGTTTTTCCTTATATAAAACACTAGCAAAATACCCGCACTTCGCAACGGAGAAGTAGTGTGTTAAAGAAGTAAAGAAAAAGAAAAGGAAACATTTTGAAAATAACGTAACATGATTGTCAATGTAATTGTTTTGTCACTGTTATGAGTGTTGCTGTCATATATATATATATATAGCAAAATACCCGCGCTTCGCAGCAAAGTCGTGTGTTAAAGAAGTTATGAAAAAGAAAAGGAAACATTTTAAAAATAACGTAACATGATTGTCAAAGTAATTGTTTTGTGTATTTGGCCGCAGCGTCACAAAGTTGTTTTCGTCTAGCTGCATCAGAAAATGTACCACAACGTCTGACACGCCTCCTTTTTAGTGTTTTCTCACAGCTTGGATTGCTGCTGTTATAATCGGTTTGAGTCTACATATATATATATATACTAGCAAAATACCCGCGCTTCGCAGCGGAGAAGTAGTGTGTTAAAGAAGCAATGAAAAAGAAAAGTAAACATTGTGAAAATAACGTAACATGATTGTCAATGTTATTGTTTTGTCACTGTTGTGAGTGATGAGTGTTGTTGTCATATATATATATATATATATAAAATATAAATATAAATATATATATATATTTACACACACACACAAACATATATATATACATATCTATACATATACACATACATATACATACACACACATATATACACACAAATACATATATATATATATACATACACACACATATATAAACATATATATACATATACATACATATCTACATATATACACACACAGCTATTTCGTATCAGTGCAATACGCTGTTTTTTAAAACGGATTGACACCCGCTCTTACGTGTAAGTCTGCGTGGATATTATGAACTATCGATTTGTTCAAGTTCTATTTAAATTTTAAATAGAAGGAATTTTTATTTAGTCGACAGAAATATCTTTGGTAGGAATGGTAAAACAGACAGGAATATTATTCCTGAATAAATCAACTCAAACCTTAAACAACTTATAATATTTTGCTCTCCATAAAAAATATCCTGTCTAAATTATACAAGTTAGAAATAAAGTAAACATTAAAAGAACAAACATTCAAATTTCTTTACTCTTATGTAATTTTATATTTTATAAAAATAAACTTAGATTTTAAATATCCCAAAAGATTTTGCTCTCCATAAAAATATATCCTGTCAAAATTATACAAATTCAAATATGAACATGCTGTATAACAAAACCTAGAAATATAAATAAAATGTGTTCCTTTCAGCAATAACAAATCAAATCATTCAGTTGTCTTTGCTCATATGTCATTTTAGAGCTGGACGCCTGGCATCTTTTTTTGGCCACAGGTTCGTTTCTGTTTGGTGTGAGGTTCTGTGTTGTGGAGATTCTCAGGATGGATTGCAGGTGCTCATCAGTGAGGCGACTCCTGTGTGCTGTTTTGTTAGTCTTTATCACTGAGAAGAGCTTCTCACACAGATATGTGCTACCAAACATGCACAAGGTTCGAGCTGCATGTAGACGGACTTTTTTTGTTCTTCAAAGTCACCAAAGCGCCGTGCAAACTCAGTGCACTCAGTTTATCAGCAAAGTGCGTATTTGGGAACACCGTAGTGACGACTTGGTTTAACATTACTTGGTAATAGGGAAAGTGGGGCAAGTGGTTGTGTCTCCCATAAAAGCAGCCTCAATTGAAATCACTTTGTGATTGTGCACGGTAAAACGTCCGCTGAAGTGTCAGATTCTTATTTAATTCTTCTGCTTTCTGTATCTTCTGCATTGCATTCAGGTCTTTCAGGTTACCCTGATGTTTTGTTTTATAGTGCCGTCTTAGATTAAATTCTGTAATTACAGCCACATTAGCTCCACAAATGAGACACACGGGTTCAGTAAACATATACTCAGCCTCCCATCGGTTTTTAAAGGCTCTATTTTCAGAATCAACTTTTCTCTTCAGCATCATGTGAGCTAGCTTCGCAATAACTTGCAGCATCTTAAGGTAGACTTGATTAACGCGTAACTGTTCGGCAAGGCAGCTGAAGCGCTGCATTATGGGATCTGTAGTTTATTGTGTTACCAGCGCTTCATATACCCGGCTTTAATAACAATAATACAGTATATAAAATGATCTCGCGGGCGGATATAATTACACGCGGGCGGATGTGGCCCGCCCCTTGAGTTTGACACATATGGACTAAATAGAACTTGAAAAGATATATTTTTTCAAATGTGATCGCAATTCAGATAGAGTTGACGCAAGACTACAGCCTGCATGCCTCAATAAGTCATCCTCCCTTGCCCTTACTTTTTACCGCTCATCTAATGAATACACTGAGTATGGCTTTACCAAAACAATCACTGATGGCTAATAAAGTATCCATTATTCGAGTATGTAGATCGGGTTATATATATATACATATATATATACCCGCGATCGCAGCGGAGAAGTAGTGTGTTAAAAAAGCTAGAAAAAGAAAAGGGAACATTTTAAAAATAACGTAACATGACTGTCAATATACAGTATTTGTTTTGTGAGTGTTACTGAGTGTTGCTGTCATCAAGGATTTGATTATCATTATTTCTTTCAATCAGGTTCGTATTTGTAGGATGTGTTGTGTTCAAGTTACATTCCGTGTTTGTCAATCGTTGTAAAGATGACAGGTTTCATTCATCGATTCGTTTCTTACTGCATCAATAAACAGCTCGTCTTCTTCTTTATCTGAGGCTGCATGCACGGGTTTTTTTTACACTGTCTTCCTTTAGCGGGACATTGACTTTTTCCAACGTGTGCTTTGTTTCCGCAGTAGTTGGATTTATGAATATGCTTGTATGTATGAGACGCTTCATATTTTTTGCTGCCTTTTCAATTGTGTTCAATTCCTGGTTTTCTATGTACTGCGTGATTACGTGGGAGGCGTGATGATGTCACACGAAACTCCGCCCCCACGGCGTTGAAGCTCATCTCCATTGCAGTAAATGGAGAAAAACTGCTTCCAGTTATGACCATTACGCGTAGAATTTCGATATAAAACCTGCCCAACTTTTGTAAGGAAGCTGTAAGGAATGAACCTGCCAAATTTCAGCCTTCCACCCACACGGGAAGTTGGAGAATTAGTGATGAGTCAGTGAGTGAGTCAGTGAGTGAGTCAGTGAGTGAGGGCTTTGCCTTTTATTAGTATAGATATATAAAAACATACATATATACATATATATACACATACATATCTTCATATATATATATCTATATACATATCTACATATACACATATATATATATATATATACATACCTATCTACATCATATATACACACACATACATACATACACAAATTATATATATATGTGTGTGTATGTATGTATGTGTGTGTATATATAATGTAGATAGGTGTGTGTGTGTGTGTATATATATATATATATACATACATACATACACACAGGTATATATATGTGTATATATATGTATGTGTCTATATGTGTGTGTAAAGCTTTGGTCACTGAGTGCAAGGGAAAAATAATAAAATGTAGTCTATAAGTTATTAAACAGTAAAATATTAACGTTTTAAGAAGTAAAGCTACATTGAGCATTCCTGGAGTGGTTTCGGGTAAACTACATTTTAAAGACGGTGTAACACAGCAGGTAAGTAGTACTAACAGCAGCTAAAATGTATAAGGATGATCTCTCAGTTGTAGATCCCTTTTGAAAGGCGCTACACGACGGCTGTGGTATAGAAATTACATTTTCTATGTGAACGTCCAAATTTCTGCCTCTGGTAATGTGCCTTACCAGCATTACAAGCAATTAAAGAAAATTAGTTTTGTGTCCTCTGCAGTGTTAATAGAGAAAGGCTTTGGTTTGGGATAAAAGGAAAAAAGGTGTAAAGAAAGGAAAGTTGCCTTTTTCTTTTATATAGTGTAGAGATGTCTTCGCTGACGATATGAGCGCCTTTTGGGGACAGTCGCGGTGGGTCTTGTGTAGACTGGTGAGACGTCCCTGCCATTAACCGGCTGGGATGGCACTGTCGGTCCTCCACTCCTGTGCGTGTCTTCATAATCCGAGCTGACGACCTCATAATCGTATACGTGTAAAAGAAAGTGCGAAGCGCCTTAATATTAGTTTGCCGTGGTCTAGAAATGGGATCCCGTGTTTGCACTTGTCTGGGCTATAGCTCAGAGAGAGGAGGAAAAAAATTAAAAGTGTTTACTTTCACGTAAGGCAGAGGCGCAGTCAGCGTATCAAAGGCCGGCACAGCTACGCACGCGCGCGCCGGCTGCCTGACTTTTGTAGTATTTTTGCAGTGCAGGAAACGCCACTTTTGCAGACACGTAAACTTGCAAAACTCTCCGTGCTCTTTAGAGGTCTTGCTTTCTCTGCATTCATAGTCAGTTAACGTGAGCCGCTCGGAGTACATGCATCGAAGCTTCTGAGCTATGCCTGTGCTATCTCGTGCGATCTCGCGATGTCCATGGCGTTATTTAATGTTAGCTAAGACCAGGCACTTAAAAGTTTCTCGCTACAGCAATTTTAATTCCGTTACAAAGTGATCCAAAGTCTCGTTTATACATCGTGTCTTTTCATTAAACTTGTATCTCGCGAATAAAGTATTCGGCGTTTTTCTTCTGCGCTCTTTGGGGGCTCTTCCTTCTTTTCTACGTATGCGGTCACAGTCAGTTCACGTGATTACGTGGGAGGCGTGATGATGTCACACGCAGCTCTGCCCCCCACGGCCATCGGGCTAAGGTCCATTACAGTATATGGAGAAAAATAGGTTCCAGTTATGACCATTATGCGTAGAATTTCGAAATGAAACCTGCCCAACTTTTGTAAGTAAGCTGTAAGGAATGAGCCTGCCAAATTTCAGCCTTCTACCTACACGGGAAGTTGGAGAATTAGTGATGAGTGAGTGAGTCAGTGAGTGAGTCAGTGAGGGCTTTGCCTTTTATTAGTATAAATTCAACCGGGGAGAGAGAGATGGAGTAAGAGAGAGAGAGAAAGTGAGACATTTTTACTGATTTCCAGACACTGATGCCAGCAAGGCAGGCAAGATTTGAAAGCAATATCGTCAACAAAAACTCAAAAATAAATAAAGGAGACATAAAAAATGCTATCTGAGATGTTTCTTTGAGGCTCATTACTCATTAATTGTTAAATTTTAGGGAAGCCAAGTTTCCTTTACCTGCGGTGGGCTGGCACCCTGCCCGGGGTTTGTTTCCTGCGTTGCACCCTGTGTTGGCTGGGATTGGCTCCAGCAGACCCTCGTGACCCTGTAGTTAGGATATAGTGGGAAGGATAATGGATAGATGGATGGAAGTTTCCTTTGCTAATATTTCCTATCATTGTTGTGAGAAAATATACAAAGTTCCTGGTATATTGTATATGGTACTGTTCTTCAGTCTTTTAGGTGCTTTCAGAACATATCGAGATATATTAAATATCACATTTTGGTTCAAAGTAATTGTAATATCAGTTTAAGTCCACATTGTGCAGCCATACCGTCCTCTGATTCTGAATAAAAGAGCCTCTCTGACATTCAAGGGTAAAGTTAATGGCAGTTGTGTGAAGAGTAGTATGCTCTATGGGAGTTAAACATGGTAAAAGCACAACCTGAATCAAAGCTAGAAAGAACATACTGTATATGAGATGGGTGCTTGAACTGTATATATGTGGAGTGTCATCGAGTGAAAAGAAGTTGAATGTTGAGATAAGAGGAAGACTTTTTGTGAAGAGGATAGGTTTTGTGTTGAGGAGAGACAGACTAAGATGGTTTGGGTATGTGGAGCATAAGATGATTAGATGCAACAAAATGTAAGTGAAAAAGATAAAGGGAAGGGAAAAGATACTGTGGTTGGACATGGTGTTGGATCAAAGGAAAAGAATGGGCCTTGCCCTTAAGGAAGTCTAGGACCATGGAGAGTTGAGGAAAATATTTAGGGGGTAACTGGCCTACCTGGATAAACCCAGGAAAAATAGAAACAAAACTCTCAAAGATAATTAAAGAGAAGTCTATTTGCTACAACTGTGATCATTATTTATATGCATGGTCAAATGCTACTAAGGTCACGTGATGATCATTTGAGTATTTTTAGGTAACAATTTTGCTTTGATTTGATTTGGAATCAATTGTCATATTAAATCTCATGTGCAAGATTAATGGGCCTGCTGATAACCTCTATTTATTTTAAATCCTCTCTTGTTAGAGGTAGCTTCTTGCCATAAATACATGTGCAGGGGAGCAATGTAAATTTATCCTGCCTGCTTTCACCCACAGGCAAATTGGGGATCATAATTCCTCAATCCAAATGCTGTCGGAATCTATGAAGTTTCCATTTCAAATGATACTTTCTAAGTTGAGCATCCCTCTAGCCCTTTAATTCTTTTAAGAGAGTGTGATGGAATAATATCACAAACAAAAGATAAAGTGTTGGGGAATTGCCCCGTATATTGCTTGTATGCAATTATTGGTCAAAATTGATTTCCAAATTAAATCAGACATTCAACAACATGGTTACAGATAGGCTGGTATTTATACAGTAGTCAAAATGGCGACCGGAGATGATACGGCAGGAAGTGGCGTCATCATGGAGAGACCGGAAGTGACGTCATTTGGGCTGGACGGAAGTGACGTCATCACGGAGGGACCAGAAGTGGATTTTGCTGTGAAGTCATTTTCCAGAATAGGATTTTTTGATGATGTGAATGGTTTATTTTTCTTCCTTGTTTCTATAAGGTTAGGGAGAGAGGCATTATTACCACAATACAACCCCGCGTCAGCTGATATATCGCTCACCTCTGGGCTGGTTGACTGCCTCCTAAGCGCACGTGTGTGACAAGAGTTACAACCAAGGCTGGACAGGCTCATCATATACAGCATAAGTGAGTATTCAAGGAAAAAGTAAAAGACAAGCAGGTTCAAAGGAAGGATTGGGCTGACAGGCTAGAGGAATAAGGTGGTCCAAAAAATACAACTACTTAATAATAAATAAATAAAAACTATTCACAATAAACATTTACACACCTTTTGGAGCAGTCACATTTGCCACCAGAGAGTGGCTCTGTCAAACTGATATGTGTCTTTGACCTCTATGTGACCTCTTTACAATTACTTCCATGTCTACTTTCTTCTCAGCAGGTGTTTGTTTGAGAGTTGAAGATGATGTTGCATTATGTAGATGGCTGGTTTGTCAAATTGCCATCATGTTCTCCTCCATATTTTAATGTATAAAATTAGAAATAAGGATGACTAAGATGTTACATTGGTCAGTGGCACACAGACTAGAATGTGGTAGTGGGCAACAAAGTGCTCTGCAGCTTAGTGCTCTTGTTGTTGGTCTTTGTGCTGCCTCTCATGTGACATTGTATCGCATGCATCTACAAATACATCTAGAAAATAATGACCATCGTTACCAAACCAATTACAGATATGTGGGCTACTCTGAACATTATTGAAGAATGGTTGAAGCAAATTAAGGAACTTTTTGGAGTGAAAAAGGTTGCTTTGTGGACACAGGCTTAGGTGATGATCTATTGACTTGCTTTGCATTCCATTATTTTTTGCCTGCTGGATAAGAAATAAAGAAATAATTAAGTGTTCTGAATCTTAGAAATCAGGTTGTTTAGAATTAAGGCAAAAGGTTTATTTTATTAACAGGAGATGTCGAGTTAAGAAAATGACTGGCATGAAAACCTGCAGACACTGTATGTGACCCTCTAGAATCTGAGTTTGACCCCGTGGTCCAACACTGATAGTAAAACCATCATTGGTGTGGTTCAGGCCTGGAATTATGATAGTGTTACTAGTGAACTTTTACATTTTTTGTCAGCAATATCAATTAGAAAAATCCTTTAAAACTATGAATTACTACTTTATGCAAGTAAATAGAAAAAAAAACGACAAACTCTAAGTGTGACAGCAAGTTGGTACAGTAGTCAATGCAGCTGTCTCATAGTTCAATCCCAGCCTAATTACTGATTGTAATGAGTCTTCTTCTAAGTGTCTCTTCCAGTTCTTCTTCTGCGTTTATGATTTGCATGGCAAGAAACTGCAATTTAGGTTAATTGGTGTCTCCGGATTTGCCTTATATAAGTGAATTTGAGTGCATGCATAAGTTTGCCCTGAGATGGACAGATGCTACACTGCTAAAATAGACTCTTGCCCTTTTAACCCTAAATTGAATTAAGCAAGTTTGATGAAAGATGAATATGTCAGCTGAAATACAGCCATTATTAATTTTTTATAACTCCTTAATAGTATATTATAGCCAAAAGTGTAAGACTCCCCTTGTTCGCATTCTTGTTCCTTGCCCTTGTATGATTTTTGTCCTCAAGTTCTGTAGCATCTCTTTTTTAGTACTGAGTTGAAGTTTGAATGACTTTGCAGTCAGAATTAAGTGTACTTGTGTTAGGTTGAAAAAGTTTCTTAGCAAACAGGTGCCACTTAGTTACTAACTCATTTTCAGTGTATTCTCAAGATTAGGTTTTATGCTAACCTAGGTTTTGGCTGGTTTACTAGACTTGTGCTTTTGAATTTGACTTGTTTTATTTTTTATATTTTAACCAAATCTTCATCTTTCTGACTAATCAAATTAACTACCATGTCTTCTCTTAACACTAGAATCCATGAAGCCTACGAAAAAACTCGTAATCTTGGGCCACCTTAAATTCCTTCACACTTCTCCGTCTTCATCTTTTGCTTTGCAAATGTGTCAATCAGCCCTAGCAGCAAGCAGCTTGCTATCCCTGACACTGAAGGGGCTGAGTCCGTCACAAAATTCTCAGAGCTCAAGTCTTTTTATCTGGCAGTATTGTGCCTGGAGTTATACAGGGTAAATAATATATTGTTATTTGGAATGCATACATTTCATGTGTGTTCCGTGTCTACAATGATCTTTGTAAGTGTAGAATGACAGGAACTGCTGAACACATACCTAAAGCAGAAACATTTTCCATGTTATACTAATAATGACTTGAAGTGTATAATGTATGAAGACATTTGTCCAAATATCAAATAAACTTGTGTGATTTTATTCAAGAATATAACCAAACAACAAAAAAAAAAACATTCAATTTACATGTTGCTGTCAAATTAATTAAAAACCCAAGCTCAAATGTCAATTGACAGGAAGCTGATATGTATTTTTGAATGGTGCAGAGGTAAGAACTGCTGCCTTATTTGCTCTCAATCTTACTTTTTGTAAAAAATTGATTGATTTGTATGGAATAATTGCAATAAAATTAATAAAATTAAAAAAAAAATAAAAATAACTTCTGCCTTATAACACGAAAGGTACCGGGCTCGAGACCAGCACTCTGCTTTTTGAGTAGTGAGCTGCTATTATTATTATTATTATTATTATTATTATTATTGCAATAATATAATAAAAACATACATTTGTTTTGAGTCACCTGGTGTAAATTTTGCCTACCTGTAAAAGTTAGCAATTGTTTTTTTATTATTTAGTTTTATTCTGTCAGTGATGTTCACGTGGTTCAATGAACTTGCCTCTCCCTCTCTGAGTTGATGGCGTTTATCTCCATTTATTTCACAAGAGCAGCGATCACCACATTTGGTGCTGTGGCTAACACCTGTTCAGAACTATTTGTTGTACAGGTAATCAAAGACACGATGTCCCGTGTCCGCTATCAGACTACCATTTTCACTTTGACAACAAAGACACCCGTGCAGAATATGTGAAAGATGACAGATTTGCTGCAATCTCAGACATATACAATAATGACATTATTTTCACCAATTCTTTTTTAGTAATATCAGCTCAACTATTTTGAATAGTGTTTATTCCACATTTTTGCATGTGTGTATGTTTGATTTACTTAAATCTATTACATAAATGCTCTCTTGAAAAAAAGTGTTTTTTTTAAGTAAACAGAACTCAACTATTCACACAAAAACCAATTAATCGAAGCATGTTTAGTTAAGTGAGCAAAATATCTGATATTTTGGTGACCAGCTGTAAGACTGACAAGTACTCAATTTCATAAAATGATGTAATTCACATATTACATGTTAAATCTGTAGCACTTAAAAAAATATTGTTATGTACTACAAGGTCTTTATCTTTCCCTGATACTGCATAAATGGGCAGAGATCATCAAAACTCCAAAACATCTTTACAAAAAGGGTGTTCCCTTAAATCAAATGATTTAAAGTTATCCTAATAACGCATGTGTGCCAAGGAGAATAACCGAAAATTGCACAAACATTTTAGAAAATATCCGAAAAAGTGGCACTTGCCAAACTCCTTTTTTCACAATGGGACAGGATAAAATAAAATCGCATGATAGGGGGATTTGTGCACTTGGCAACATTGTTGCATGGCATTCTAATGCAAATGGTGAAATACGTTTTTAAAACTTTAAAACATGTTCGTTTTAAGTAAAATCAATGGTAAGGCAATTGGTAAGGTAATTAGGTGTTGGCGATATAAATTATTTCTGTGAGTGATGCTGGTATTTATAGATTTGAAATCCATTCATATTATTTTTTCATCCATTAAACTTCTTAAGGTGACATTCAAGTAATTCAAGTAAACTGTACTAGAATTAGATATCTAAAGCCATAAAATCTGCTTATTTTGATTAAATTAAATTTAAATGAAAGGAGTAATAGCAGTTAACATTATCAACGCCACTAGCTTGGTCACTAACATGAATTAAAAAAAGTAACAGTCCAAGCAGATAACCTTTCCCCATGTGGAGCATTGTCCTCCCATCTCTATGCCTAATATCTGCCAAACTACCCGGCTTGTAATCTGTCTCCTTGTTTCAAAATTAAACTTTGCTGCTGAAATGCATCAAACATTTACAAGTAAATAATATTAAATTCTTTCTTTTTGTCTACTACTCCAGTTGTCTTTTCAGTTCGGTTTTGCATGCTGGCGACTCCTTAGAATATTACTGTTACATAACTGATCTTCTAATTAACTTGTGATTATAAGTTCCATAATCTTGCACAGGATCGAAGGTGGGCTTATTGGTCTGTAACCAATGGGATTCATTTTGTCTCCCTTGTTGTGGACTGGAATCACACTTGAAGCTTTCTAGTCTACAGGTACTTCTCCCATCTGAAGTGACCTCTGAAATATTCTTGAATACATTGTCTTTACTAATTTCAGCACTACTGGTTCAATTCTATCCTTTGCAGGGTTGTTATTAGTCTTCTAAGCATCTAAGTGCCTTAAGTATATCCGATTCTTCTATTTTAAATGTTTTAAGCTTGATGCTTGTTGTTACTTCTGCTTGAGGTATCCATTAAACTGTCTGAAAATGTATGTGCCAATTTTTGTGTAAAAGAGAACTTAAAACTCATTTTTTATTTTGTGTTAATGATAATAAATTTTAAATAAACAATCATGCCTCTTAATGCTGAAATAACCTTACACTTTATTGTACAACTAGCAAAATACCCACGCTTCGCAGTGGAGAAGTAGTGTGTTAAAGAAGTTAAAAAAAAAGAAAAGGAAACATTTTTAAAATAACGTAACATGATTGTCAATGTAATTGTTTTGTCACTGTTATGAGTGTTGCTGTCATCAAGGATTTGATTATCATTATTTCTTTCAATCAGGTTCGTATTTGGAGGACGTGTTGTTATGAAGTTACATTCCGTGTTTGTCAACCGTTGTAAAGATAACAGGTTTTAGTCATCGAAGTGTTCACTACACAAATTGCTACTCATGAATGTAAGATGTTTAACAGGCATTCCCGGTAAAAACTTGTGCTAAACATACCATGGTGTGCCGTAAGGGGAGCTCACTGAAAAAAGGCAAGGAGGCACGTATTTTGAACGAAAAGGGAGAAGACAGCGAAGGAGTGGAAAAGTGGTGTCTTAAACTGGAGAAGGCTGCATGTGGGAAATTTTTCTTGTATTCCCGAAACTTCTGGGGCTCGAGGAACGTGACAAACATCAGGTTTTCGTGGTTTTGAAATCTGGTCTATGTCTGGCAAATAATATTGTCCAGAATCCTGCCATGGAGATTGGCCGTAGTGAGCGCGAGGGAGTTCCTCATATCAGCTTCTATCCAATCAATGGGTCTGAATACAGTGACATTGCTGTACGCCTGCTAGAGGGCCATACTGACACCAACTCAAAATCTTATTGGTTGAAGCAACAGGTTAATCAACATTTATTCTGTGTTAGAGTGCCTGCACAACGGATTGTGAAGGCCTCTCTGCCTGGTAACAAAAGATGGCTAAAATGTGATTGGTTAAATGCTTTAATATGAAAATACATGCCTGGATGCAGCAGAACCACCGGAAAAGCTATGAAAGGAAGCGGACAGACTATTTGGAATTATTTAATAAGTATTCATGGACAAAATATAATTAACATCAGTTTGTGATTCAGATATTTTTTTTAGGCTAGCAGAGAAGGCATGACTTCGCCAGGTCTTTACCATCGAGGCTTTATACCCTGCGTCTTCTCATTAAAGTTGTATCTCGCGAATATCTTGTGCGATTTTGCGATGTCCACGGCTTTATTTAATTTTAGCTCAGACCCGGCACTTAAAAGTTTCTCTCGCACTTTCGCTGAGGGAGGGTTTACGCAGTAGCTCTACTTATGAATATGCTAAGCACAGTTCTTCACCCGCGAATATTTACCTTATATGGGCAGGCACTCAATTACGTGGAAGGCATGATTTCGAGACGCAACTCCGCCTCACGCGGCCACCGAGCTGCAGTCTATTACAGTATATGGACAAAAGTAGGTTCCAGTTATGACCATTACGTGTAGAATTTTGAAATGAAACCTGCCCAACTTTTGTAAGTAAGCTGTAAGGAATGAGCCTGCCAAATTTCAGCCTTCTACCTACACAGGAAGTTGGAGAATTAGTGATGAGTGAGTGGATGAGTGAATGAGTGAGTGAGTGAGTGAGTGAGTGAGTGAGTGAGTGAGTCAGTCAGTCAGTCAGTCAGTCAGTCAGTCAGTCAGTGAGGGCTTTGCCTTTTATTAGTATAGATTTAAGAAATCAAGGGACACAATTTAATGGACATTTATCTAATTCCGGAGGTTGTTGTTACACTGCAAATTTGCAGAGAATGATTGAAGAAAATTTAAAAAGATGGGAAAGGAAGGTTTATAATGTGCCCAGTAAGTTTAGTCTTCAGAAAGTGGTTGTAGCATTAAGGCTGGTGGCCTAGACAATCTACTACATAGAGAACAGGGGAAGTATGGGTATCACAACAGAAGTATACTCTTATGAGAACAATAAGTCTTGCAAAGGACTGGATGATATATTTTTTGTGCCCTTGTATTAATTAAATGATTACTTAGTAAGTCCTTCTGGAATCTCAGTTATGCACCGATATTATATTTTTACTAACAGATATAAGGCCATGCATAAATAACTTTTCCTTTTTATAGCTCATGAAGATGTAATGTGTCTAAAATGACGGCTGTGCTTCATTTGTCCTCTTGTAATATGTGTGTCTATGCAGATTGTTAACATATTACACCACATAGTGAAAAATTACACTTTCTTGCAATGCCAACAAAGTGCAGGGCACCTACCCACATGAAAGCAATAATGTAAAATTTCTTCCTCGTGTTTTGAGTCCTTCATTTGAATTTCACTTTGCAGCTGCGATTCAGTGCCCAACCCAACATGGCCCGTCTAGCAGGCAAATTCATTATTCCTGCTGTCCCTTAGCAACACTATTTTTTTTTTAATACGGAGCATTTGTTTGTGCCAGTCACTGCTGCTCACAAAGTGCAAATCAAAAGTCTTTATTGGTACAAAATGTCTGGTGGCACGGTGGACTTCTGAATCATTAAGCCTGGCATCATTTCAGACACGTCAATTGTCTGGCAGCGATGTCGGCCTCTGCTAATGACTGGAGACAGGAGAACTGGGAAAGTGGCAAAGGAGGAAAATTAGATTCATATAAAAGCAGTAGCTAATCACCTTGCTGAAAAGAGGAATGGGGCTGGGGGGAGGAGGGAATGGGGACGACAAAGGAAAAAAATGGCATCCACTCTGCAGGAAATTGATAGAATCTCACTTTCTTCTGCCTGTCTTCAGTGGCATTAGGGACCAGATTTGACCCAAAGAAAAATGTAAGCTGTCAGGATGAGCAGAAATGAGATCAGAAGGAAACTGAACAAAAGTGATATGTATATTAAAAAAAAAATCACATCCAAACAAAGAACATTGGCAGAGAACTGCACCTGTATGCCTGAGCACACACGCAGCCTGACTCGCATTTGCTTGCTGGTGTTTTTCTTTGCAGCACCTTAGACATGAGCTGTCATGCAGCAAAACATTGCTTCTCTTCGGCACCTTGGGAAGTTTGAAAGATGATCTCTGTTACAGCTAGGGTTTCTTTCCAAGTCTGCACATTCAATGGTGAGGTTTTTAGTGCTGTCGATTGGTGCAGGGGTGTCGCAGTGAAGCGTGATGAGCATGCAGGATGGATTCCCTAAAAGCCACAGAAGAAAGGGCTTTGCATTGTTACAGTGGGTAACATCAGCAATTGCTTGTAATTCCTACCTGAACTGATCCCCCTCCCAAAAAAAAGATTATGTCAAATTTCATCTTACTGTATAGCCTGGGTTTAATTAGCCCTCCTCATGCATTCCTCTGTGATTCAGTTTTTATTCTTTTCAATGCAGTCCCTGTACCAGCTGGAGGCTGCAGTGCTTTCTTCCTGCACAAGCAAAGCACATTGGCGTTCTGCCCATTTTTTTTTATATTGCCAGGTTGAATTCTGCAAAATAGCAGCACTAAATAATCCAAAAAAGCAATCACTTAATCAAAATCCACCACAAATCATCACCTCCCCCTGCTACATGCACACTCATACGTACACACGTGCTTCAATTAATACTAAAAAACACCAAACTCTGAGGACTTGTACAAAGCCACCAGGGTATGGCACTTTTTCCCCTTGTTTTATGAACTCTGACTATACAGGAGGAAGCCTGAAATGGGGTTGTACCAGGCTCACTGCTGTTCTCATGCAAAAAAAAAAAAAAAGAGATGGCACAAATCCAAATCCATAACTAAAGCTGACTTGTTTCGGCATTAGTATCCTATTTAGCTACTGTATTTCGCTTTATTTATTATTCTGCAAAATGATATGAGAGGATAAATAGGAAATATTATTGCTATCCAAGAGATTGTGTGCAATTTTTCGAGTTGGGGGTTGGGTGTGGTGGGCTGATGCAGGTTGTGGTGGTGGTGGGGGGCATTGTAAAAGGGCTGACGGGGAGGCGGTAAGAATGGTAACAGTGCTGGAAGTGTAGACAGTATCTGTACTCTCAAAGAAGGCATTTTCAACTCTTTCTAATGTATAAAGAATTCTGTGTAAATCAAGCCGTTTAATGAACGAAAGAAAGGGAAGAGGGAGGGAGCAAAATAGAGAAGGAGAGAGAGAGGGAGAGACACAGAGGGAGAGAGAGAGAGAGAGAGAGAGAGAATAAAGCCAAAAAATTTTCAGAGTCAGTCTTGGCTTCCTTACAAACAGATGTTGCTTGCGATTTCCTTGTTAAGCAGGCAGCCGATTGGAGAAAAGCAGTTCAGAAGGGTACAGATGAGTTTCTTAAAACAAAACAAAACCAAAAAAAAAAACTATAAGTTTTCAAAAAGTTGAATCGGTCCTGTTTCTTTTTCTTTTTCAGCCCGTTTGACTTCTTTTAAGGATATATTACCTATATTTTGTTAGACTTTTTGTTTCTTTTTTTTTTTGTGGGTCACAGTGGAAACGATGCACCATTATAACTTAAGATTGTAAATCTCTTGTAAAACATTTTTTTTCTGGAATTAATAAGAGCTACTTGGTAAGTCATGATTAAAGTGCTTAAGTGTTCATAAGTGTTTTTGGTATTTGTCAACACTCCCACCATTCCCTTATTTGATTTTCGTTCACTTTATCTTAGTTATGATTTCGTTTTTAATTCCGTTTCACTCTTTGGGTCAGTTTAATGTTTCTTTGGCAGTCGTCATCCATCTAGTGAAAGAGTTAAGGAAACTTGGCAGTCAGACTGTGGTTTGAAAGCAAATCTGTTCATTTAAATGTTGGGGGGGAGTGCTGGTGGCTGTGGATGGCCTTACAGTTTATAAATTTACACTCTCCTGCCTGTAAAATTAAATCATCTTAATTTTGTCGCTTAATAAAATAAAAACTGAACACGTTTAAGTAGTGTTGTACCCAGAGATTGTTTTCTAAAAGTAGATTCTTTTTGTGTTTTAATTTGTAGCTTTTGGAAATGCAAAAATAAGGGAACGTTTCTCGACCAAATAAAAGAAGTTTTTATAGTTGAACTCTTTAGTTAACAAAACATGAGCAGAAACTTTAACAACAAGGGTATGCATATTTGAATGATTTCTCTTTTTTTTTTTTTGCCTGTTTGTTTCTGTATTGTCCCTGTGCCTCCAGCATTCATTTAATTCATTGCATTTTTGAATTTTTCTTTTCAGTGTCACATTACGATTTACTTTTAAAACGTTAGCTTAAAAAAATGTAATCTTTAACTTTTAAAGTTAAAAAAATTGGAATTGCGTTTATGCCATAAAATTTGCGAATAAAGACATGTATTATGAAATATATTTCCAGTTATGTGTGTAGCTCCATCAACTATAAATATCTATATGTATATTAAATATACCGTATGTACATGCGTAGGTCTGTTGACTATAAAAGCCAATAGATCAATTTATATGGAAAAAAAGAGAATTCAAAATAGATAGTTGACAGTTGTAGAGTAGATTAGATGAAAAGTGATAACTGATGGTTGCAGACATCTAAAGATCTGAGATTTTTTTTAAGTCTGATGGAAACTATAATTTCCATCTTGATTGTCATTTAATTCAAATAAGCAAAATATCCATCTGTTCTGCTTTAATTTGCCTAAATAAATTAAACTATTGGCAACTTTTTAGGCCTTGGAAATTCAAACGTCTTGGCTGTGCAGCAGTCATTTAGAAATTGTGACACAGCTGTAGAAATTAACATATTTATAACTGCCCCCATCACCCCTCCCAAGCCACCTAAAGAACAACACATTTTTTTGGCTAAGTATCTTAACGGGGAAATATTTTAGTTATGTGAGAAATCTTTTTTATTCTGTTTTGGAACAAAAGGAATAGCTACTTTTTATACTAATGTAGGAAGGATAACAAGGCGAATAGCAATAATCTATTGGTTGGGAGTGGCTGCAAAAACACTTTTCTCATAACATCATTAAAACAAAGTTTTACATATGGATAGGAATATATGCAGATGTATAAATTAAAATGTACTTTTGTACTCTTTCACATGGTATGGTACATTTTGATTTTGATTTTTTTTTTTTTTTGGCATGTTACATAATTTATCTTTTGATGCTTTCTTGAAATTCATCTAAAAACAAAAACAACGGGAAAATGTTCTGGTATCGATATGTATAAATCATTTTTTTTTATTGGAAAAAAATAAAGAGGAAGACGATTTCTAAATTTGGCAAATGAATGAAGTCAGAACGGCAGCCAACGATCCTGCTGTGATACAAAAAAAAAAAAAATCCAAAACGCTGCTAAATTTCCACGCCAACAGTTGTTGCAACATGAATAAACTACTTTGTGTGGCTTTTCATGCTGAAATGGAGAAAATCTTATGTTTTGCCTAATTTAATAATTTTAATTTGGTAAATATAAGAATATGTTTTATAATACATTAATGATTAATATGGACATGCTGTATTATTTGCTGGTAGATTTTCTAGCCGAATATCTTGTGTGATGTATCATAATGTACATTTAAAAGTACTTTGTGAATTCTTTAAATATCTAGTGTATGGAAATAAAAAATCAGTTTTATTAATGTGTTCATTTTTAATGTCGTGTATAAGAATTCAATGAGAAAAATAACTTTTTTTCCCAATTTTTATTACAGAACCTGATGAAAAGTTTGGGCCTAATATTCTGGTACATCGGGAAACCATTCTGTGTAAGTTATACCACAAGTGCTAGAATAATCAAAAGAGTGATGACCATTATAAATCCGTACTTCTTACTTACATTTTTGTTCAGAGTTTAGTAGCATTTTTCAAAGCATTTTCATAAAAAATGATCTTCTAGCTGAAAGTTTGCATAGAGATTCACAAATACAGTACATTTTAGAAAATGTTTTTGTACCTTTTTATTAGAAATTGAACATACTGTAACATATAAGAAGTGAGAAGGTGTGGTTGTTAATAGTTATAAATTCCAGTAATCCCGTAAATTTTTCATTGTATCTCTTTAGTGATATTTTACTGAAAATTAACTATATTCTGTAATGGAAATAGTGTTTTTAAAATCTTGCGTTGCTTTGGTTCTTACAAGTTTTGTTGAACTATTAACAACATCATACTGTATATATACTTTGATGAGCATACACAGCATGTTATCATTGTTTCATGTGAAAGTATTTTATTTAACTGATACTTTTACCAAAAATGACTCTAAAAAAATCATAATCTGTATAATACATTGTATATTTAAAGCAAAAGTTCAACTTATACTCTGTATGTTAAACTGACAGTAATTGCAAACACAGCATAGTATAGATTTTGAGAGAAATGAACTCATGAAATGGTTTTCACAAGCATTTTTTTAAAATGTGTTACTTAATAGTAAATTTATATTTATTTATATACTCCTTAGTTGTTAGAAATCTCAGACTTATGTTAGCAAATTTGTTTATTTCATTTATTCTAAGCATTGGCTGGTTTCAAATGCCTAATATCTGTTCTGTTCTTGTCCCTGTGGTTGTTTTTCCTATGTAATAACCTGCCTCCAACATAATGAATTATTCTAATTTATCTGAAGTATGAAAACAAAATGTCCAAACTTATTTTATTACACAATTACATATTACTAATGGTAATATCTACATGTATTTCTTTTTACTCATCTGTATGTCTGGTATCCAGTAAATTACTTAACAAGAATAGTTACTAAATTTGACAATTAACTGGTGAACATCAGGATAATTTCCTTGCTTTTGTTTATCTTGGCAAATTACCTCCAGTGGCAACATTTCTATCAAGTTTCTTCTGGACAGCTATTTATCTTTTTTTCTGGGTATACCTTTGTATTCATTTAGTTAATGCATTCAGTTTTCTAAGATTAAATAATTTAAAACAAGAAATGAATAGCTGTTTTGTTTTTAGCTAACACTTTTGACACGGCAGTGAATAAAGTGGCATCTGATGTATTCAGATGTGTGCTTTTTGGTGAAATCAGCAAAAATGTTAACTGAAGTAACGGTGTTATTTTTATAATATGTAATTGAGGGTTTTAAATGGATCGATTTAATATGTTTGATACATTTTTTTGGCTGCCTAAAATACTAGGCTTCATTAATTTAAGACTCTTTTCTGATGCAGGGTTACCAAAGACTGTTGAGTTATTCGGGCAGGTTTGTAGTTTTCTATTTTATCATTAATGGTATATTAAAGGTATATTACAGAACAACTTTTATTTGAATGATTTTCATCAAATTAATTTTTGTCCATGGGTACTTTTTTAATGGTTATACTTCACTGGTCTTATTTGACTAATTATTTCATTTGTTTAATTTGCCTCTTTTATGAAAGTACACAGTCAAATGTTGTCAGCAGCCAATTTTGTAGTACTTTTGTGCAGACCTAGTATTTTTTCATCTCAAACATGTTGATTTAAAGTACTAAAGTACTCTAATATTTTAGAAGTAAGCCATGCAGTATTTCTTAGACAATTATAAAAGTGTACTCTATATATGCATATATATATACAGTATATATAAATATATATATATGAATGAATGGGTGCCTTATTTAATGATGTTCTTTTTATTACCAACGGGACAGCTTACTGTCCCTGATAGAAAACAGCAATACATGGCATACTTCAAATTTGAATTTGAAAAGTCAGCACATACAAAATATCAACATTTCACAGGACTTCGCTTTATAAAAGAAGCACTATAACATATATGGGAATGAAATATATTTTAATTAACTCACACAAGCACTATCTTCAGAGTAAACAACTTTTTGCAAATGTTCGGAGTAAAATAAACTGACTCTGCCACACTGGATACATATTTTGAAACTGTTTCACTTAATTTACATAAATATGATTAGTTTCATCATTTGTTTTGAATGAAATAATTTTATATTTTGTGAATTTCATGATTCAGCTAATTAACCGCAATGTCATAAATGAAATGTATGGAATGTAACGGGGATTTTGCTATTTATAAATCAGTATTGCTCTTAAAAGTTTAGAATTGTTCAAAAAAGTTTAGTATTAAATTATATTTTTCTTCCTTAAACATGTTTTCATTAAATTGCATTTAATTTATTAGGGTCACTGAATTATCCTCTTTTAAGGCTTGTGTTGTTTAGTTATTAGATAAAACAAAGTATGAACATATAAATAGAATGTAGAAAAGGAAAACAATAAGGCCGCTGTTCTATGTGGGTTAAACTTGTGAGTAGATAATTGCATTTTTAATGATTCTGCTTTGGGTACTTCTGAATAATTACAATTATACCAGTCACAAAAAATTGAAGAAAATAACTAGAACTAATGAAATCTACATTTTTCATTTCTTATTACTGACCATTTTTTAAAGGAACATGATACGGCCAGTCGCCACAAACCCGTAGATCCGAACTTGTGCTCTTGAGCATCACAAGCTCGCATCTATAGGTACGTGTCTGCATGGCAATACACTTCAGAGTGAGACTTTCATGTTCC
This sequence comes from Polypterus senegalus, assembly GCF_016835505.1. NCBI lineage: Eukaryota > Metazoa > Chordata > Cladistia > Polypteriformes > Polypteridae > Polypterus > Polypterus senegalus. The sequence continues at coordinate 134,472,268 of NC_053162.1, forward strand.
TGTGGTTATCATTCACATTATTATTATTCACATGTCATTTGAATCATTCAGGCAATTTTTGTTTTTCAATTTCTTTCTACAGTATAACTGTATTTGTATAAATGCTTGCATTGAGTAGTTAATGCTTGATAAGTACGCAGTGTATTTATAGTGCTTTTATTCTGTATTCATTTATTTACACCTTTATTTTTCTGACACCAAATTCTTTAATAAAGGACAAAAATAAAACATTTTGAATTTAGGAGTTAAAACATTGGTAGTGGGTTGATATTGGGTTTATACTGTCACTGTTAAAATTATATAATAATCTTTAGACCACAAGAGATACAGTTTTGTGTAACATGCTTCCCTCAAAATTCACTAACAAACCTAATTTTACATTATCCTGCACCCTGGTTTAATTTTTTTCATATTTAAATGATGTAAACCATGCATTCTTAAATGTGGCTTCAGCAGAATTCAGAACACTTGTGTATGAGAGAATTATATTATAAATGTGACAAGAGTCAGATGGTTCTTATTTTCAGTCCAAGACTTTAGGCAACGGTATGACTTTAATGTTTACCTCTTACCAGTTTTCCTGTATTTATGAAATATGAGGAGACTTAATTTGTTTGTTAACCCAAGTGTGGCATTTTCTGCAATATAAATGTGAATTTCTTAAATTGCTTCAATTGGAGAAAGATCAGAACCAAACTGAAGACTGCCTTTTTGTACATGGCAGCATTATCATTATATGACACTGAAATCTTACTTGTTTAAAAATAATGTAGGATTTCACTAAATGTGAACTTAAATATTCTGGTAACTTTTTGCAAAATAATGGACACTGTGCGAACGCCACTAGACTTACTGTACAAGCAAAGGATGACACAGCAATGCAGTGGTTAGTACAGCTGCCTCTCAGTGTAGGTGTGGAATTTCCTGGAGATCACTTGACTGTACTCAGTCAACTCTGGTATCATCCTGCTCCTTAAAAGACTTGGAAGTTATATTATGGGGCAGGTCCTATTTGGTCCAGTATACAGAGGTGTTCCTTAAGATGGACTGACCAAACTTGGTACTTGCTGTTCACCCTATTTGGATGAGATAAGCTTCACGTGACACAGCATTGGAAATAAGCAGGTTTGATAATGAATGTTAGAATTATACTGAGCAGTGCATGTAAGCAACAGAAAAGCTTATCACATTTTCATTTTGTGGTTTTATGTATGCCCTTAAAATATTTTTACTTTTTTATGGTTTGTTTGTTCATTGACATCATCAGTCATATACAAAACAAGCAGGTACTGTGACTTTTTTCGCATTCAGATTTTGGACAGTTAAAATGATCTAATTAATTTGTGAAATTCATGTTTGTTTCATTGTATTTGATAGGTATTTATTTTTTTCATTACTCTCACGGGTTCTTTCAGTATCACATCTACTGTTTTTCATAAAGAATGTATTTAATTTGAGAATATGTAAAAACATAAAGGATAAAAAGAACAAAATTCCTTTTTAAATTTATGCCGTCTGTTGCAGATTGTATTAAGGGAAGATGGCTCATATTGTTCAGTCACATGTGCAGTGTCCAGTTATTAGTTTCTTTTTCCAGACTTCGATCTTTAGTTTTTGTTTTGTGTGTGTGTTTTTTATGTTTATTTGGGTTATGTTTGATTTTAGAATTTAAGAAATTTTTATTTATTGCATTTCTTTTTCTGTACATAACAGAGATAGAAAGGACCTTGAATTAGATTAACTGGGTTTGAGAGCATGTACATACACACTCACACACATTGTGTGTATATATGTGTATACAGTATAGACACAGGTCGTGTATGGATGTGTGCTGTGGATTTCTTGTAAGTAAATATCTTGAAGTCATTCATATATATATATATAGAGAGAGAGAGAGAGTGAGAGAGACAATTAAATTGATTCAGAGATTCCTAAGCTTATACAGAAACACAGTACATAAAAGACAGCTAACAAGTAGTAAATCATCCTATAGACTATTGAAAGTTACTAGGAAAGTTAAAAACTTAAAGTATACAGCTAACCACCTGATCTGAGGTATGCCACATTATAGATGAGGGTAAAGAAAATCCTTGTTCTATAAAAAAACAATATATATGAGTATACACACTTATAAAACTGTGTTTTATATACATAAACATATGCATATATTGTATAAGGAACATACATAAAAGTAATTTCCTCCACAGAGTGTATGTGTATTTGTGACATGAGTAACTGTAAAATTTACTAAAGGTTTGTTTTAAATGTCAGGATGATTGTACAGTGTAACATTTGAGTAAAACAGGTAAAGTTTTTTTGTTAGAGTATGACAGCATTAGACAGACTTATCCAAGAACAATATATCGTAACTAGCAAAAGACATTACATTTGTAATGTGTCTTGGCAATTCTGGGTATTACTTATATAATTATATGAAAAAATAATCAGCATTTAAAACCTAGAATCTGCTATATTTATGTGTAAATAAAATATTTCTTCACCATATAAAGATATTTCTATTTCTTAATGCTTTATGTTCATATTATTGCATATTAGTTTAGATTTTTTTTAAATAAATTAATTTATTATTAGGTCATCCTATATATAGCATATAGTAGAAAAAAATTATCTACAAGAAATTAGAATTAATCTAAATTGATCTATGAAATTCAGGGGTTTTAAACAGTTAAGCCTCCATTGATCCTGTGGTGGATGATGATGATATCATTTGCTACCTCACAGAATTTCAAATCTTTCTAAAAGTTTCTGGGTTGCTAAAATATACATTTAAATTAAAAGTACATACAGTATCAAGCATCTCTTTAACTCTGTACTACATGAACTTGTGGAACAGTTTCTGTTCATGTGGTACTGGACAATTAACTTGAACCTGTACTAAAGGCAGATGACTGATAATCAGAAACATATCATTTCTTTATGAAGTGATAGTAATAACTGGAACATCCACCAAACAAAACATATTTTATACCTTGAATAACTATCATAACTGAAGATTTTCCATTCTAGTTTAAAAAAAGAAAGCAGTTCCTAATTAAATTCAGCTTTGCAATGAACATAATTAAACCATAGGCAAACTTTAAATGAGATGGGAATAGATCTGAGGAATCCAATCTTCTTACACAGATTATACAATATATGGTTTGCTTCACAGTGAAAAAAGTAAAAAATAAAAGATTTATTTGAAGCCTAAATAAACAACCGCGAAAAAAAGACTGTAAAGCAACTTAGTTGTTAAATGAGCTTGTTCTTAATTATAAAATTCACTATACCCTTTTTATTTATATCAAATGACTTGAGGAAATGTTAAATTGCATGCCTATGCATATTATCCATTGTGTATCACTGGCAAGCCAATATCCTTTTTCTTTTTTCTTTAGGTTTTACAGTTACTGAGCAAAGGGTATAAAAATATAACAATTTTTTTATGGTTTTGTGTTTAATTTGCCATTAAGAAGTCCAGTACTATGTGTTGTTAAGTGGAGTTAAAATATGTAATTTTCTGATTTTTATCTGCAACATTTGCTTCAATTTTATGATTACTCTTCTGAGAGTTAATCCAGCTATTTTGATACTGAAATGTTAGTACAAACCAGTAAAATGATACTAATTAAATGAGGAAATGATCAGGTTTAACTGGAAATAAAATATACAGTACAACATATTTTAATATTTTATGAATCTTAAAACTGAAGAAAGCTGTAATGTTCGCTTCAGAAATTAAGTAAATCAATTAGTTTTTACTCTCATTGGTATGTTTTAGAGACATATGTCTATTGATACAGTGAATGATTGTACTTTGAGTTGGGGTTAGTGTTCAATATGCAATGTAAACCTACATGAACCCAGTCCAGCCGATGATATTCTTTTCCAAAAAGTTAGCACAAACATAGACTTCATTATCTGTGCAGTGTTAAATCCAAATGTCTTCTGCAGTCTTTTGGTACCTGTAACAACTTTCAGAACATATTCTATGAATGTATGCTGACAAAGTCACAAACCTAAGTAATTAGAAAAGCACAGTAATTACTTAAACATCATTGTAATTTGAATATTTGTGTTGTGTTTACTACTCAGCTCAGTCAAGCATTGAAGTAAGGGGGAAGCAAATAAGTCTGTTCAAATTAGCTACTGTATATTTTTACTTCATTGATTTCAGTCTGGATTTTGTATGTTCTCCATATGACTTTGGATTAATTTGGTAGTACATTTATGCAACAGGCAGTGTGTTGATAGTGGCATAGTGGTACCTTGTAGATCTATTGTCCTGAGTTCATATGTTGCATCCAGTTGTTGTCTCTGCAGAATTTCTATGTTTTCTAAATGTCTGCATGGGTTTCCACTGAGTACTCCAGTTTTCCATCCTTATCCTCAAAGACATGGCAGTCAGGTTAACTGTTGGGCTAGTGTGGATGTGTGGACTGGCACCGTAATTACGTCTGGTTTGTGTCTTGTGCCCACTGCTGCTGGGTTAGGGCCCACCACTCTCTTACACTGAATTACATTTTGTATGTTTCACAAGGTTGTGTTTCTTTGTTTATGTATAATGGCACTATAATTATTTTACTCTCAAATGACCCAGAAAAAAATAGTGGCAGACTATAACTTAAAACTTTAATGAAAGTCTTTTAGTGAATCTATTTTGACATTTGATTTTATATGTTGGTTTGCAAACCTTAGCATTAGGAACAAAAACTGTCTAAATACCTTTGTCAAAATTAGTACTGAAATTGTTGGTTTTCAGCAAACACTTTTCACTTAGCTGTATCAAAAACAATCTAGAAAGAACACCAACAGTAACTTTACTGTTTCCTAAGTTTCATTTGTTGCTATCAAGCAGCAAATTTTGATCCCCAAGGCTCAAGAGCAATAGATTTAAGAACCCATTAATCCACAGAAATGTTAGCATTTTAAATTCTAGTAGTTGTGGGGTAGCTGCTAAGTATTTTCACTCATGGTGCTGGAGAGAGGCGACTTGTTGCCTGCTGCTCCTCGCAGACTTTTCATTTTTGTGTCTGTATTTTTGTTATTGTCGTTGTTTGTACTGCCTGTTCGCTGTTTTATTAAATACGACCGTACAACACTTGTAAACATCGGAGCAACAAGGGCACAAGTTGCTACTTTTGAAGTTATCGACCAGAGGCTGCTCGCCACAATAACTTGAGACCAGGGTGGCAGATGCGACCCACCTGACCACACCCAAAGGACGCGGTCGAGAAAATGTGGCCAGCGTGCCTGGATCCAAGCGAGGACGAAATGCAGAAGACTGCGACTTCCACTGCCTAGCATTTTCCTGGCCAATGCCTAATCTCTGAACAACAAACTAGACAATCTTCATGGGTGACTTTCTTTTCAGCGAGATCTGCATGACTGTTATGTTTTCTGTCTCACAGAAACATGGCTTACTGCCTGCACACTGGATTCAGCTGTCGAGCCAGACAGCTTCTCTATCCACTCTATCCATCAACAACACATGGTGTATGGATGTGGAAGTCATTTCACAAAGCTGTTCACCAGACCTGGAGTGTCTGATCATCAAGTGCCAGCTGCTTTACTTGCCTTGGGAGTTTACAGCTGTACACATGCTGGCTGTTTACATCCCCCAAAAGAAAACGCCAGCACCACACTTAAGGAACTGTACAGCCTCATTACGGACTGTGAAAACACACACCCTGATTCCTGGGGACTTCAACAAAGCAAGCTTTAGGTCTGTTTACCCGAAATAATACCAACACGTCTCCTGTCCTACCAGGGGTGCTAATACGTTGGACCCACTGCTACACCACACAGAAAAACGTGTATCGCTTGCTCCCGCGGCCGAACCTCGGGCAGTCAGACCACTGCTCTGTGCTGCTCCTCCCTGTTTACAAGCAGCAGTTGAAGCAAGCGGACCTAGTCTTGTAAGAGGTGCACTGTTGGACCATGGAAGCGGAGGAGAAAGTTAGGGACTGCTTTGAATCTGTGGATTGGGATGTTTTCAAAGAGTCCTCTGAAAATCTGGACGAGTATGCCGCTGTTGTCACAGGCTTCATCGGGAAATGTGTGGATGACTGCGTACCCACAAAGTCTGTATGCATATTTCCCAACCAGAAGCCCTGGATGTGTGCTGAAGTACGCCAGCGGATCCGTGAGCGCAGCAGTACGTTTCACTCCGGAGATACACAGGCATACAAAAAGAGCAGGTATGATTTCCGAAAAGCAATTAAGTATGCAAAGCGCCAGTACACCCACAAACTGAACTCTCAGTTTAACAGCACAGCAGACGCTCATCGGATGTGGCAGGGTATTAAGCTGATCACTGACTACAAACACTGGACACACGCGGCCACAGCTACCACCGCTTTATTCCCGGATGAGTTGAATGTGTTTTTCGCTCACTTCGAGCTTGCTAACATGGACAGGCTCATACGACACCCTGCAGCACCGCAAGACTCTAGCCTGAGGCTTTACGAGGAGGAAGACTTTTTCCCAACTCAGCATCCGCAAAGCACCCAGCCCAGATGGAGTCTCAGGTCACATTTTAAATACATGTTGCAACCAGCTAGCTGCTGTCTTTACGAATATTTTTAACACCTCTGAGAGTTTCATCTGTCCCCACCTGCTTCAAGCATACAGCCATCATCCCTGTCCCAAAAAAAAATAAAGTGGACTGCCCTAATGATTACCACCCAGTAGCACTTAATCCCATAGCCATGAAGTGCTTTGAGAGGCTGGTGCTAGAACACATCAAGGACATCATCCCTGACAGTCAGGACCTCCTCCAGTTTGCCTACTTTTGCAACAGGTCCACGGAGGATGCCATCTCCACAACACTTCACACCACCCCCGTTTCATCTGGGGAACAAAAACTGTTATGCCAGGCTGCTGTTTGTGGACCACAGCTCTGCATTTAACACCGTCATTCCATCCCAGCTCATCGCTAAACTCCCAAATCTGGGACAGACCTCAGCAAGTGCATATTGGTGGAAAAACCTCCTCCATCATCACCATCAACACTGGCACCCCTCAGGGCAGCATGCTGAGCCCCCTGATTTACTCTCTCTAAACCCATGACTGCATAGCTAAGTGCAGCTCTAACACCATCCTCAAGTTTGCTGACGATACCACTGTAATAGGTCTGATCAGCGAGGACGATGAGACAGCCTACATGGAGGAGGTCAGACTCCTGTCAGAATGGTGTCAGGACAACAACCTCACCCTCAACATTAGCAAAACTAAGGAGTTGATTGTGGATTTCCGCTAACAGGCAACAGAGCACAGCCCCGTCTACATTGGAGGTGAGGATGTGGAGCAGGTCAGCAGCTTTAGGTTCCTCTGAGTCACCCTCACTGATGACCTTAAATGGTCAAGTCACACTGTGGCAGTAGTCAAGAAATCCCAACAACTCCTCTACTTCCTCAGCAGACTGAGTACAGCCCGGATGTCCCCCACAACCCTGTGCAGATTCTACAGGTGTACTGTGGAATCCATCCTGGTACAGCAACTGCTCAGTTCAGGACTGCAGAGCTCTGCAGCATGTGGTGAACACAGCACAGCAGATCACAGGCACACAGCTCCCTGAGATCCATGACATCCACACTACACGCTGTTTCAGGAGAGTGAACCATATCAGGCGGGACCCCAGCAAACCTACACTGTCACTTTTCACCCTCCTCCCATCGGGGAAGCGACTAAAGTCCATTCAGATGCGCACTTCCAGGTTCAGGAACTGTTTCTACCCAACTGCAATCAGATTCATGAACAATCAGTAACCTTGTGTCACCTCCACTGCTACCTGCATATATACTTCTGCCACTGTCTCTATTTATTCCTAGGATTCTGGTTTTATTTATTTACTTATTATATTCATTTGTTTATTGTGTGTGGGTTTTTTTTCTTTTTTGTCTATGTTCACTTTGTGCAGGGACACATGCAAGCAAGCATTTCATTGTACATGGTACTTGTACTTTTACACATGACAATAAAGAATTGAAATTGAAATGGAAGTTTCTGTGTGCCATGAAAATTCAATCATATTACTTGGAAATTGAATGCATATGTACTGAATATAACTAGTGTTGTCATTTGTTGTCTTGTGGATTCTTTTTTTGTACCTGTGGCTTTTCTTTGACAAATAAATCTCCTTAGATAATAAAGGTCAAGTCAAGTCTAAAGGTTAATAGGTTTCCTCCTTTTGATTTGGCTGTCATTTTTTTACAGCTTTATTTTTTCATTTCTCATGGACATTTTTTTACATTAAAGGGTTTTGAAGTTCGTTGAATTTTACTTTGATTAGTTTAGTTTTGATTAGTTTGTAAAAACCTTTATTCCAAGACTTTTAATGTCTTTCCACAGTGCCACGTTGTTTTCCATAGGCTTCACCATTTTGGGCTTAGTTTATGTAATGTTACTAGCCATGCTGTTTTGCAGGACAGCCAGGAGTTGTGATCCATAATGTCACTTCTTGGAGAGCATAAATGTCAGCTCCTCTTAGTTATCTGAGTCCAGAATAAAAATCTTTGGTGACAAATGCATTTTCCTTATCGATTTTCTGGTTTCAACATAGGGCTTTGTTTTATATTCACTGTGTTTTTTGATTAAGCTTAAAGACAGATCGGTTTAGACTTCTGGTTTCCAACATTACAAGGCTTTGGACTATGCTTCATGTCCTGATTCTTTACCTTTAAATATTTCCCTCAGTTTTTTTTGTGGCAGAAAATGTTGCAGGGTACACATTTTGCCAGCATCAGTGTGTGTGATGTCATTATGTCAACACTATAAAATATAATGGCACGTTAATCTTAACATTGTAGCTTGGATTTTCAAAAAGAAAAAAGACAATTTTTTTCATAGTTTATGACCTTGTAATTATACCTTAAGCTGTGAATTATTAATTGTTGATCGTCATTTTATTGTTTGTATTATTTTGATTTTAGCTAGTTTGGTCCCATGACTACAATTGTGATGTGCCCTTTTAACTCTATTACAGTTCATAGACTGTCATAAAACACAGAGACCATTTTCACTGTAGACATTAAAACCAGTTGATAAAATCTGATTTAAAACATTCCAAGTCTGTTTCCATATGTTTATTAATATATTGTAATTAGAAATCAAAACAAATATATAGCACTAAACAAAGCAGTTTACTGCTTATCGCTCCATGGCTCTTGACATGTCAGAGGAACGAATCTCTTGATTTTTGACTCACTTGGAGAGACAAGATGGGAGAGGGTGTTTTGGGAGAGAGAAGGGAGATACAGCAAGTTATTATTTCCTAATTTTTTTTTACACCCATAGATGTAAATGTCAATTTATGTGTTAGCTTACTAACCACAACCCCGAGTAATAGACATTTGAAATTAGTGTTAAAGGAGAAATCTGAAATAAATCAGTGCTTTTACTTAAGATCACAAATGTCTCCTAATGCTCAGAAACAGTATATCTCTGATCAATTATTAAACTTGGTAAATCGAACTGTCAAAGGGTATATTCACGACCTAAAAAGAAAAAAGTATTCTACAATCCTACAGGCTTAAAGGAAAGGATAGTAATTTTACATTAGGTTCATCTAACAAGTAAGGAGCAGTTTGACTGAAAAAATAATGTATCAGCCAAAACTTTCATTCCAGCTATAATAAGAAAACCAGATGTGTAGGAATTTGAATCCATAAAACAATGTCACTTATAGCAAGAGATGTAGTATCTAATCCTGAAGGGTGCACATCATGATGAGGGGAAACTGATTCAACTCCAAAATAGTTCTGGTAAAACATATGCACCTAATGTGGATGATAAAGAATGAATGCAAAATGTTTTTGTATTGGTTTCTAATGTGAGCACTCATAAAATTATAACAGATATTTCAACTGTACTTTAAATCAAGACTTGAACAGATTCTCAGCTACAGCAACTATAACATCTAAAACTGCAAAGATAATTACACAATTCATTGTGAGTGACAATCTTCCAGGTCCACAGAAATTTTTATATTCAAATTCAAGAGAATATACTTCTTATCTGTATGTTATAGTTACTCAAGAACTGACTATTTTTCATTGACTATTTGTTGCCCACTATCAAATATTGCAAGTATGACACTACTGTCATATCCAACCAGTCTCTTCTTACTTTAAAACGTATATCACTGTGCTCTACATATTCAACTTGCATCTGGTGTCTTACACCTCTGTCATTAAAAAACAAAATCTTTTTAGGATTAATTTCCAATTAAATCATTTTTTAGACCAAGTCATCCTTTGAGGTTCCCGTAGGAACACTCTGGGAAAGGATTAAGTCTTTTTGAAGAAGGCTAATTATTTCATAGCTATCATAAAATATACCAAAGACTAGGAGTTTGTCAGAAGTGATTACTACAATTTCCACAATACATCATGAATATGCCAGATCTCCTGATAAGGTTCTCTATAAGAAGAAATTGGCTTTACAACCACAATTTAATCTTTTGTCATGAGAAATTCATAATCGTTTTTATATTGTGGTATCAATATTATGAACACAGCGAGACAACTAACAATATTTTACGTATCTCAACAAATCCAAAAGCAGAAATTCACAGTGCAATAATAGAAATTACCAGTGCAACTAGAAGTAAAATCAGGGAAACTAAAGAGAAAACTGACACACTTAAGGAGTTCTAGAAATCTTTATATTAGTCTCAGCATAAAGAAAATGAGACAAGCTGTTTTTGCTAAAATACAAATTACCAAAGCTTGATATTCTTAGGGCAGAAGAACTTGATACACCTCTGACAATTTTGAAATATAAAGTGGTAAAGCTGCAGGTCCAAATGGCTACCCAGTGGAATTCTATGGAAAATGTTCAACTATGCTGGCTTCATTATTTTTAACAATGGACATTAAAGAAAATACTCAAAACATTTTCCCAAGCATTAATAACTATTTTTCCAAAAAAACAAACAAGTATAGACTTGGTAAGTTGTGCATCACATAGAACAATTTATTCCAGAAAAATGATGTTAAGATCCTAGAAAAAGTCTTAACACCAAAGTAAATTAAAAGCAGACATTCAGACTCTCTCCTTTGGCACCTGTTTAATAGAATATACTTAGCCACAAAATCTGTCTTACCTGGTGTCTTAATTATAAAATTTTGTGTGGATTTAAAAGTGAAAATATGGTTACACAAAAAAACAGGAAATGCATATGGAATAAAAAAATCTGATTCATAAAACTTGGCCTATGCACATTTGTACAGTTTTCTCTGTATAAATCACATTTATCTTGTAAATGTGTGTACATGAATGTGCCTTAAACCCCACCTTGTTGCCTCCATGAAACACCATTACATAGACCATGCTAATCAACCTTGTGCATATATAACGAACAAATTTACCTGAAAAAAAAAGACAATGTCAGCAACAGAGAAGAGAGGCAAAAAAGAAAAACTTTGAAGACTGAGAGATATAAGTTCTTGTCTCTAAAGTAGAGGCTTGCAAAGAACCTTTATTTGGTGTCAACAACAAGCACAAATATATTGAATGACAACATGTTACTGCTGCAGTGAATTTGATGAGCTCTGGAAGAAACCAAAGATAAAAGGTTTTATTAGAGAAGGACGAAAACAGAAAATATCATTATGTGCAGACAGTATGGTGCTTTACATATAAGACCCACAATCATCTAAACTGTTATTCTTAAACATGTTGGGAAAAGTTCATAATAAGAAATACAAGTTAAATTGCTTTTCACAGTGAACATTCAAGAGTGGTATATCATAGATTGGATAGCTGTTTGTTCATAATATCAGAACAATTTAAATATCTGGGAATAACCATCACAAGTAAATATAGAGGTCTTTTACAATACAATTTTGGAAGTACTGTGGATGAAATGAACCAATATGTTAACAGACGGTCTGCCCACCATCTCACCTCAGCAGGGAAAATTAATATCCTCCCAAAGCTGCTATATTTATTCAAGAGTATTCCTATATGCATCAACAAACCATTGTTTAAGAAATTTGACTCAGTCATAACAACATTCATTTGGAATTCAAAACGGCCACACATCAAAATGTTGACTCTACAAAGATCTAAAGCAGAAGGTGGCATGGCACTATCTAACAATTTTACTACTGGGCAGCAAATATGTGCACAATAAAATCTTAAAAATTGACAGAAATTCATAAATTCCTGTTAGCCTGGCTTGCAATGGAAAAACAAATCCTGTTCTAAAACTTCCTTTTTATGCCCTGCTCTGTACTCCAATTAATGCTACATACTGTCAATTCACTGGCAATCCAATGTTCCACCAATTATTTAGAAAATGGAACAATTTGAGACATTTGAAGGTAGTGAAGCTGTTATCTGTTGCTTCCTATACATGATAATCACCTTTTCCCAACTTTTCAGGCCTGTTTAGTGTTTAATTTATGGAAACTGCTATGGATTAAGACACTTAGAGATTTTTATGTTACACAATGTTTTACATCTTATGAACAATTACGCCCCAAATGTAACTTTCCAGCTTTTCCAGCTTGTGTTTCTTCTTATAATAAATCAATTGTGATTGCCTTTACCACATTACTAGCATACAGACTTACAGTATCTTGCTCAACTGGATGGATTCCAACCCACCTTCTATAACAGTTCGTAAGCAGCAATTCTGTATTATCTTACTTTATATTATTTTCAATTAGAAAAATCTAATTCCCCTTTAGAGGATTTTTTTTTTGTTTGAGCCTCTTTTTCTTTTTTGTGGTTAGGTGCTAAATCTTGTTTTTTTTTTTTTTTTCCTTCCTTTCTTTCTTAGTATTTTTACTTTCTGTTATTTTCTTTGATCTAGAAGTAAATAGTTGCATCTGTTGTGTTTTTATTATTTTATTGAATGGCATGTCATTGCAATGTGTCTGGTTTTCAAAAAAAATTGGAGAATTGTATTTTAATTCTCATTTTCAAGTCTTGATTTACACTTTCTTATTTGTCAGATGATAAGTAGAAATTATTTTAATAGAAATATCTATACAAAATAAATATGTAAATTTTACAAAGTGACTTTCTCTAAGATATACTGTGAGGGCTTATTATCCATCATTAATTAATATTTTCTTTGATAATGTACATAAATGTTTGTTTATACTGCCAGATTTACTGAATAATCATTTGACGGCAGAAAATTGGTAACAAAATGTGACGAGTTCAATTGGTGAGATACTGTATTCAGTGGAATCAAACGGTATTCAGATCCCTTCATTTTTGGCACGCTGTCTGCCTTTCTGCACTATGTCCAATCAATTCAGTGCAGAGTTTGGCACAGGTCAAGATGCATTTCAGGATTAAATAAAGTAAGCAGTTTGCACCTGACCACACTTTGGAGTGCCACAGCAAAAGGTCTGAATATTTATATAATGGAGAGATTTCAGTTTTTTGATTTTTAATAAATTTGCAGACATTTTCATTTTGGCATTATAGGTTATTGAGTGTAGATTGATAGTCTAAAATGGCAAATGTATCCATTTGAAATTAAATGTACACCCAATAAAAGGTGGAGAAAATGAAGTTGTCTGAATAGTTTCTGAATACAGCATATGCCTCCGAACAAAGCATCATAGACCTATTATGTGAACAATGGTCTTTTACAGTTAAAGTATATGGAGAAGAACACTTAAGAACACTCATTAAGCCATTAGACACCATACTTAGAACAGAGTTTTTTTTATTATTATTAAATAAAACGTTTCTTCAAAAGAGATTTATAAAACCAGAAATTTCTCCAAAGGCAAACAGGTTTTAGTTCATTTCTTTTTGAATATGAAGCAACAAAATAATATATATTAGCTTTTGTTATCAACATGTGAAATTATTGATGTACTTTCTAGAAATTTTCTACAATAGTTTGCAATTTTTTGTATTTGTTTTAAAAATTTAAGACATTTTACTCATCTCCAAATTAAATTCTAGGCACTTGCTAATGACTTCACTGAAAATTGTAGATGTCTAGCTTGACTGAGTAAAATTCAGATGAGTGAAAAAACTAGTAAGGGAATTGTTCTTTATTTGAACAAAGAGACGTATCTAACACTATTTGGCAATAACGTGACAGCAATTCAGTGATACAGTAATTAGGTTAGTTTAGCGGTAGTTGTTTCTTTTTACTAAACAATAATACAATTATGTTTGTTTCCTGCCTTGCGCCCTATGTTGGCTGGGATTGGCGCCAGCAGATCCCCGTGGCCCTGTAGTTAGGATGGATGGATGGATAATACAATTTTATAAAAAAAAGATCATAGCATAAGAATTAATGATATCATAGATGTGATGCATTTCTTACTACTGTACTTGAACATTGAACAATTAATCTTTGATATCAATTAGCTAATAGACTGCAAAAAAAATTGATAAATTTTAATTCCACACTAATAAAATATAAAGGCTAGAAACAAAAGGTTTTAGCTGATCAGACATCCTGTTTTAATTCAATCACTTTTTTCAGCAAAGATTTAACATTTTGGATTTTTTTTCCTTTTGTAGGTATACAATGCTGCAGCTCGTCTCTTATCTGCCTAGTAACAGTTTATGCTAACTAAACCAACCTGAAATTAACACAAAATCACATACTGTATACAGTATTCAATTCATTGGTTCAGTTGTGAGTAGATTGCTATCATTTACATCTATTTTTATTTTTCTCTTCACTGTATGGGTAATGTAGTCTTTTTCTTGGATTGTGAGTTATGAACTTTGAGGAAAGATTGAAGGAACTTAACTTTTTCAGTTTAAGCAATCAGGAATTGTTACTTTAAAATAAACTCCGCAACAAGAAAGAGCACAGGAAAACAGTTGTTATGTTGTTACAGTTTTATTGTTTACATACAAGCAACTCTAGACACATGAAACAAGTTATCACTCAGTGTGGTAGACAGTAGGACTTTGGAGACTTTCAAAACTCAGCCTCATGATATTTTCTAGAGATTAACTGAATAGGATTTGTAATCTTGTTGCTGTGAATGGCCAGTTCATATAAATTTTTTTAAAATATTGTTTTTACTATCCCGTTGTAAGCTAAGACAATTTTCTGGTATCACAGAATCAACAACTGCATTTGCACTTTTCATGGATTAAATATGTACAGTGTAAATATTTCTTTCAGGGGGTTAGTATTTGAACCACTAAAGTTTTTCCATGACCGAGCAGCTTAGAATACTTCATTTGTAAATTGTCTGTGCCACTGCTGTAACAGCAAAGTTCACACTTATGTCTGCAATGCCAAGAGTTGTTCTATTTTAAGTAATAATGTCTGTCCATTAGCAAAGAATTAGTAAAACTATGCTTCTGATTCTGTCATTTAAGGAATACTCCATCCAAAAATGATATTTTTTTAATGTTACTTACTCCATGTAGTTTGTAGTGATGGCTGAGAAATTTTGGTTCTCTTGTTTTTATGGAGAATGGATATGATTTAAAGTGTCTGATAGAATGGGAGCTAATAGTTGCTAACACTGAATAATAGCAAACAATATCAAAAACATCCCTGAAATAATCACACTTTAAATAATCCACATGTAAAGTCATTAAGTCAAATGCTTACTAAAACACATGTAGTTTTTGTTAAAATACTGTCAAAAAACAACTTGAAGAAGACCCTTCATATAGGATCATGCATTTGAATTGAAGCTGCTACTCTCGGCCTCCTTCATTGGTTAAGAATCGTGTCTTGAATTCAAAAACTCAACCCAATCATGAACTGTTTTATGTCTGTTCTCCACACAACAATAACATATTAAACATCATTTTGGAGGGATCATTTCTTTAATATCCAGTTATCTGCAAATCGTGAGGGTATTAAAGCAGAAATTTGCATGGCCGTTCCTGACACCAGTTTATTCTAGTTGGAGGGATATTGACCTTACTCTAGCCTCAAGTCACGGGGTAGTAAATACCAACCCTTATTATGAATTTACCTTTCATTTAACAGTCTGTCTGCACAGTTGTTGGCTGGAGCACTATTGCGTCTGTGGCTTGTGGAGCTCATTCTGAAATGGCTTTTGCCACTCCTTCAACAGCAGTTTTTGCTTTTTAAAAGCTCAGTACGTTTCAATGTTCTTTCCTTATGTGCACTTATAAATTATAACATGTACTTTGTAATTGAAAGGTGAGGTATTAACTGTTTAATCTGAAATGTATACTTGTTGGATATGTACATTGCTTTGTGACAGTGTGTACTATGATAGACACTATATAGAATAAAAATGCATTGATTCTTGTACACCACTAACAACTCAGATGTGGTCTATTTTGTATGTTTTATCAGATATCAGACAGATGTTTAAAGCAGAGACAAAATCTTGTGTAATGAAAGTAATAAGCACCCAATCCAGTGTTTACGTAACTGCTGGAGGTGTAGTAGTTTGATCATAAACCTTTGAAAACAGAATATACAGTATTTTTCCTGATAAAAATACATGTTAGCTGGAATACTATAGGCTTTTACTTGCAGGCTTGTGTGTTGGACCTGTCAGACAGGGGTCACTCTGCAAATCTCATTAAATGGCAATATGGTCCCATGGTTTTCATGCAGGGCATTGTAGATTCATGCAATAAATGATTTTTCAGATTCTATGATTCTTTATAATATATGCATGAATCACATATTTTTGTACGTTTTTCACATTCCATATTGTTTTCATGAAACAAATTGACTTCAGGTTATCAATAGAACACATTTTGATTATCTTCAACATATTTTGAGCATTTTTTGGAAAGATGTGGATTATGTCTGTGTGGTTTGTGCAAACCGTGTTGTGGACACTTTAACTTGAGAGAGAATGGACCAGTTCTTAGGAAAATTTGTGGACACCTTGCACTCGTTAGTTTTAAGAGCTGATTGGGTTTGGGGGAATTCCAGCTATTCAGCTAAGAGCTTTTAAACTTCAAAGTTTTAAAGCCGGCACCAACAACAGCCAAACCACTGCTAGAAGTTTGGCATACACATTTAGGGCTTTGTCAGAAACACTTTTGTGAATTTTAAACTCAATCAAAAGCTCGAGCTTTGAGCTTATAAAATTCAAATTTTTCAAATGCAATAATCACACTTGATAAAGTCTAATTATTAATAAATATTAACATATTATGCCTTTATTAAGTTACCAGGAAGACTGTTTAATTGTGGCATGTTAATTTTTTTATGAGTAAAAGAGAACAGTTTCTGAGAAGCAAGGTTTACGGGAATGTGATCGAAAGGGGAAGTGCCAACCAAGACAGGTTCAGACGCATGTGGATACAGAAGAAGGGATTAGGATGAACACCAAGGGTACACGCAAGGCAAGAGAGATCAAATAACAAATCTTTTAAAATTGAATCTATAACCTGCCTTTGACAGGTAACGTATGTATGTTTCAGTAGTGGTGAAAAGGCAGCTTACAGTGAGCCTATTCAAAATGATGTGAGAGAAATTTTAAATTGTTAATCTATACCCACAGACTTTTAGGTTTTTAATTGGCTTTTATTTTTGGGCAGTTTTTTGGATTGTATTAAATTAGTGACATTTAAAAAAAATGGCTCTGCTGATGGAAGATATGTGCATTCATCTTCAATTGTGTCATCATTCTAACTGATCCTTGACCAAGGATGCAAGACTTTATCTATGAATCTAGCTATGCTGAATGTCTTTGTGGCAAGCTGAAAGTGAAATATCATCAGTTAAACTCAATTCTTTTTTGTTCAGTTCTTTGTTTCAGCCTTGTATCTACTCCTGTATTACTTTGTACTTAGAGTATTCTGTATAGTGAGATTTGCGCTATTCCGAGAATATTGGCTAACTGCTGCTGGGTGTTGAGGATCTTTATAGATTTTGCCAGTGGGCAACTAGAAAGGGTAGTCCCACATAACCCTTCTAGCCTTTTCTGGGGGAAGTTAAACTGAGATTTTTGTTGATATCTTATATGTTTGCACTTTTTAAGAACTTTCTATGCACTTAGCGATAAAAAAAAAATCTAACATTGAGTCATCTATAAACTCCTTCCCAGTGGTTTTCTTTGTGCCATTTGTGGTCCCAATATGAAAAGGATTAGCAATCTGTGACACAAGATATTTTTGTACTGATGATGTTGGGACACTTTAAGATATCTCATGTTTTAACATTACTAGGTGACCACCAGTCATAATCATTGGAAACATCTTGTTATGTTTACTGCAAAATAGCCATCTCTCTTTGGTTCATACATTATCAAGGTTGAATCGAGTTACTCTGGATTTAATGGTCATCTCTTATCTTTATATGAAACATAACATTATTTGTAAATTCACACACTGAAACTACATGTACATTTGTAGTGTTATTATGTCCTTGCCATACTTGGATGACTTCAGATACCATCAGCTCAGTTGTCAATCAAATGTGATGGGATAATAAAAATTAATTGGAATGGTATGCAACCTTCCTACTCACAAAACTGCTGCAAAAGATGTCTCAAAGGATTGTGTGGATCCAGGCTGAGGTAGTAGGTTGTATAGTTTAGAATTATAACACGGGAGATAACTGTACAGCCTTCTAGCTTTCCTTGGGGCACACGAGTTTCTACTCAGAGCTCTGTGGATCAGACACTGGAAAAAAGGAATAACTGGTAAGACCGGGGTTTTTCATTTGTTGATTTTTTTAAATTAAGAAAGTCAAGTTCTAGAAATAGATGGGTGCTTGGATGAATGGAAACTTAAATGAGACATGATTTGGGTAAAGTTGTTTCTCTTTAACTTAATTTACTCCCTGCTTTGCGGTTGTGACAAATGTGCCATTGAGAGCCTTTAAATAAATGTTAATTTTAAAAAGACACAGCTCATGTTTTATTAATTATTGTGTTCTATATTTGTTAGCTTATAGCATCTTCAAAGAAAACAAATTCCAATGCTGATTTATGTAAATCACATCAATAAAGTAATGAAAATTGGCCTAATTAATCCCAGCCCAGTTGTGGTTTTTTAGGAGTTTGCATATTCAACTTATGTCTGTATAGTTTTTTCCAGGTATTCTTTTGTTCCTGTGACTTGCCAAAGGTTTGTGTGTTAGGTTATTCAAGTAAATAACCTAATAAGCAAATGTGCTGTGAAATGGGCACCATGTTGCCGAGTCTTCATCCCCCCATGATCCTATAATTTGATTAAGTAGGTTTATATTATTATGTAGGTGTGATGTACTTTATAGTTCAGTATATGAAGTAAATGTCAAAAAATTTTTCTTTTTATGAGAATACACAATACTTAAAAAGTAATTTCAACAGGTCAAACCTCTTACCCAACTATAGACTAAAGTTAATCTATATGAAGATTTAATATAAATTAATAATTTGTGCAATTGTTGTCTGTCACAGTTGGTTTTCTTAGGAACCACCTAGAAACTGCTTACTATCTAAATAAAGTCTTTGCATTCAAAGTACCTGACACAAGCTGACGTTATAAGAAATTGTGATGGGAAGGAAATACAGAGAAACATCAAAAATCTAGTCATACAGTAAGGTCCATAAATATTTAGACAGAGACAACTTTGTTCTAATTTTGGTTCTGTACATTACCACAATGAATTTTAAATGAAACAACTCAGATGCAGTTGAAGTGCAGACTTTCAGCTTTAATTCAGTGGGTTGAACAAAAAGATTGCATAAAAATGTGAAGCAACTAAAGCATTTTTTAACACAATCCCTTTATTTCAGGGGCTCAAAAGTAATTGGACAAATTAAATAACTGGAAATAAAATGTTGTAGTGTGTCATGGGCATCACTAGATGTTGGGTTTTCTCCTTTTTAATGCTCTGCCAGGCCTTTACTGCAGCAGCTTTCAGTTGCTGTTTGTTTGTGGGCCTTTCTGTCCGAAGTTTAGTCTTCAACAAGTGAAATGCATGCTCAAATGGGTTAAGATCAGGAGACTGACTTGGCCATTCAAGAATTTTCCACTTCTTTGCTTTAATAAACTATAAGGTTGCAATGGCTGTATGTTTTGGGTCATTGTCCATCTATATCATGAAATGCGGCCCAATCAGTTTGACTGCAATTAGCTGGATTTGAGCAGACAGTAAGTCTTTGAACACCTCAGCTGCTTCTGTCCTGTGTCACATCATCAATAAACACTAGTGTCCCAATGCCACTGGCAGCCATGCACACCCAAGCCATCACACTGCCTCCACCGTGTTTTACAGATGATGTGTTATGCTTTGGATAATGAGCTGTTCCATGCCTTCTCCATACTTTTTTCTTGCCATCATTCTGGTAGAGGTTGATCTTGGTTTCATCTGTCCAAAGAATGTTTTTCCAGAACTGTGCTGGCTTTTTTAGAGGTTCTTTAGCAAAGTCTAATCTAGCCTTTCTATTCTTGAGGCTTATGAGTGGCTTGCACCTTGCAGTGCACCCTCTGTATTTGCTGTCATGCAGTCTTTTCTTTATGGTAGACTTGGATATCAATACACCTACTCCCTGGAGAGTGTTGTTCACTTGGTTGGCTGTTGTAAAGGGGTTTCTCTTCACCATGGAAATGATTCTGTGATCATCCACCACTGTTGTCTTCCGTGGAACTTCCAGGTCTTTTTGTGTTGCTGAGTTCACCAGTGCTTGCTTTCTTTCTCAGGATGTACCAAATTGTAGATTTTGCCACAATATTGTAGCAATTTCTCGGATGGGTTTTTTCTGTTTTCGTAGCTTAAGGATGGCTTCTTTCACCTGCATGGAGAGCTCCTTTGACCGCATGTTGTCTGTTCACAGCAAAATCTTCCACATGCAAGCACCACACCTCAAATCAACTCCAGGCCTTTTATCTGCTTAATTGATAATGACATAACGACGGACTTGCCCACACCTGCCCATGAAATAGCCTTTGAGTCAATTGTCCAATTACTTTTGAGATCCTGAAATGAAGGGATTGTGTTAAAAAATGCTTTAGTTGCCTCACATTTTTATGCAATCTTTTTGTTCAACCCACTGAATTAAAGCTGAAAATCTGCACTTCAAGTGCATCTGAGTTGTTTCATTTAAAATTAATTGTGGTAATGTACAGAACCAAAATTAGAAAAAAGTTGTCTCTGTCCAAATATTTATGGACCTAACTATAGATTCACTGGTTTGGCAAGTTCAGGTCACAAAAGATCTTAACTAGAGATGAGCGTACCCCTATGTATTTGTTTCACCTCAATTTTGGCAAAATCACAGACATATTCTGAAACTTTGAACCCAGCCAAATGTATTGAAGTCATTGGAAAAACTGAACTGACTTTGAATGCATAATAATGGCTTAGTGGCCTTTAAAGGGACCAAGACAGCTAACAAAATCTCTGCCAAGTATGTGACCTGAGCTGTAAGCCATTCCATGAGATTAAAATAATAGAAGTGAATATTAAAAACTTCTTGAAGACAGTGGCAGAATGGAAGCATTAATTCACTAATTCTTACCCACCCCCATTAAAATTAATAGTAGGTACTACTTTTAAGACGAAAAATATAGTTTGGCTTTCTTTTACCCTGACACAAAATAAGTGCAACGCTAAAGCACAAAGATTCTTCACTCTTTCCTGTTTGCATCAACTGAACAGCTCTCTGGATAATATTATTGAGGGGGTAGACTTATGTGAAACATACCGGTCACAATCTAAGTCCATGCAAAAAGACATTACCTTCAAGACACAAATATACCACCACATCTCCAGTTTCCTTTTTAATGTGTGTTTTGTGTTTAAATGTATTTGCTGTATGTATTTCTGCTAAATTTTAGCCCACCACTAGGAATAGCATTATATACTCAGGGGGTTTGTACCAACCAACACTGGCTGCTAGGGTTCTATGAAGATGTGGTGTCCTCACAAAGCATCATGGGGCACTGGGAAAAAATCTTCATCTAAGCAGGCTGCAAGGTGAATTTCCAGGAAAATATTCGGTGAACAAGGTTATGAATCGAACAGTACTTTTGCTGTGAAAAATGCTTTAATGACAGATTTAACTTAACTTTCTGCAGGGTGAATAATAAAATGTGTTATTAATTAATTTCTAGTGTTTATATTTCTGTCATTATTTCAATAATGTCATCTTGTGACCTTTTGGTATAAATACTGTGGGGTCATTTTCATGGGCTTCACTGTTTTGGAGCTTCAGATGCTGTGAGCGAACACTACATGATGTCTACTCTATAAAAGATGGTCAATTAATTACACAGCTCTCTATAAGATACTGAAAGAATAATTTCCTGAGAGGCTTATGCTCAAGTAAACACACCATTGGAGTAAAGAAATAAATTGTGCCAAATTAGCCCATTGAATTTTGGTGAACGACCTACCATCTTGACTATGATACTGAAAAGTAGAAAATGAAAGATGTTTCACAATCTCTGATACTCATTATTTCAAACAGTTTGATAAAAATTAGTCATTATCTGGTCTACACAATACAAGTAAAGCTCAACCCAGTCAATTTAAATATCTTAAAACATAAGGCCATCAATTCACTTTGATGTCTCTGGTTTACAGCAAGGGAAATTCCAGGGACTCTTTACATTCTGAAAGCTGGATTTTGAAACTGATAATAATGCATCTCTTTCTGTGCCATGTCCACATAATTTTTTCATCACTGAAGTGAGTTTTTTCACTTAAACATACAGTAGAAACCGAATATTGTACATTTAGAAAGAAAGCTACTTTGGTAGAACTTGATCTTGTTTCATTAATAGCTAAAATGTACTGAAAGACTAAAATTTATGTACTTTGAATAGTATAGAAAATTATAATTTATTATGCTTTTAACTTTAACTGCGTACACTGATTTTCTAAATAAAAATATATTCATTTGTAATGTGTGGAAACTTCCAACCTGAAGGATGTGAATTAGTACTTTATCTGTGTATGAAAGGAAGGTACAAACTATAATACTGCATTAACAGAAAAAAAACAGTGCTGACATGTTTTTACTACCGATTCAGTACTTTTGGACAATTCTGCATAAATGTGGATAATGTACGATTGAGTGTAAAATCTAAATTATACATACACATGTCTAAATGGACGGCACAGGGCGCAGTAATAGTGTTGCTGCCTCACAGTTAGGAGACCTGGGTTCGCTTCCTGGGTCCTCCCTGCATAGAGTTTGCATGTTCTCCCCGTGTCTGCGTGGGTTTCCTCCAACAGTGCAAAGACATGCAGGATAGGTGCATTGTCAATTCTAAATTGTCCCTAGTTTGGGTGTGTGCACCCTGTGGTGGGCTGGCACCCTGCCCAGGGTTTGTTTCCCACCTTGCGCCCTGTCTTGGCTGGGATTGGCTCCAGCAGACCCCCATGACATAGCAGGTTGGGTAATGAATGGATGGACATGTCTAAATATGACTGTTTTGGTTAATGTGAATAACCTGATGTTTTATATCTCTCAGTATCTAAAGTGAGGAGTGGGTTATGCATTAAGACAATTTAAATGGATTTTTAGAAGATCTTTTGGGTTTTTGTTATTTTTACCAAGTCGATAATTGTTTGCCACAATTGTAGACAATATCAATAAAGCTTAATAACAAAACAAAACCTTACTGTGCATTTGTGAAACATATCAGTCAATAAGGACACTGAATGTACAGTATGAGGTGCAACCTGGAAGCAGATAATACTAAGGTCATAGTGCTGCTTTGCAATGGTAATTTCATTTGGTACATTCTAACAATTAAGGGTCAAAGCACTTTTGCAGTATTCATGAATATGATTAGTATGTAGTGAATGTACTTTTGACTGAGCAGACATGTCTTTTGATGTTATATTTATGATGAAGATCAAATTTTTATCTACTTTTTTTTACCATATTACTGCCAAAGTGATCACTTTTTTAACTTGCACTCACATGTTATCATAGTTTGCCTAGGAATGTTTTTGTCCCGTTATTATTTCGGTATTTTTTGTGTTATTTTGACCCTATTTGTCCTCATTTTTTACTGTTGTCAGGTTCAGTTGCTAATCAAGCAATGTGTGTTGCATTTCCCATCAGGTCATCATTCTGATAGTTTAAAGATTGATGTACATTGTCCTGTTTTTCCATTTTTTTGGCCAAATTTCTTTTATAAGTCTCTGTCCTTTTCATTTTCTCTTTAGTGTGTGGTCCCCGGCCGGGGCTGGAGCCCGGCCGGGACGCCCAGGAGGAGGAGAGGAGGGCTCGTGCCTCCTCCAGACCGCGAGGGGGCGTCCGTCTTGGTTGTGTAGGGGACCACGGGTACAGGGCTTGGAAGCCCAGCCCTGTAGGGACCCGTGGACACCGCCGGGCGGCGCCCCGATGCCAGTTTACCCTGTGTGGTCTTTGGCCGGGGATGGAGCCCGGCCGGGACGCCTTGGAAGACCGGAGGAGGGCGTGTGCCTCCTCCAGACTGAGTGGGGCGTCCGTCCTGGTTAGGTAGGGGGCCTCGGGTACAGGGCTTGGAAGCCCAGCCCTGTAGGGACCCATGGCCACCGCCAGGCGGCGCCCCGGTGCCTAATTATCCCGGGAGCCCGGCACTTCCGCCACACCAGGAAGTGCCGGGGGGAAGACTTTGGGTGGCGCCCGGAGAGCCGCCAGGAAAGCAGCCGACACTTCCGCCACGCTGGGCGTGGCTAAGAGAAGAGGCCGGAAACACCTGGGGCTCATCCGGGCATTATTTAGGGCCGCCTCCCTCCAGTCATTTGGTGGAAGTCGGGAGGAAGCAGACGGAGCTGGAGAGAGGACAGGAGGCGGCCAGAGGAAAGGCACAGTGACTCTGGGCCCTGGACTTTTGGGGGATTCAGTGCCAGCAGCACTGGGGCTGTGTGAGTGCACGTGACTTTTGTACATAATAATAATTGTAAATAAACAGTGTGTTGGGCAAAATATGTCGTCCGTCTGTCTGTGCTGGGGCCAGCGTTCACAATTGTTAGAGCAATTTAAGGGATTCTGAAATAATGCAGTGTTAGGACTGTTTGCTTTGGTTTCTAGACTACTCATTTAAAGTGCCTAGACCCAGTAATAGAAGGATAATAATGCTTCTGCAGAGTGTGGCACCCTTTTCTCATCTGTCATCTTTTCATTTTTGTACCTCATTTTTGTATCACTTTCCTTTTATTAGTGTTGGCTTTATTTATAGATAGGATCATTTTCTTTAAATGGTGTCTGATTTTTGATAATAAGTCTGAGCACCCCGCCATGACTTCCTAATTAACTATGCTTCATAAGTGAAACTCCAATTAAACTGAGCTACCTTGACATCTTTTTAGAGATTTATGGCAAGCCAAATTAACATTTAGAGATATCTCAAAATGGATTTTAAGATATCTGGAAATGCATTTTAGATATCTGAAATTGAATTACAGATATCTAAAAATGCATCTATTTTAAGATATCTAAAAAGCATTTTATGATATCTTAAATAGATTTCAAGATATCTTGAAATTATATGCTGTACATTTTGAAATATCTGAAATGCATTTTAAGATATCTTAAATGCAATTCAAGATATCTTGAAATAGTTTCCTGTGCATTTTGAGATATCTTAAAATAACGTCCTGTGCATTTCAAGATATTTCAAATACATTTTGAGATATCTCGAAATCACTTCCTGTAACATTTTCTATTCTTTCAATATGGACTTCCTGTCTATTTCGAGATATCTCAAAATGAATTTGAGATATCTTGAAATACACAGGAAGTTATTTTAAGATATCTGAAAATGTATTTGTGATATCTTAAAATGTGCAGGAAGTTATGTTGAGATATCTGAAAATGCATTTCAGATATCTCAAAATAAATTTGAGATATCTTAAAATGATTGGGAAGTTATTTTAGGATATCTCAAAAAATCATTAAGATATCTCAAAAAACATTTAAGATAACTTAAAATTCACTGTTGTTTGAGATATCTAAAATACATTTTTAGATATCTCAAATTAATTTCATGATATCTTAAAATGGGTCTCTGCTCCATTTCAGATATCTAACAATGTATTTCAAGATATCTCCAATTGTATTTCAAGATATCTAAAATTCATTTTAAGATATCTTTAAAAGGACATTTTCAGATATCTACAATACAATTTAAGATATCTGAAATACATTTCCAGCTATCTCAAAACAGCTTCCTGTCCATTTTCAGATATCTCAAATACATTTTCAGATATCTCAACATCACTTCCTGCTCATTTCAAGATATCTCAAATACATTTTAAGATATCTTATAATAAACAAGAAGTCCCATTCAAAATAATACGCAGTTTTACAGGAAATGATTTTGAGATATCCTGAAATGCATTTCAGATATCTTAAAATGCATGAAAGGTCAATTTAAGATATCTGAAAATTCATTTGAGATATCTTGAAATACATTTTCAAATATCTCAAAATAATTGTGTCTGTATTTGAGATATCCTGAAATGCATTTGAGATATCTCAAAATGTATTGAAGATATCTTAAAATGTGCAGGAAATTATTTTAAGATATCTCAAAGCGAGTTTCAGATATCTTAACAAGTAAATTACATTTTAAGATAGCTCAAATTTATTTTGAGATATCTCTTTCAAGCATTCCCGACTTAAGCCTTTACCTTCAGTTGTGACATTTCCTACTTCCTGTGTTCTCTTTTCCTTAGGACATGGCCATACTAGATTGAACTCTGCCTATTAGAGACCATATTTCAACCTTCCAAAATTCTAATTTTATATTATCTGTGTATGTTGGATATTGTTGATTACCACATTCCATAAACATCGATGAACTTATCAATACACCAAGCTTTACTGACAGTATGCAGGTGACTTTTTCAGAAGACTTCTGGTAGACAGAGACTAGTCTATCTCTTGGTTTAACAATGAATTGGTTCTTTAGTAAAATAAATATGCAAACAATTATGTACAAATCTAAGGGTGTCAAAGATGGACTACTGCAGTGAAGATCTACAAAAGGAAAATAGGTAAAGTTTATTTCCATGTTGACTTAACATCCAGAATGCTGTCCATTTAACCTTTTTTCTCCTGAAAGAAATTTCAAAGTATTTTCCATTATGTATAAACTTAACACAATTCTTTTAATTGGATTGGCAATAATTAGACTGTAAAGCTGTACTTCTGATATTTTTTAAAGGGAGCCCTAATGGTGCCTGATATTAAGCTGTCATTTGATAACCTGTGCAGATTAATCATACAGTTAGAAAATTATTTTAAGATATTCATTTTATGCAGGCTATAAGAAAAAATAGAAACAATAAATGTATGATTTATTTGTAGCAATGATGAAATATTGTATTTTGTTTTTAAAAAAGTTTCACACAAAATTTCATCTTTTTTCAACAAGTATGAGAAGGAATTCTGAGTATCAAATTAACATATCACTTTCTCATACTAACATAATCCAGTTACGAATTACAGGAGGCTGGAGCCTGTTCTAGCAGTACTGAGTTCAAGGCAGGAGAAGCTCTACACAGGATTCCAGTCCACCACAACCACAGTTTAGTTTGTATGCTGCAATTAAATATTTTTTTGTAATTAAACCATACATCATTTATATACATATACACACAAACAAGAGTGAACACACAGTAGAAAATAACAACTATAAACCTTGCTAACACAATTATGACAGTAAATTGCAATGAGGAAAAGAAAACAGAATCTCCAGGTAACAGCATTCATGTAGAAGTAAACCTCTGGGAGGTTCATGGGCAGTGTTAATAGACAAAGTCAAACAGAAAAGTATCCATAATACAAACCGGCAAATGATTCTACAGCTTTGGGACCCCACAGACAAAAGCTTGTCTTCCATTATTTTTAATTGCTCCAAGACAACTTCAAAAAATCAGCATCTTGAGACTGTAATGTGCACTCTTGAAGGTATGTATTGATCTTTCAGATACAAAATAGGGCCTAGACATTATAAAGCTTTATAAATAAGAGAAAGATTTTGAAATCAGCCCTAAACTTAAATTGAAGGCAACTTAACAGGAGTTGTGTGGTAATTTTTCCTAGTAATCTAGTAGCAGCATTTTGAATTAACTGGAAGGCACAAATAAGATTTGAAAAGACTGTCAGTAATGAATTATACTAATCAACGGTACCACATAAATATATGCATTGTTACAAACTGGTAATTTTCCTTTATTTTTCTGTGTCTTGGTTTATAACAGTGGAGAGCACAGATCTAACATCTAGAATTATTTTGCATCTCACCACTACACCGTTGTTGTTTATTATGAGTATTACCATTTTGCTAAAAGGTTGCTGTCATGGTATCTACACAACTTCATAAAGGTTAGCAGCATACCCTTAACCAAGATTGAGGATAGAACATTCAAACATTAGCAGTTCTGTTTTGTTTAGTGACTGCATGAAAATGACTTAGTGATCTAGTATTTTTGATTTAAAAGTTTAGGTGTCTGATTAGGGTTGATGATAGACTGATATTTCAGGTTTTGTTCTTGAGTAGTCTCCCACCTACATCTCATCTCCTGGTCTGTTTATTCTTTTGTTTCTGCCTCGTAGCATACAAGGTAGTATATAAATAAAATTCCCTTTATTATTAATATTAAGAAAACCTTTAATGTTTATCTGTTTTTAAAAGTAGAAAAGGCAAGGTTAAATAGTTTTGTCTTTGGTAAAAGACTAGTATCAAAGATAACACGTTAATTGTATGCTAAATTATTAGATAGATAGATAGATAGATACTTTATTAATCCCAAGGGGAAATTCACATAATCCAGCAGCAGTATACTGATACAAAGAAACAATATTAAATTAAATATTAAAGATATTGTTTAGGACTACTTAGTTAAAAAGCGAGAGGATATTATTGTATTATTGTTCCCACCAATTAATAACATTTGTGAGGTTTTTTTTTCCTGTATTCAGATACAAGTAGTTACCACTAATCTAACAATCAACAATTAATTCTGTACACAGTATCATTTGGTCTGAAGGAAGATATGGCTGCCCGTAATGTGCATCTGAGTGATGGCAGATATTTTATATTCTCTGGCAGCAGCATATAAAGTGAAATCAGTAATGGTTCAAGTATTGAGTCCTAAGAGGTATCATAACTAACTTCAGAACTTGTTGACAGAGTCTGTACATAATGAAATCGATTTATAAACTAAACTATACAAGAACTGCACCTGACAGCCCAACATCTTTTTCAAACCCGTAGAACAGAATAGTGTTGCCAAAGATGTTAAAGGCTGTAATTAACTCTAACCACTTAATAACTACAGCATTTCCCTCATCAGAAGACCCTAAAATGTAATTTACAGCATGATTAGTGCTGTTCCAATGCTGTGACCAGTACGAAAGCTATGTTGAGACTATTGGATAAATTGTAATGACAAAGGTGAAACTGAAGATGCATGGCAAATACTTTTTCAAGTACTGTAGAGAAATAAAAGGTACATTTGAAATAGATCTATATTGATTTACAGCTGGGTTTTTCCCTTGCTTATATTTATTTTCTGTATTATGGTTGTTTTTGTTATAGTCCATCAGTTTTGTTTATTATTCTGTAATTATGGGAATCTATTCCTTATGTTCTGTGGGTGGTACCCAAGAGGTGGGGAACCCTTACATCACCCCTTGAGTCCTCCTCAGGGCGTTTATAACCAAGGAAAAAGGGATTTCAGGAGTTGGTGCATTAACATTTTGAAAGAGTTCTTTGTAAGTATAGCTCTTGTTGGATTTACTGTTACTTTGATTAATTCTACTCTGGTTATTGGATTTATTTTAAGATTGTGTATTGGGAATTGTTCACCTTTGGATTTGCTTGTAGGCAACTCCTTTTTACCTTCTTTTTTGAGTATTTTTATTCTTGTCTATTGTTTAGTAAACCTAGTTTATAAAGATTCATTGCTAGGTTTGCCTTTACAAGATAGAGTATTTCACGGTTTCTTCCTCTTCATAACCATTTTTTATATTTTGAATCTTTAAAGTACATTTTGAACTGCATTGGTCAGTTTCCCTTATATGGCACCTACTTGGCTGAAGGTGGCAGGTCGTAGTTGGTTGGAGGTCCTGGCCTACTTTGCGTCTATTTTTAAAGGCTTCAAACCCCTTTTCAACTTGTTCCTGACTCCAGTTCACAGTAGCCTACAGGAATTTTTGGGTCAAGTCAACAGTATTTTTTTCATTAATGGTCTAAAAATGTACAGTTTTAATTCATTATGAACTGTGCCAGGCTAACAAAAGTCTATTAATAATGTTAATACTACTAGAACATTAATTGAGCTTTTCAGTAGTGTTGTTGGGGTTGGGTTTAAGGTAAAAGAAGCAGGTTTAAACTTAGAAATTAAAGCTATGATTTAATGATCCCCTATGAAGATAAAATTAATAAGGCAGAAGGAGAGGAATTGTTTGTGCAGCAGTACTTTATTTGTGAGATGACTGTGAGGGTACCTGAATCACTTTATTGATTAGCTTGTCGACTAGGTGAGCAGAATAATAGTATTAGCAACCCTGACGTCACTCTTTTATATCCAAGTGTACACAGAATATGTAAATTAAGTATCCAACTCCTAACCAATCATTCTAATCATTAAATCTCCATGATTGACAGTCACATTTTATTTGCTTTGATTGATGGCTATTAAGTTTTAATGTAAACATTAACAAATATGTTAAGGTAAGAAAAACAAATGTCCAAACAAGGTTATACAGTTTATCAGATTGACATTTTAACCTACAATAAACCCCACGGCAGGTCACCTTCTAATCTTAATACTAGAAAAGAATACAAATAGTCTACTCAATAAACAATATTAACCAAATAACTGGAGTAAAGGTGCTAAGGTGCTGTACTACAAAAGAAGACTTTAGTAGATTACTGTGGTCCTTGTAATGTTCAGGATTTCATTTCATGGAAGTAACCTTTTTAGTTTTTTTGTGTGTTTTAAGTCAACTCCTTTCAAGTCTTTATGTCTCAGCATGTACTGGTACAGCACGTTGCCGCATCCATCACACAACGAAACAGCTTGGGATCCTGGTTGGCAACCCCCCAGGCAGACAAACTGTCCAGTCCCTCCCCCCGGAAATGACCCTCTATCAGCCAGGTGTTACATGGGCATCCCCTTCAATCAATCAATCAACATTTATTTATATAGCACATATTCATACAAAAAAATGTAGCTCAAAGTGCTTTACAAAATGAATAGAAAAATAGAAGACACAATAAAAAATAAACATAAGTCAACATTAATTAACATAGAATAAGTAAGGTCCGATATCCAGGGTGGACAGAAAAAACAAAAAAAAAACTCCAAAAGCTGGAGAAAAAAAACAAAATCTGTAGGGGTTCCAGACCACGAGACCGCCCAGTCCCCTCTGGGCAATCTACCTAACATAAGTCTTTGCCTGGTCCATCCACTCGGGTTCCTCAACAATTAGGATCCTGTGTGTTTCTCACCAGCTGAGAGTTACATAGGTGCCTTTTTGCAAACTCCAAACAGTCTTCCACATGTCTTTTACTGAGGAGAGGCACGTCTAGCCTCTGTTATAAAGCCCAGGTGAGTGGGGTGTTGTACTGTTGGTTGCCCTTCTGCAACCTTCTCCCATCTCTTCTGACGTCCTCTGGGATTCATCCAGGAAGACCATGGCCTTTCTCTCCAAACTTCTCAGTCTGAACTGATGGCTAGCTCTAGGAAGAGTTGTAGATGGTCCACACTTCTTCCATTTAAGAACTATAAAGGCAGCTATGTTCTTAAGAATCTTCAATGCTGCAAAAATTGTTTGTAGCCTTCACGGGTGTGTCAGATTAGGTCATTTTGTGGAGCATGCGCTGGTACAGTGCATTGCCACACCAACCACATGATGAAACAGTTTGGACTCCTGTTTGGCAACCCCCCTTGGCAGACACGTGGTCTAGAAATGACCCTCTATCTGCCATAGCCAGGTGTTATGTGGGTGTCCCCTTGGGCTGGTCCAGCCACTCGGGTCCTCAACAATTAGGATCCTGCAAGCCAATCCTGCAGTGTTCCAAAGCCAGTTTGATAGACTGCGACCATTAAAATTGAATATGTTGTCACTAATAATGAACGTGAAATGAGACTTGTGATGCATTAAATTACAGTTATTGACATTGTACCTGCAGTATGTAATGGTTGAAATACATAGGGAAGGACTAGAGGACCATTTGGTGCTGACAGACAAGATCTGTGGTGACTAAACTTTTTCTCTTCTCTATTGTCTGCTAGTACATTCTTTAGTGTATCTGTATTTTTCCTTCAATTTATTTAAATATAGGAAATTCAGATCTAAATTTATTTTAAAAAATGAGTAGATATTCGCATTTATCTGTAGATGTTATATGGTGTTTGTGTGTTTTGTGGCATTTACTTTAAATATATTTGTAAATGTGTGCAGAACTCTAGGCTTGTAAGTGGAAGTTTGCTATTTAAGAATTAATTTAATTGAATACTAGACATATACTTTGTAATTAAATGTATAATTTATTATGTAGCATTTTGTGCATGCTGTGTAGAAAACTACAATAAATCATTAACTTTACGTTTTTGAATTGAATAATGTAGGAAAATAATGTAAAGAATGTGCAATGCTGGGAATTATTAATAAATCACAGTCTGATAGAAGATGGGGTATATTTTATACAGAACATGCTGTATACAATATATACACAGGAAATAATATATTTAATCCAAATTCAGTTTGTCATCTTGAGTATTTTTCACATGATAAACTTAATGGAAGTGTAGTGCTTCTGATCCAGTGACCAGACTCCAAGGTTTGTCGTTGTCCATGCTGAGATTGCACATTCTCCTGATGTCTTCATGAGTTTTCCTCCCACATGCCCAGAGGTGCTTAGGTTAGGTAAATTGGTAACTCTAAAGTGTAGATGTATGTGAGTGCAGTAGACTGTCATAGTGATCATGGGTGTTCAACTCATTCTTTGTGATTAAGTGTATATTTGTGTATTCTGCAATGGAATTGTGTCTTGTTCAGGGCTTCCTTTCCTGTGTGTGATGCTTTTCAGATAGACTCCAACTACCTATGAATATGAATAAATGATTTGTCTTGTCTCTTATCTGGCAGTCTGGAAAATACACTCACTGAGCAATTTATTAGGAGAACTATGATAATACTGAGCAGGACCTCCTTTGTCTCTAAAAATACTATTATTGTTTCGTGGTATTGATTCCATAAGATTTTTGAAACATTCTTTTGAGATTGTGGTCCAGGTTGACCTGATTACATCACATAATATCTACAGGACTGTTAGCTGCGCTTTTATACTCCAAATACCCAGTTCTGTCTCATCCCAAAGATATTCTATTGCATTCACTTCCAGTGACTGGGAAGATCACTGAGGAACACCAAACTCAATGTCATGTTCTTGAAGCCAGTTTGAGATGACTTTTGCTTTCTGAAATGGTGCATTATCATGCTGAAGCTAGCCATTAGTAGGTGAGTTCATTGTGGCCATGAAGGGACGTATATGGTGAGCACTAAAACTCAGTTATACTGTGGCATTCAACCAATCATTTATTGGTATTAAAGGGCCCAAAGTGTGCCAGTAAAACATTTTTCCCACTGTTACACTGCCCCAGCCTTGGCCATTGACACAAGGCAGGTTGCATGCATGGTTTCATGCTGTTGGTGCCAAATTCTGACACCTCCTATTTGTGTACCTCAGCAGAAATTAAGATTCATCAGATCAGGCTATACTTTTGAGGCTTCATCTTCATAGTTTTGGTGAGTATGTGTCTTTGCAACCTCAACTTTGTGTTTTTGGTTGACAAGTGTAGATCCCAACATGGTCTTCTGCATTCTGAGATGTTTTTGTGTTCACCACTTTTGTAGAGAAGTGGTTAATCTCTGTTATTGTAGCCTTCTGTTAGCATGAATCAGTCTGGCCATTCTCCTCTGGCCTCTCTTATCAAAAAGGCATTTCTGTTTTGCAAGAACTGTCACTCTTTGGATGTGTTTTCTTTTTCACACCATTCTGAGTAAACTCTCTAGACTGTTATGCTTGAAAATGCCAGATCAGCAGTTATAGAAATACTTTAAACATCCCATCTAGCACCAACCATCATGCCATGGTTGAAATCACTGAGACCACATTTTGTTGCTGTTCTAGTGTTTGATATAAACATTTAACTGAAATTCCTGCTATGTATCTGCATGATTTTATGCAGTACACTGCTGGCACATGTTTTGTTTGAATAGATAGTTGCATGAATAAGCAGGTGTACAGGTGTCCCTAATAATTTGTCCAGTGAGTGTATGTGCTGACAGTCTAATTCGTGTGATTAACCTAAAAACTGTGCAGTGTTGTCCATGGTGCTGAAAAGACTGAATGAGGATGGCTTTTTTGAACATTTTGGGTGCAATCACAAACAAACTGTGCATAACTAGGTGGATAATGTGAGGTACTAAAGATGGTATATTAAGTACAATTCATGTCAATTACCTATTGCCTGGATGTCTGTATTTTGTTTTGGCATCCTGATTTTTTTCTTTAGAAGATACTGAGTTTACATTAGACTCCGCTAATAATCTAGTGGGTACCACTGCCATCCAAATCCCATGTAGTTTTGGAGCTCAGACATGAACTTGATATTTGTATAAGTCAGGGCCACATCAGCTAGAGTAAGTGGTCAGCCATGTTAACACATATGATTTATGCTTGTGTTTTATAAATAAACATATTTGAGGTTAGCCTCTCATTGCAAGATTACTCTGTATTTTGTAATTGTTGATCACTTGAGTTATGCTACATCTCCTCTTCAATTTTGTTTTGACTCCGGATATGTTTGTGAAAGATCTAGAAATATTTAAAATTGCTTGACTATAAATTTGGTGCTGAGAAACAAAGTTCAGTGGTTTATTAAAATAATAATCCTTGAATTTAGTTTCAGCTTCAGTTTCAAGTGTCTCTCAAAAAGATCTTTTAATTACAAATAATAAGTAATGCTTTCCTACAGTTTGCAAATTGCTGATAACCCTATAATTAGGGATAACATTATAATTAATGCTTTAACATTAGTCTGTTGTTTCCAATATGTCGAAGAAGATTCCATACCAAGCATACATAACTACAGTTGTTTGAAGTATATTTGTGCAAGTGTTGTCAAACTAGGCTTTGCACAGCTTTTCAAAAATGCTGGTACAACGATCTGACATATAAGGTTTGATATCAACATATTACTGTAACATCACACATAATTTGGTGACTGTATCATTCATCAGGCATCAGACAACATCATACTAACAAAGTAAGGCCTAACACTTAGCATGTGCCTTCTTTCTTTTAAATACAAAATTGAAAATGTGTCTTTTAATATGGGTTAAATATTTCCAGAAAGGAAATACCATATTACATGATGTGCATGTGTGAGCTCTGATAGACACTACCATTAAACCCTGAAATCACTTACTATGGTTATGAATCTTAAGGTTCAATGAGTGCATGTCAAATCCTCTGATGTGCTTAAAAGCACAAATAAATCTGAGTGACTGAGATTAGACAAAGAAAAAGAAAATAACAAAAAAAAATCTGAATTCTCCTTGAAATGGTGGAAAATGTAAACAGGGCTTTGGAAGCAAAGAAACCTTGAAAAGTACTTCAAATGGAAAAAAAAACAAAGCCTGCAAGAAATAACACAAATACTAACTTTTTTTTTTTTTTTGACTTGCTAAAGTTTTTCTTTAAAGTTGTTAGAGTGATATTTTCCGTGGTTTGGATGTTCTTCAGTCTAAAATCAAATGTATGCTTCCTAACTCCGTCATGTTTTATAATATGTGCATTAAGACACACGCATTGCATCTCAACAATGTGAAGTGTCCAAAACCACAAAATGGAGCCCACCATCAAACAAAATGGAGGCATAACAGTAAAATAGCTCATAATGTTAAAACTGTCATACACATTATAATTAAAAATATCAGCAAACATAATACCTTAAAACTAAACAAATATACAGAAGTTTAGGCCTAGTATTTTAAAATAATAGCCAGCCAAAAAAGCTGTACTAGGTTCATCCACAGAAGGCACTAGTTAAGGCTTAATGGGAATTCCTGCCATACCTTGCCAGGACCCACCTGGCTTAAACATTAGTGACTTGTCGCACCTAAATCACCAACACAAGGTGACCACTACTGTATTTAGCCAATGCTGTGTTGTGTACAAAGTCAAAATTATCTTTCTGTATTGCCAAAATAATTTCCAAAAACCAGTAGTCATAAAAGAACTGCAAAAGATCAAAACTGAATTAGAAACACAAGGCTCTAATGAAAAGTTTGTCTTCGGCAGTTGGTTGTCTTTTATGAAAATATGTTGTTCTGGTATGTTCCAGTATTTTTAAGGCTGTCTCTATGACATGACTCGGTAATTTGTTTCAGATTGCAACAGCCATGTGTGTGAACAAACTATTTCTGTATTTCTTTTTGTTAAATCTCATGTAAGTCCCCGGATTTTTTATTTGTTTAGCTGAAAACTTTCTGCTGGTTTAAAATCTATCAATGCTTTTACTAATTTCAAACACCCTGATTAGGATTGCATGTAGACAACTAACAAGGTTTACTTATCTTAGCCTGTCAGAGTAGTACAGTATGTGCTCTTTTGTCTGTCAGTGTATCTCTGCACAGCTTCTATAGCTCACAGAGTGGTGACCATCACCATCACTTCCTACAACATTATATAGTCTAAGCATAATACCTTTTGATTTCTCTTTACATTTTCTTACAGTATAAACAAGCATTTTGTCTTGATGAGAATGGTGGGTCAATGCAAACTCCTTAATCTGTTTTCTTTAATAGTATATATATATATAATTAGCTGTCTTATCTAATTATAATTCTAAGATAATTATAAGCCTTCTGTTTGAGTTTGCCTACATTAAACTTTATTTACCAAGTGTTTTTCTAGTTTAGAATACTGCCTAGGTTTTTTGAATTGCTTTTGCAGCCTCCTCAGCATTTGCTATCCCTCCGATTTTGCTTGAATCTGCAAATGCCACAAACGTACTGCTTTTCCTGACCTCTCCCCTTCTCCACTCAGGGAATTTATTTGTTAGATCCCCTGGCTCATTTAGTTGTCTATTAGATCTTATTCAGCTGATTGTCAGAGTCAGCAGGTTATCCACATCAAAAACATGAATTCTTAGTTTTTTTATAGACTACTAATGAATCTGTATATAATAATGGTTTGTCCTTATTACACTGCCAGTCCTTATGTGTCATTTTACTGCAGGTTTGCAATTTAATAATACCTATGCTGTACTGGGCTAGAAACATCACTTCAAGAAGGGCCTACCGAATTAACAAGCTAATTAAACGGGCAGGCTCAGTTATGGGATACACAAACCAGAACTGAGTGTCATTATGAACAATGCTGCACATCCTCTCTCTGACACACTAACACAGATTTCTTTCAGCCAACTATTTATTCAGTAGAAGTATGTCTAGAAATGCTAGTGGGGTTCCTTTATACCAACAGCACTACACCTGCATAATTCCTCATTGTGTTTGCCAAGTCTGAAGTTTTTCTTTCTTATTAATTTTCTTCCTTTTTAGTAGTTCTAGTGTGCATTCAGATCATAGTGTGTGTGTAAATATATTTATTTATCGATTTATCTATTTGTTTATTTAAAGAGATTCTATAAAAAGTATCATTTTCCTCTGGGAACAAATAAAGATCTATCTATCTGTCTATCTATTGTACCAAGACAAAAGAGACAATAATGCTCATAAAAGTTTGGGAGGCTTCCCCATATAGTGTGAGATGATCCGAGTAGGTAATTCAGACTGTTTACAACAGAATGAAACACAATGGACAGGCCCGCCGCCAGAAATATTTGGGCCCCAGACAACTTGGGTACGTGTGGGCCCCTCTGCCTTCCCCTGGGTTCCCACATGCCAAAACCTTCAAATATGTATATACAAAATGATCGAAATGTAGTTTATCCGACAGCAACAATGCTGCATTTATGTAATACCATACTTGATGAGTTAAGCCTTCTCGCACATCAAAGTTTGACTGCGAGAAGGAAAGCCAGTGCTAACGGAAGCTCGTAGCGGAACTTAAACAAAACATTAATGAGATAGGCCTATGTATAATCTAAAGTGTAACGCTGCAATTATACCAATGCAATGAATAGGAGTAACATCTGAACATTTTAATATATACTAATGGTTAGGGTTATCTACATGGTATACAATCAGTATGGTAACTTGCTGTATCAAACTTCAAAGTTTTCAAAAAATCCGGGTGATCCAGAATCTTTAGTGACACACACAAAACCAACACACACTCGTCACTGCTTTAAAAGCAACAATAAACACCCAAGCGAATGAATTATCAAACTATAGAGACGGACTTCTGCTACACCATACACATCAACATCCACAATAGTGCACAACAATATCGCTGTTGTCTGAGAGAGAACAGCGCCTGTGTGTGTGAAACAGAAGTATTCAATTACAGTGGCGAAGTCAATCCATTATCCACGTACCCTGTACAACAAACATACTACTCAACGTTAAGCTCAAGGACGTCGGCGTCGGCTCTTGCTGCCTGCCCCCTTTGACTAGCGTGCTTCACACAACACGAGCACGATATCTACTTGTGTGGAGCATGCGGCCATTAAAACACTCACTTGTACTGTTGTAAGCTAAATGATTTAACTTTTCTATTACATGTAACTTGAATAATTGTCCGAATATATATCTACGCGTACAACATCAGCATAAAAAAATTAAGCATGAAGGGGTCCCCTTTGGTTAGGGCCCCAGACCAGAGTCCCGTTTGTCCCCCCCCGGCAGCGGGCCTGCAATGAATGAATGAAGGCAGGAAATGATGGAACTTTATACAGATTTGGCCAGAAGTGAAGTACAGAGTGTGGATGCAAGGGGGCACTGTTGCCCCGTGAAACCCAACAGACAGACGTCCTGGACACACGTATAAAAGCACCAAGCATAATTTTTAATATTTTTCATAAATAAAGTGCACAAAGCACTACACTCGCCACAATTCACAAATATCAATAATCACAATACAACAATCCTCCACTCCCAGCAGCTCCGTCACAAACCCTTCCTCCTCTTCTTCCGGGTCAAATGACACATCATCAGTCCTCACACAGCCCGGAAGTACTGTGGGCTTCTGTCCTCGTGACTCCGAAGTACTTCCAGGTTGTAGGAAAAGTAAGAGTCCCCAAGTCCTTTATGAGCTCCCCTTGGTGGTACCCACGGCACCCAACAGGGCTGAGAAAATGGACTCCATGTCCCATGATGCCCTGAGGGAATCCAGGGTACAGTTACCATCCAGGGGAGCTGCCACCTAGCGTCCTGGGGTAGGTAGTGTTCTGGAAAGACTGCCCTCCTCCACTCTTACAACTCTGGGATGTCCCAGCCAGATTGAACTGCCAGCCATCTATCACAGGAAATTAGGTTGGAGATGACATGAGAACCAAACGCCGGAAGTGACATCATAGGAATGGGATGGAAGATAAACAATCATTACTGAAGTGAGTCGATCTTATGACAATGTTCTTCTGGAGATTTTGAAAGACACAGACTTTATTCTTCCATTTTTCTGTTGGATAAGAGAGAGAGAGGTTCTTGTTCTATCTTGCTTTGTTAAGCCTGTCGGCTGCTCCCTAATCACGCGTATGTGAATCTACCTATCTGCTTGTTCATTTTATTGACATTTGTTTCTTTTTTTAATGTATTTTGCCTAAGATCTTCTTCCTCATAGTTGGCATATGAAATTAAATTTAAAAAAGCCCAAAGAATAACTCAACAGAAGTCTGCATTTTTTTCTACTCCTTGAAGAAAGTTTAAGCTGATCATGTCCTTACAGGAACACATTTAATCTTAAACCTGTCTCTTGCTGGCTAATTGAAATATTGTTCCATCTGTGAATAAAACCTTATATATCTATCTAACCTACTTGACATGCATTTGCATAATGGAGTCATTAATCAAAACTTGAAGACACTTTTTAAATAACCATAAAATGCAAAGTTTTTTTTTTTTTTAACTGTACAATATAGACCCACCAGTATTTATAGTTGGTGCCTCTTGAACTTTGTAGCTAATGTACTAGACCTTTCACCACAAGGCTACAGGTTCAGCCAATATCCTTTATTTTCAGAGTTATAGAACCATGACATGCACTTTTAGGATATAATGTCTGATCCATTTTTGGACTGCAGTTAAGGTTTTAGGCTAGTGTGGTACATAACAATAGTTCAGTCTTAAGAGAGTAGTTCTGGCACAAAAGTCAAGAATAGGGTTTAGTGTGAATGGTCCATGACATAAATGTTACACCTAATGTAAGACTTTTGGATCAGTATATACGTATATTTAACTATTGTATTTTTAAAATTTCTATCCATGTGTTTGAAGATTCTTTCCTGCATATGTTACAAGTGACATATTTTCTGTATTTACTCAATGGTTGCACTACATACTGGAAAAACTGTAACATTAAGCTCAATCCAAATGCTCCGCCTTGCACTTGTGTGACTCCTTGATGGTTAACTTACTGCAGAGCCATCTAACTTTGACAACACGTCAACTTATCTTAGTTTATTACATTATTCTTGTTTTTTCATGAAAACATGTTCCTGAAGGGCACTTTAAATATATAGTTTGTTTTTATATTGAGGGATAAGTTAAAGCTGGACGTGGCTACATTTTTAGCTTTGATTTGCATGATCATCCTGTAATACTTATTTATTTAACATTCACTTATCATACAATTCTCATCACTTACATATTGCACTAATCACAGAGCAATGCACTTTATGCTTAATAGTATTTTATTCTCATAGAGAAAAATACCTTAAGAGGGGCTAGAAGTCACTCTGCTCACAAGCCACACTCTTGTTGGGATTCTTTAATATGTTTGTCCAACTTTGGAATGCTTCCTCTGAAATGGCTGTAATTCAGAATAACTTAGCAAAGACTTGGGCCACTTCAAGAGCTGTGCTCCTGTTGGAATTCATGGATTTGGCACACTGTACCCAGATAGCTACCTTTAAAAGGGCTTTACAAATACTTTAACAGAAGTCAAGTCCATGCTTGAAAATCATCCCTTGCTGAGTCATGGATATGTCAGTCCATACTCCAGTCATCATCCCTAAAAGAATAACCTGAAGGAGCAGAGCTTGTTATATTAACACTTATCCATTACTGCTCAATGTCAGTCATAAAAAAGAAAACTTCAGCAAGGTAATACCCAAACTTTATTTCAATAATTACTTATGTTTATTTGCAGAAAAAAACAGGCATACATGTTAGACATAAAAAAATACAACCTGAATAATTCAAATTAGGGTCACACAACAGGCTTCATATAAGGTGATGGCTATAGCTTTAGTTGTTGCAGTCTTGGTCTTTTTTAGGCAGGTGTATTGCTTGCAAGTGAAGGGACAGTAGATGGCAAATATGACACAGTTGTCATCTCTCTCTGGCAGTTGTGACATCTCTGAAAATGCTTTTAAAATCCTTTCCTTCATAGGATGCCCTTGATGGCTATTTTTAGTAGGTGATATAAGACAAAGTCAGACAACTGACAATTTCCATTTGTCAGTGAAATTACATTCAGCTGAATATAGATCTTGCATATGTGTGTATAAGTGTATCAACTTAAATATTCCCAATTACCTGTTTTACACCTTCTCTCAAGCATATGCACACTGGTTAGTTTTCTGAGCTTAAACTTATACATAGATAAATTAATAAGACTCTAAATATTTACTTTTATTTTTGACTTCCCAGAATTCTTTACTTTATTTTCATGCATTACAAACTCTTGTCCTGTCTTGTGAAAAACTT
Organism: Polypterus senegalus; assembly: GCF_016835505.1. Taxonomy (NCBI): domain Eukaryota; kingdom Metazoa; phylum Chordata; class Cladistia; order Polypteriformes; family Polypteridae; genus Polypterus; species Polypterus senegalus. The sequence goes on from NC_053162.1 coordinate 134,514,012, forward strand.
CCATGAATCATTGTCATGTGCTTGCATGTACCAGGCACCTGCCTGCTAGGTTCCTGTTTAAATGCACACAATCAAAAGTAATTCTAGCTTTCTTATATGAGTTCAGTCAGTTTATTCGCTTTAAAGCTACGTATAAATAATCTTGAAATAAACATGCTAAATTAAAACACAAATTAAATATTATGTCATATTTAGCAAACTACATGTTTTAATCCTCATTCAGTCCTTAATTGTGCTTACTAAGATTTTTGCAAGATCTACTTATTCACTTTCATAATTTATTCTTGTAGTATAACAGTTTGTTTTTAAATCACTCTTACTTTAATATCTTAACATTTTAATGTGCCCAGAGAATAGGTAATGAAAGGGGTGGACAAAATATCAAAACACAGAGAGTCAAGAGAGAAATTGATCCTCAAATCCAAAACACAAAAGCAAGAAGTGTAATCAAAGAAACAAAACAAAGGTTTTACCCAAATTTCTTCTTAGAAACACATTTTAGTTTTCTTTTCTCCAAAGGCAAGCAAAGAGAAGTTTTAGGATGGGATCCATTTGTTATATTTGCTGTCTGAATGCATGTGCATTTTATATTTTATTGTTGTTGTTATATTATTCATTTTCATATCTTTCTGTTATGTCTGTAATTACCTGTATATGTGAGCCTCCATTCCATGTATTTTGTGCGTGGAGCCCCAGGAGGATGGGTCCCCCCGATATCCCAATTCCTGATTCCTCCCTCTGGCAGATCATTGAGTTTGTATTTGGAGTTGTGTGTGTATTGCTATTTCATTGCATTTTCTGTCTTTGTGATTTATTTTGCTCTATTTTCTTGAATTTCAACCTTGTTTCCTGTGGTTGCTTTTTTAGGTGAATCCTTTTTGCTATATTTTTCTATTTTTTTAAATAAATCTCTAAATGAATAAAGATGATTTGTGAGACTTATCTCTTCGAGCCAGAGATTCACAATTTATCTCACCTTTGTGAGACATTTTTGAAATATTGTGGGACTTTCTTTGTATTTTGAATTTTTAAGCCCAATGTCCTGTTTTCTTCTTTGAGCTTCAGCTAAAGCCAGTAGGTGGTTGTTAGAGCCTTTATGATTTAAGTTGAGCCACTTTTGTGTAAGCAAGTGAAGGTCATGCCTGGCTTTATAGGTCTTTTGGAGGTCTTATACACCATTTTGCCATATTTTTGATTCTGATTCACAACACTAGTATTCAGATGTTTGCTGCTGTGTCACCATGTTTTATAGGTGAAATCAATATGTCCTAATATATCATATGAGTTTTACGTCACTGATAGGTAATGGGTGTAGAAAAACAATATGTCTATGGCCTTACAAAACATCAAAACCAAACTACCATAGTATAACCAGAAACAAAATGGTGATGTCAGATTAATAATAAAAAGATTTCAATAACAGAAAAATAAGTGCAAAGACAGCACTGAACATAAAAATACAAAAATACTCTAGAATCCCTAGTTTGGATCCTAGTCAAGGCCAGAGGGCATGCCATTTGGCAGCTTTTGTAAAAGTTTTCCATCAGTGTCCTATCACTGTGATTTATTTTTTTGAGTTTATAAGGCAATTAAATTATAATTTGACAAAATAGCATTTACTAAATAATAAAACGTTACTGTCTGTGTGGGTACCTGGTTCCTCTGAGCAACCTGATTGGTCAGTTTTGCTTTGGCATGATAGGTCAGTTTCAGTTTGGTTGCTGTGTCAAATGTGACCAAGAGAGTAAGCTTCAGGCAAGAGAGTTTGAGACACACGTGAATACCAAAGAAAGGCACAGAAGGAACACTGAGATTAAACGAGGCAAGATATATCAATATTTAAGTTAATATAGTTAATATATATAAGTTTATTCTATTACCTGTCTTCAACAGATAATGTGGATAGTGATAAATACTGAACAATAAAAACCCTACTACTTACAACAAACATTGTTTTTTATATTTAACTCTTGCTTGCTGTTATGCAAGACTCTGTGTCTTTAAATTGTCTTTTTGTTATAATTTCTTTTGGATGTTGTCATTTTGTGACAGTTTTTTTTGTTTACTGCATTGTTTATTTATCTTAAAATCCCCTCCTGGGTGTCACCATGTTGTTTACCATCATTAGGGGTAGCTGTCAGTCACATGATGATGGTGTCAGTTTGCATCTAACATTACAGTGGTGTATTTAAAACCAGGCAGTGCTCGTAGCCTCGCTAATGAGTTTCAGATCCATCTGGTGTCTCTCAATCTCACTTTCTTTAGTGTTAGAGAAAACTGAAAGGTGCTTTCAAAAAGAAAATAGTGTTAGTACAATTTTGATGTGTGTCTTGACATTGTTTCCTAGCGGTTGAGTTTTGGATTTTGTTTATTGTTTCTGTCTGTTTTCCAGTATTTCTAACCACTTGCCTATCCCTGACCACATCTTTGCTCTGTCCTATCTTTGAAGACATACACACAGTAAGTGTCCAAAGATTGTTGTGAGATAGAAAAGGAGCAAGCGCAGATAAACTCAGACATAATCATAGTCATGACAGACAAAGAGCGAAAGCTGGGTGATCGAAAATAGAAAGGAACCAAAAATCCAAGGGTTTTGCAAAACAAGAACAGAACAAAAGAGCCAAAAAGAGTGTTTTAACATAAAAATACACACAATAAGGCTGACTATAAAATAAAGCTAACTAAACTAGAGATTTGAATACAGTGTATATCCACCAAGGGATAACATAAACTGCACCCATTGCCCTATATATAACATCACTTCCTTCAAAAACATTAATACAATGATCGCAGTCACGATCTAAGCGCATCACGTAAATAAGGAAAAATAAGACGGGAATATAAAAGAATTTTTTCAAAACAATTTAAAATTTAAAATAACCTCATAAACAGAATCCTGATAATAATAATAATAAAATACAACTAAACTACACATACAGAACATGTTATTATCACACTGTCTTTGGCTGTCTTAGTAGCATAGTGGGAGTTTAGTGGCAGAATCTTGCCAGAATCTTCCTAGAATCTTTCTTTTAACTGAATGTTTGCTAGGTGTTTTGGTTTTCTTTGCTGGTATATTTCACTCCCTGTAAATTACTTCTGCCTGCCTTTGGGATTTTTTGTTATTTTAGTCAATTTGATTTCACTCAGTTGTATCAGGCTGTATATGTAATTTTAGAATTCTTACCAGCCCAAATTGATTGCACCTTTTCCTAAAGTTAATTTATCTCCTATACTTTTAAATGAATGATTATATTGCTCAACCTGATTGACTCAAATCACACTGCAATTTAAAAAGCATATTGTCAAGAATTATACTGATGTCATCAACATTCACTTTCAAAGTTGCAGAACTCCACCAGTATCAGAGGGAGACATTTTACCAAACTGTAGGTGCCTGAATTACCATCCTTTTCAGTAAGTATTATCACTTATTTGCAGTACAATGTCTATAAGAGTGCATTTACTGTACATATAATTTATTTGAAACCTGCATATTTAAGCTCATTTTACTCACTCTTTGGTCAGTCTTATGGCAGAAGAGTCACGTCTGTTGAGTATTCTCTGGTGTTTCATCATTTGTCTGTGCTTTTTATTATTTACTAGCAAACTACCTGCGCTTCGCAGTGGCGAAGTACTGCCTTAAAATTTTTATTAAGAAGAAAATTAAACCTTTTTAAACTGAGGGAAAATATATCAATAAGTATTTGTTATGGATCTCTTTGTATACCACATTGTGAGTTCGGCCCTCCGGTTGTAATATGACCAAGCTGTGCGCTGAGCTTACTCTTGAGCATGCAACGTACAGTTGGCCATGTGAAAAGTAATCTTGTTTCAAATCTCACAGCTTGGATTGCAGCTGTCATAATCAGTTTGAGTTTCATGGTTTGTTTCAATTACGACAGTATTTGTAGGACTTGTGTTGTAGAGACATTCGGCATCTGTCAAGCGTTGTAAGTATACAACCGGTTTCATCGATAACTTCACATCCAGCTTTTGAGAGTTTAAACATTCATAAACATCAAAGTGTCCACTACTGAAATCGTCACCTGTGAATCTAAGATGTTTAAGAGGCATTGGCGGTTGTCGAAAGGTGTAAAATATTTGGCCATTTCGGTACACTTGAAAGTGACAACCGAACAATTCAGCGGCAGCCATCAACTCACATGCAGATCCATAGGTGAAGGGCTTAAGCATTTCACTCTTATAGTGCTCCTGTGTAGTATAATTGTCTCCTGTACCATCATTAGTCCACACCTTGAACCTTTCCCAGTAATTCAATATTAAGACACAATGTTCCGCCGGATATCAAGAGTGAGCCTGATATGGACGTGCAATATGTAACAAAGAGAATGGAAAAGGTAGGTGCCATCTCCGGGCATGGAAACAACTCGGTAAGTGACAGTTCTTTGATTGATGGTGATCACCTCGATAGACATGTTAATGAGGGTACGGTTGGAATGATAAAGGAAATGGGTATCTGAACAATGTAAACTAAGTCTAAAATACCTACACAATAACTATAATCGTAATAAATAAACAATAAAACAGTGGAGAAGCCGTGGATTAAATTAAAAGGCTGTAGTTATCAGCAGGAAAATGTGAATCCCGTAGCGTAGCAAGGAAGGGAATGTAGAGACTGGAGTGACGGACGGCCTTATATAGGCAGGCAGCCAACAACGTGGGATGCGTTGGGATGGGGGGCCCAACGCCGCCTCACACGGTGACCGAGCTGCAGGCTATGGACGTATATATGTACGTAAGTAGGATTCAGTTAGCTTTGGGAACCTGCATACCAAATTTCTTGAAGATGGGCCCATAAGTAACAAAGACCGTTGAAAAGTTCAATATGGCGGCCGACAGTGGCATCACACCACCGAAATAAGTACGCACATTGGTTTTGGTTAGCGCAGGGAAGCCACCTACCAAATTTCATGAAGATGGGGCCATAAATAAAAAAGTTCAACATGGCGGACGTTGTTGACCGTTATGACCGTTACGTGTAGAATTTCAAAATGAAACCTTTTTAACTTTTGTAAGTAAGCTGTAAGGAATGAGCCTGCGAAATTTCAGCCTTCTACCTACACGGGAAGTTGGAGAATTAGTGACATTGGAAACTTCAAAATGGCGGCCGACAGTGGCATCATACCACTGAAATAAGTGTGTACATCAGTTTTGGTTAGCGCAGGGAAGACACCTACCAAATTTTGTGAAGATGGGGCCATAAATAAGAAAGTTCAACATTGGAAGTTGGAGAATTAGTGACGTTGGAAAGTTCAATATGGCGGCCGACAGTGGTGTCATACCACCGAATTAAGTACTTACATTGGTTTTGGTTTGCGTAGGGAAGCCGCCTACCAAATTTCGTGAAGATGGGGCCATAAATAAGAAAGTCCAACATGGCGGACATTGTCAACCGTTATGACCGTTACGTGTAGAATTTAGAAATGAAATCTGCTTAACTTTTGTAAGTAAGCTGTAAGGAATAAGCCTGTCAAATTTCAGCCTTCTGCCTACACGGGAAGTTGGAGAATTAGTGATGAGTGAGTGAGTGTGTCAGTGAGTGAGTCAATGAGTCAGTGAGTGCTTTGCCTTTTATTAGTATAGATAAAACAGAAAGAGAAAATAACGACACAGCTAAAAACGCAACAGCAAAGTTCGACAAAAGTTAAACGCTTGTGTCATGAGCACGAGGTGACTATGCAGTGTCCGCAACGGACGTGGCCATCCACCGTGCATAAGATACCATATTGACATTGGCGGGCGAAGGGGCCACCGATTCTTTCTCTGCCTAGAGCCGCCCATGAGTAATCCTGCAATAAATAATTTCATCGAAGGTCGCACACAATCACTGCGGCGTGAAAGCCATGTTTAATAATGTGCTTTAACTTCTATCATCATGAAAATTATATCACGTATACATCTCAGTATTTTAGTTATTCAGAGAGCGGTAATATCATAAATGTAATGGATTCTGTGTCCAGTCGGAGAAAGAGAGCCGGTTTAAGAAACAAGTAGTGATTCACACACATAAAGCACATAGAAGATCACATAAAAACCAAAGAATTTAACATGCTACTTTAATTACGATGTGATTTGAGAAACTGGTTAATTAAACGATTTTAAGATGACGTTTATGATGTTCTACTTTATTGACAAAATAAACTATATGATTAAAGTGGAAATTTTGAGATTGAAGTTGACATTTCATGCTTTTTTCCCACTGTGTGCCTATTTTTTTTTTGTCTGTACCCTAATAAGCTTTCATATGACACTCAGACGGTGGGCTACGTCTCGCCTTTTCACGGTGACTGATATCTGAGCTTTCAAGTTTTTCCAACACGCTATGTCACTCGATCAACTTCCTTGTGTTGATTATAACACGGTTTAATTAAACAAATACAGTGGAACCTCGAGATACAAGTTTAATTTGTTCCAGCACTGAGCTTGTATAGCGAATTTCTCGTATCTAGAACAAACTTCCCCATTGAAAATAATGGAAATCCAGTTAATCCGTTCCGCACCCCCAAAAATATCAACATAAAAATCAATTTTCCTAACAAATAACACTGATAAATAATATATACAAGATATACAACAATATACATTGTTGAACCTCGGTTTGCGGGTAACTTGGTTTACAAGTGTTTTGCAAGACAAACTAAATTTTTTAATTAATTTTGACTTGATAAAATGAGCGATATCTTGCAATACGAGTAGTATGGATACACTTTGTCTGCTGAGCGTCTTGTGATCATAACTGAGCTGATGGTTCTTCTCTCTCGTGCGCGTCTCTCTCCTTATCTCTCTCACTCTCGCACGCGCCTCTCTTTCTCTCTCTCTCCTCTTGAGGGCAATCGTCTCCTATTCTCCGTCTGCATGTCCGTGATATTTTTGGATACGCTTATATGGCAAACTGCTACAGCAAAACAATGAAATCACAAGCGCACAAACGCGTAGATCCTCACGCTACGGGAGATCAAGGAACACTGAGTGAGCTGACGGGCTGGCAGCGTCAGCTTGGGTGAATCCCCGAGTCAAGGTGGATCGGGAAACGTGTCACGCATACCCACAGCCTGGCTCATGGCTCGTTACGCGAGCCAATGCTCGTATTTAGATCTGAATTTTTCGCTAATTCTTTCCTCGTATCTTGAACTTCTCGTATACAGAGCTGTTCGTATCTCAGGTTCCACTGTAGTATATTTTTCCTTTGCCTCCACTTGGTATTCGCTGAAATTCTTATATTTTCCCCCGTGCTTTTCCCATTGTCTTTTCGAAGAAGGCTGAGCTTAAGGGCGATTTATATTGATTTGCATATTCAAGGAGGCGTAATTCTGGGAGTAGTTGGGACTGGACATAAGGCGCGTGCACGAGTGTTAGTTTTCACGTTGACCGGGAATTATGTAGCGGAAGAAGTTGGAAGTTGGAGTACGCACAGATTCCTGCATCTGGATTTTTCTTTGCGTCGGCTTTTGTTGTTACACCATGTTATAATGCAAATTCTACGCACGCTGTTATACATGAGGCCCCAGGGCCTTGAATTCAAACTATTCAGAATGGCAAACAAAACAGTCAGAGGTTTGGGATCACTGTCTTGCTGCACAAATCTCTTCAAATCGCTCTTCGTCTTAACCCATCTTCAGATTGCCTATCCTTCAATCTATCTCTTAAGTTTTTTTTGTATCTACCACTACAATAACTCTTTTAGGGCGGATGTCAACTTTTGTCAACAGCAGAGGTTTAGGGCAGATGTCGACTCCTCCAGGGCAGTGGGTGATAAGCTGTAAACATCGATAAAACTCACCATTGTGTTACAGGTAGACCCCCTTTGTTAGGAGGGCTATTAGACTTGTTGAATTGACATGAGTAGCGAAGAGAAAACACAATCTTGAATATCATTGACATTAGGGTGAGAGAGTAAAGCAAAGTCACAAAGCATAATACTCTCTGGCATTATTATTATATATATAATTTTTTTTTTTTTTGCATATTATTGCTGATTCGGAACTCTGACTTATTGAACTCCGATTTGGATGCAATCCAAACAAAATATAGATAGTTGTTTTCTTTTTCCAGAAAGTGCCTTTCAGCTTATGAGTGATAAGACAAACAGGTATGTAATAAGTATGTAAATTTACATACTGTAAGGCTCATGGAACATAAACAAGTGTCATTTTATCATAAATAAGTATTTTATGTTGATTCATATGTGAAACTATTGCTTTGTTAGCTTTTCAGAAAACTGAGTTTTTTTGAAAAATATTCATTCCTGGGAGAAAAGGAAAAAAAAATAATTAGCCCTAAAAGAGTTAAATTTAGATAGTTATCTTTCAATAATGCAGTCAAATATATAAAGACAACTGGTACAGAGTTTCTTAATAGGGACCAAGTATGCTTTTTAATGTTAAAATCCTGAAAGATAAGCTACATTGATTATCAAAAGAGTTTTTGAAATCTGACATCCTATAGTTCTCTCATTTTGCCACTAATTTCATTTTAGTATGGAGGTCATTCAGTCAGTGTAGCTTCCCAGCAACAGCTTCCGAGTCGAGACAACAGAGACAGAAACCATTTCCTGTTCCTTTATCAGGCAGCATACACCAAAATGAAAGAGTGGTTCGGTACTATATTTTGTGGGTAACTCATACCCTCTGAAAAATAAGTTATTTTATCGTCCATGTTTCTAGATCAACAAAACATACCTCAGAATAGATACCAAAAAAACAAAACATTTACGCAACATTAAAAACATTAGAGAAAATTAGCACTTAGCTTGGCTTGTCATACTGATTTATCTTTTTGTAATGAACAGTTGCCAACACACAGGAAGGCACCACATCATCAGAACAAACTTCTCTGGTCCAAAATGAACACATACAAGTTTTTTGTTTATTGCTGCGGTCTACACTCTTTAACTGTGTCCATGTAGCTTGCTTGAGAGAAAAATTCCAAAGGCTGGTTAAATTCTCACATTCTCATTGTTAACTACAGTGAAACACCAAATACTAGTAAAGAGCAGGGTGTGGTAGTTTCTTTTTTATCATTTTATTCAAATGTTATTTGCAAAAATGATTCCAGTAAATGATAGCTATGCCAGGTACCCCTCCTTCTTTCTCTTTCTCCCTATAATCAGAATATTCTTGCTCGTACTTAGAAATTAATTATTTTTTTCCTTGACCTACAGCTGTGTCTTTCTCATATTTTAATGTTTATGTTTATAAGTGCTTAATCTCACACTTTATAGTATTTAATATTCAAAGTTAAAGCTAAAATACTTTTACATATCTGTATGAACACCATAACCAAAACCAAAATGAAAGATAAAATCATGGTAAAAAATTACGAACAAGACACTGCCAGGAAGTACCAAAGAAAATTAGTTGTAAAAATGACAAAACAAGTTTGGAAAGGAGTTTACTTATTCACAAATTTTAATTGATGTTGTGTTGAAAATGACAACTTTTTAACCCTTTGCATCGTAACTGGAAGGTTATGACCTCTGAGGACACAGCTACGCAGGTTGCTGCCCTAAGTATGGGAGACACAAAACTTTGGTACCCATAGACAACCAAAATGGCAATGAATTTGACTCAAAAAATATCACAACTATTAAAGTACACCCTCGAATAAAAAAAAATTGATTTTAGAATCGGGGTCCTGGTTTAGAAGAACCCCCAAAGCCTAGCATCTGATTAATGCAAATAAAATATACAGAATTTACTGAAAAACAGATTCCTAACTGGTACACCAAGCATACTGGTCCTTGGTAAAGTCAGGTTCAGACATAAGTCTAGAACAACTGCCTACTTCCTGTGAGGATGGGTCTTAAGTAGGTATCAGAACTGGAAGGGATGGGATTTCCAGTGGATGAACAGAAATCATGTCAGAGGTCCTCCAGCCTGTGGTCTTCAGATCTGAGGACAAAAGAAGAAAAGGTGTAAATGACAGGTGGAATTACCGTTGCCAGAGAAGCCCTGAATACGCCCCCTTATGCATGTGAGTGTGAGCACATATAGCCAAAAAAATACTATAAACAGCTATGACAAATGTTTGGTATAAAACTAAATAAAAGGTAGAATTAAAAATACATAAAATCTTACAAATGCACAATTCTGAAAGTCTTAAAAAAAAAAAACGTAAACTAGGGAAGGGGCTTTATGAAAAGCTAAAAGGCATCATTTTAGAGTCCGTAACTCTATCCAGGCTCATATTTTTTATTTTATTACCACTCCTATCATGTGACTGCTGCATGATTAGGGTTACTAAGAAATAGAATCAGATGGATGTGACCAAGGGCAAACAGTACATAAAATGTGATGCCAAAGGCAATCAGTGTCCCTATTTAAGGAAGTGACTTTCATTCAAACTTAATTTGTTTTTGACACATTATCAGACTACTTATATTCTGACTGTAATGACTCTTTCTGAAGCAAAAAGGAGATACCAGATAGGCAGAATTGACAAGGAGATGAAAAATACTAACTGGAATAGGCAAAAAATCATGATCAGAAAACAGCCCAACAGACAAGAAACTAGAGATTACAAAGAGAAGCCAAGTTTCTAAATTAGAAAAAAATGATTGTTCAAAAACAAAGCTAAGGAGTCTTTAACCAGGAAGAAACATTTATAGAGTGAATACTTTGTGCAAAGATTTGTATTTTACAAGGAAAATCCTCAGACTAGGCTGTCTGAAACACTGCATCACCATCTTAAATACTGATCGGCCAGTGATATCAGTCATTGATACACTGGTGAGCCACACTACTGTGTATTTAAAATGATGCTAAATACAAAACCAGAAGTACAAAATGAATAAAAAAATTGAGGAAAAAACCTAGATTAATAAATGTTTTTCTTTTTTTCTTGTTTTTACTTGGCTGTAATTTGTTTACTCTACTCTCAGCATTTCATTTACACACATATATGTTATTGTTAGTCCTGGATGTAGAGGTAAAGGACAATGAACGGAAAGGGCAGCATCAACAAGAGGTGCAAGACCAAGGGCTGTGAGAGGTTCCAGAGAGTGGCTGTTGTGTCTAGTCAGTTGATTTACCCCATGGAACCTCACATGAATGGAAAGAGGCACAGCTGGAATGAGGCAATGTCAGAAGGGTCAAGACATGGCAGCTTCCAAGTGAAGTTAAAATGCCCTGGGTAAGCTGTGGTGACAGGTTGATGTGTCAGGTTCAGAATTGCGGTGACTGACAGAGGTAGCAGTTCATGGTCCATCTCGTGGAAAGGTTACCAATAGTAGTGGCAGTTTGTGGCCCACCTGGTGGATTAGGATGCAGCAGGGCACAGCCTTGAGTTCCCAGGTCCTGATAAGGACATAGAAGGTGAAATAGATGGCAACAAGACACACAGAGAAGCATGGGCATACTATCCTGTCAAATTAGTTTAGGTACTGATCAAGAGCCAAGATTGATACAGAGATGATGAAAATTAAACTAAAGGTTTCTTATTTAAACAAGTTTATAATCTAAAAGAATGATTCAAAATAAGGTCATAGAGCAGTTGGCAAATACTCAGACAAGCAAGAGGCAAAAGTGCCAAAGTCGAGATTAGACCAAGAACAAAAACACTAAACACAATTAGTCATCTATGAAAACAAAAGTAAGATCAAAATACATACAAACTCAGGATATTTCAAAATGCGAAGAGGCCTGCTAGATGAGGGCAGTCACACATTTAATCTAACCCAATGCCCAACTGACCTCTTGAGCTTCTCCTTTCTTTTTAACTTTTCACTTATCATCTCATTGCCACAAAAACATAATTTTCAGATTTTATACTTCCATCTAGGCAGTACACAAAGGTTACGGAGATTGTCTTTGGGTTCTCTTTTGTTTCCTGCGATATAATAGATCATATAGAAACTAATTAAATCATAATAAATAATTTAAACCAACCATTAAATTTAGCAAAGAACCAGCTGCCTTTTTTTCCTTTCTCATCCATCTCAATATATAAAATGAATATATGCTCAGAATTGTCAGTTTTTGAATTAACTTCTCTTGTGGCAAATATTCCATTTACTGTACTTTCCCTATACTTCTATAGAAGCACTTTCTCACTGTTTGTGTATGTGTGTGTGCATGTGCGTGTGGGCACATGTGTGCACATATATGCAGAAATCTGTCTGTGTCTGAGACCATGGGTATTTAAATTTCAATTCAGGGAAAAAGTTGCAAAATGTCGGTTTTGGCAAAATAATTTCAGCATTTCTCACAGGGTCATAATGTAAATAAAGGTTAACACATCAGTAGCCTCATTCCTCTATGCTAAAATAATAAATGTATTGTTTTGTGCCCAAGGAAACCTTGACTTATTTTTTTCTGAAGATAACGTCCAAGTGGACACTGGAGGTTAGGAACGTGAACAAGTATTATATATAATATTGAATTAACCAGAACCTGACTTTTCCTCAGATGATTAAGAAATCCTTGAAGACAGTGTATGGGAGACATGTTTGTCTAACGCCCACCAAGTAACCTAGTTCTTATCATCATATTAGGGAATGATAACAATCTATAATATTGTAAGGAACACCATAGGACCTAGTACACTATCATTTCCTATTGCTAATGGAAATGTCTTGCCTCAGCCTTCCAACTCTTTTTCAAAACTGCAATTAAAAAATCATCCTGAGGAAGACCAACATTGAAAGTGTACCAAAAAGAAGATTGGAAGAGGATGGATTACATACAACTACATGGACCTGCTGATTTTGGCTTGTGAATATACAATACGTCAGAACAGTGCTATCTTTCAGTCTTTGAGAAGTTAAAATGAAAAGGCCATAATATGTCTGAGCAGACATTTAACACTTTCTCCCAAATCAAAGTGTTACATACATACTGAGGGCAATCAGGGATGTTTGGGACAAATGGATGGAGCAGCTGCCTGCAGTGTACAACACTGGGCATGAAGTCACAGTGGCTGAGTGACTGGGTCTATTCAAGAAGGTGAATTATTAGTTTCATGTCTGGAAATTCTCTTCCTATTGTTTATTGCCATATAAGGAAAATTATAATATTGTTTTTGATAGAATGACAAAAAAAGTCTATTTGTGTAACAACACTCAACTAACAAGCTAATAATATATGAAAGGGTTCTTCCTAATGGAAAAAGATTTGTTTTTGCATAAAAGTTTTAAAGAGGTAGTTTGTAATAGGTGGAAAATGGGCAGGTCATTTTTAACCCGAGGGCAATGGATGCATAATTTGAAGCCAATAGGATGGTTAAGCAGGCATGTAAATGAAATACAAAAAACTGTATCTGACCCGAATACACATCCTTGTTAAAAATTATCAACTAAAATAAAAACTCTAAAATGATCCTGAACTTTAAGATATGAATTAAAAAGACTGAAAGGAATACAAAAAAGCAACATTATTAGATAAATGGTCAGAAAATAAATGGATAGACGCATGGATAGATGGTTGGATATATTTAGATTAGCTGTTGAAGTAAAGGTAGAACGAGACTAAAAAGATGGAAAACAAATGAAAACTCCTGTCATATGCTGCATGACTGAATATTTACGGAGTAAAATCTAACAGAGTTTGCCATCTGATATATCAACTCATTTTCAGCTACGCATGAAAGAATGGCATAAACAGCCAACCATGTACAAAGTTCAGCTTACTTCATTTTGGGTGAAGAAGTATTTACTTAGTATTTAAACTCTGAGGAATTGTATAATCTACAACAAAGGCTCTGTCAAGAATCTGCTAAGAACTAAATAAGCTGGTCTTTATTAGAGGTAAAGGGACAGTGTCTGTGAAGTATGTCCGTTTTGCACTTCCTCTGCAGACATGATGTCATTTGGACAAATTTGTTTTATCATTACAAAGCAGACAAAAACAGTTTAAAGCATTTTCAAGCAGGTTCTGTATTACCTGATGTTTAGGGTAAACTGCAACATAAACTAACTAAAAAACAGTACTAACAAGATGCCCTACTGTATGAGAAATAGCCTTCATGTTGTCTAGACTGAAGCTGCTTATTTTCTCATAATGTTTACATTCATAGTTACTGCTATTTGGTGCAACATACTGTATATTGTCAAATAAAATAAAACTGTTTGAAATGTCTGGACAGTGGCTGCAATTGGCATCACTTAAATTTCAAATGTGTCACACCACATGAGTCACTCACCTGCCTCACAAATAACATTATGAGGCTTTTTGAAGAGAAAAAACTGGTGTCCTCCACAGCCCTCTTTATCTGCATCAATTGTCTCTGAAACCAACATGTTTTGCCAGACCTGCTGATTAAGGCTTTGAGTTGTAAATCATAAGCTTCCTGATTTGACCTCCACCACTGACTTGTTCTTTCACCCTAAAAATGAACTTACCCTAGCAGGGTTCTATCAGCAAAACGACTAAATACTTATAGTGTGATTTTTACATCATTAGAGTTAAATGACAATATGTACCATCAAGGATCCAGAGCAAACAAGAATACAAGATAGTATCAAATTGGCAAACTCAAAAGTATATAAAATATAAAACTGTTATACACACAAGATAGAGCTTGGAAAGGGCCCAACATAGAAGATATAGAACAATACATGAGGTAAAGATATAAATTAATTTGGAACTAAAGAAATAATAGTTCAATAAAGCTGAAAATAAGCATGGTATATTGTAATTTCAGTGGGTTAATGTCAAAATAACACCCCTAAAAATGAAAAGAAATATGTTTTTAACCATAAACGTGATGGACCTTTATGAGCAGACCATATTATTGAGCTTCACGGCAAAAGAGTTACCATTCAATAAGAATTGTATAACAAAATGAAACAGAGAAGATCGGTGTCAGAAGGCATAACTGTGCCATTGTTTTATATGGAGTGAATACCACAGAGATGTGTTCTTGGGTGTTGGTGATAACTACTTTTTAAGTTAATAACAGATGCTTTAGGGGATTCTATAACTGACAGGAATCCTATATAGCTGAGTCACCCAAGATTCAATGTGATACCTGCATTTGGAAAATGACAGGACATCCATCACTTAAGAAACTATGTTCTTCACAAGCATCTTCTGTTTTAATGGATCGGCACACAAAATGGCAAAATCCCATAAACAAGCCAGGACTCTCCCTATTCTACCCAGAAAGGCCCTACCAAAGTCAGCCTTACCTGCTTACAAAGCAAAAATAATTTAAGATTAAACAAAGAAGGCACAAAAATGGTAGATAAAAATATGCTAGAAAACAAACCCTTGCTTTAACATAACATCTTCAAGATGCGTTTTAGAGCTTCTCGTGTTAAAAGTAGAACAAATGAAGCTGACAACTTCAAGACAGGGCAAAGTTAAATGCTTTCTTAAAACTACTGTAGAGAGAATGTTGAAAAGATGCTGAAACAGCCCTCTGATCATGCAATGTCTACTTAAACCACTGAGCCTTTAATCTTTCTGTCTGTAATTGGACATAGATGGTGGCCTTTCTTAAGTGTTTTCTGAGAGTGGTCTAGCTCTTCACCTACAGTGTCTCTTCAATTTTATGTCCATCCTTTTTTTTCCCTCACGTATCACTTGTCCTTTTGTGCATGCCCTTAAATCCGACTGTGTTTTATCAACTATTTGTTATTTGACTTTTTTTTAAATTTTCAGTGCTGCTTAGATAATTTTGCAGCCACCTTGCCCAAAGAACTAAAGACTATTTCAGCATTTTTTGTGTTATGTTTACCTGTATGTTTTATTTTTGTCTATTTTGAATTCTCCTGAGAAGACAAATTTCATGTTTTCTTGTGTAAATATCATTAAATAAAAACCATGAGCCATGCTTGACTCCTCATCCTGTTGCATCGTCCATTCTTAGCTTTATCCCTATTCCTAACACAGCTGCTTTAATTTTGTCTTCTTTTTTTTCTGCTTGTTGAAGTTAGTAAGTCGCACGTTCCTGCTTCATTCAGAAGAGTCCTGACATGATCACAATCTCACTCTTTGTAGCTCCTTTGGTTTATGCAGCCTTTCAATAAAGCCATAACAAAAATAAGTTTCAGTACCTGGTTTATCAGTAGTGTTGATTTTTGAAATTCACCAAAGCATTTTTTGCAGCAAATTTGCTGTGTTCGCCAGTGTACTTGTTTGCTGAATATTCTCCTGGAAATTCACCATGTAGCCAACTTATACAAACATTTTCTCTAAGCACCACATGATGTTTTTCAAGGCCAGCATATAAGACAAAGCTGGAGAAGCCATTTGCACAATTTTCACACATACTGTAAGTGTACGTCTTTTGAGTACATCTGCTTCTTGCATGTGTCATTTCACTACTCCAGACAGATTTACACCCCTCATGCATTTAAAAAAAAAAAAACTTGCAGTATTTTCATTTGAAGTGTACATTACATGACCGTATTGAGAAATATTATGAAAATAATTTGTTGTTCTGCATATATTTATTATGCATTGTATCATCACTTCAGGATTAAGCATGTTATGCTCCTCTCTACATAGCACAATCAAGTAGTAAATGGCAAGCAATAGCTCCCTGAGTGTATAATGCTGATCTATTGGAACACCGGCTCTCTGGGTGTGTCGTTACACACCAGTATGGATATATTATCTGCCGATACTCCAAAATTCATACTGAATTACTGGTACGAAGTACTGAAAACCAATCTTGGAGTTATGGCTGCTGCATGCTGGATCCATATAAGAGAAAAGGGTGCAGGCCAAATGCATACTCGATTGGCCAAATGCATTAGTAGCACCAAGTCAAAAAAATCCTTAAGAGGGCCCAACTCTACACAGAATCAGAAAACACAAAGGAACCTGGAAGAAAAAGGTGCAAAGCATCTGCACAAATAGATTGGCCGTGGCTTGCATGTCTTTTTGTGGTTGTCATGTTTATTTTGTTTCTGATCTATCTGTGCAGATGTTTTGCACTTTTTTCTTCCATCAAAATGATAGAAACCCCTTGTAAATAGTTATACATTTTTCATTATTATTATTTTTTCACAAGATTTAAGGTTTGTTTTGACTGTGCCACCCCCCCATATGCTACACACTTCATGGCTGGGCCAATGAGTACCCTAAAGATTATAGATCTATGATTGCAATGGAAAAAAATATATATATATATATCATTTTTGTTGTAACTAATTGCTAATTTGTGGCAATTTGTTGTATATTGTTTGCGGTTACTATTCTCTCTGCATCTATTTTTGTTTGAGAGAGTGATGAAGTAGTTAGCTCTGCTGCTTCACAGCTCAAGGTCACATTTTCTGCAACCATAGTCAGTCCAGCATAGTTGGCAGACAAGTCCCTTGCCGTCAGGGACACTTAAAAGAACATTGTACCATTATAATCCATTCAAAACTAGTTTGACTTCAATTCAATCCGGGTGAGTCTGGTGAGGTTCCTGAATATTTCCATGATTTTGCAGAACTCGCTGTGAGGGAAATTCTGCACGGTTTTCTCACAATTATTAGTCAGTGTATGTTATGTTTGACAACTACTGTCCATACCACACACTTTCCAATTACTATCTCTTTTAAGAAAGAAACTTTTCAAATCCATTTCTCTATTTTTTAGCATTCCATTATGTCAGATCTGGCCATCAACCTACTTTAAGTCTTAAATCTTGCTTTAGCATCCAAATGTATTCTTTACTGCTGGCCACTAGTTAGTCGGTCTCTCTCTTCAATCCCCTTTTCTTAATTAAACACTGCTCAATAACTGCTCAACTATTCTAGAAACTTTATGTTACTTCTTGCCAAGAGATCATAGCTAGTCCAATTCACAAATGTCAGTCCCTTTCCATATATTTGTTTTACCTCCAATCTCTTTTTCACTGTACTGATAACTTCTGTTGACTGAATTATTTTATACAATTTTACTCTGATCTTCTCAATGTGGATTTCCTGTTTCTGACCATACTGTTGCCTAAGTCGGCTTAATTCAAACACATGAGACTCCTCTTATCCTGTAATGTGTCTTTGTTTCCCTAATTACATAAAGTTTATGTATTTCAACTGGCATCATGCTACCTGTTCACACAGATTTCTGTTTAATGTAAACTTAAAGCCTTTTATCTTGTTCCTGCTGTAATGTATATAGAGCATAAAGATGTTCATGATCAGCCTTTACATCTACACAATAGTTCTTTATCTTGATAACTGCTGCCCTTTAAAACCTAAACTAAATAATTTTCATCATGTCTGATATTGCTATAATTTCTATATCCATTATTTAAACTTAATGCACCAGCTGCTCTATTAAATCTTGATGGTAATCCATAAATTACCTCCTATTTATGAGCTGTAACAAAAGTATATTTCGTTATTTGATCATATCAGACTTCACACACTAATAATGTCAATGGTGTTTTTTTCCTGACAACAGTAGTCCATTGGTTTCAGACTATGAAGTGTTTAATTTAATACCTGCTATGTTATAAATTTTCCATTATGGTATCTAACATCATCATCACATATGCATCACCAATGCAACTTCAGTACATTTTTTTGTTAGCTTTATGGTTTTTCATGTATTTATTGGGTCTTTTAAATACATTTTCTAAAATATTTGTCTGGCCTTAACACATATTATGAGTAGTTTTATTATATTTGGAATACAGCAGGGGTTTCTAAACTTTTTTTTTTAATCTGAGGACCCAAAATAGAAAATTTGTACTGTACTGGGATCCAAGAAGAGAGTTAATAACAAAATGACACCAGAGTCATAAACAGGCAATTAAAACGGCAATATAATAAAAAGTACATGTTTTTTTTTGTTTCAAGCATAGTTCTCACCTGAATATTACTAAAAGAAAAAAGTGGGAAACGATACTCCGTTTATTAATTTCCTAAACCTGCTTATCCTGAGCTGAGTCAAGGGTCAACTGGATCCCAGAAAACATAAGTCGCTAGCCAAGAACAATCCCTGGACAGGGCGCCAGTCCATCACAGACTCATACATAGAAACACACCAAAACATGGGACAACTTAGCATAACCATTCTAATCATTTACATGACTATGGAAAATGGGAGAAAACCAGACCAGAGGAAACCCATGCACACATGGGGACAACATGCTAACTCAAGACAAGGAGCACCTGGGGCTTAAACCTTAAACAGTATTAGATTCCAGAGGTATATTACTGCCAGAGGAAATTCCAAGTGTAAGACTTACTAAAGCTGATAGAAAGACATTCTGTAATAATACAGAATAAATCATTTTAGATATGTCATTTCAAATTTGCTTTGTCTTCTGCTGTGCAGACTGTAGTTCACAAATAAACTGATTTGAACAATTCCCCCAGAAGCTGTAGTCACATAACTCCATTTCACCATTCCACTCCATTGCACTCATCATTATGCTGTTCATTCAGCAACTATAATAACAATGCTTTCTGACAGCATGGATGTGTCGAACTTTATTTATTGCACACTCCTTAGGGGTTTAATTTCCTGTAATCAGTACGATTATCAGAATGTTGCTTCTCATGTTTTGTCTTTGCCATTTATTCTAATTCATTCTTGGCTCAATTTGCTTCTTTTCTTGATTATCTTTAATTCTAGCCGATCACGCCCCACTGGGCATAAGAATAGTAAAGGTGATACTTGATTAGAATAATCTTGACCAAATTTACATTTCATTTAAATATTCATAGCTTGATTGCCCCGTTCTATGGTTATTTCATTATCCATTTTAAAATTGTTATATTGTACAATTCTGTATTTAGATGCCATGGTGTTACATTTAAACACTTTTCACTAATCATTCCCAATTTCTCTGGCATTCAGGATATCACTTTTTATCTATCACTTTTATAGAATTTAATATTCCCTTCAAAGATCTGAAATTTGGCTTCTATCTTTGTCTGCTGTATATGCTTCTGGTGTTTTACTCATTTAGTGACCACTCATTTTCTGTCATTGGATTGCAAATGATCTTCAGAGGAGAAAATCATTTGTTTCTCATTTTTGTCATTTTGTCTTCAGCTCTTGGATTTTGTTCATTTTATTTGTTTGTTACAAAAGATGACAAAAGGTCTGACATTATTTATTATAATATCATCCATTACATCAACAAAAGTTGTAAATACAGAATTTTTATAGCCTCTGTAAATATAAATTACATTTAGAAGCCTAGAGTGCTGTACATAATTTAAAAATATTTCAATTTATTATACTTTTTGATAAAAGAAGTCTATGTTTTGGAAACATTTAGTCCCCTGCACCTAAGCAATCTCGCAAACCAAGTACTGCAGTTACAGTCATATTTCTTTAATTTTTTAGAAAAAAAAATATATATATAAACAATTTGTAACTATGTACATCTAATTATGTACTCATCCATACCTTTACTTTCTAAATGTTTTTTCATTCCATTCCTTGAAACAATTTCTGCTTTCCACAAGGCACAAAGAAACCCTACATTTTGTACAATAGATTTGGGTTTTTATGTTGCAATTCATAAATCTTCTCTTGCCTTATATTGTAGTTGTATCACAGAAAATTAGTGTTTTTTTTATTTATTTGGTTTTTTTTCTTGCATTTCACATCTGGATACAATTTTAAAAAAAAACTCAATATAGTCAAAACAGAACATAAAGTAACATTAAAACATTATGTATTATGAAATAAACATAGAGACTATTAAAGATGTTCTTTGACCTTGGTATAGTGTTTCCACAAGCCTGAATAATCCCAATCGAACTAGATCAGCAAATAACCTTCTTTTATAGAGAAACTAGCTGTACCCCGTGGCTACGCCCACATAGTAATGAAACAGGACAAACTTTAAAAAATCAATAGACGTTGGCACTGTATCTGATCGATTTCAGCTCTGACGGGAGATTGTTCCCCACGTTGGGAGAAAAGTACATACCCGTGATATCTCTGGCAATCAGCATCTACCCTCTGAAACAGATGGAGCTCGGATCTCTCTATCAAAAACGTCAAACATTACTCCTTAACAATTTGTAGATGATAATGTCTATTGAACAAACAGGTATCGCTAGCTAAGCGGAGGCAAGGTGCACTCCAACACATGGCGAGACGTAGACCAACTCGAACAAAAGCTGGCCAACGAATGAGGAATGCCCCGTCCCCCTGCTCTTGGCCCACAGCCACTCTCTTGGATTTGCATAAATACATCGGTACCACAAGCGAACTATGGTACTTAGTGGGTTGAGAGAAGTTCCAAAATGAAACGGAAAGTTCAAGCAAATTATAGAAAACAACCAGATCTAAATCTGTTAAGTAATTCTCTCTTGAAAAGCAGACAGACATACAGACAGAATACAGTTGGACTACGAAATTTTTAAAATCGTTGCTTAGTGAGCACCTATGCACCAAGGGTAACCTACATTCCAAATTTCAAGTCCCAAGTCCTTATGGTTCGGGAGATTTTGTGATGAGTGAGTCAGTGGCTTTATTGTATATATACTGTAGATGAACAACTTGTTAATCAACAAATGAAATACACATGGTTAGATACAGTGGACTCTTTTTAATTAATGTATAGGTTGTAGGGGTGCACTTGCTTTTTAACACATGGCTTCTGCTTGTTGACTTGTGTTTTGTTAAATAATGAATAATAACGTAAAATATGTTATAAGTTCTCTGTTTCCTGAGCTTAGACTTACCAAGCTTTAGGACATGGTGAGGACTAAATGGTTGTTAATTATGTCCTGGTATGCAAAACCACAAATGTAAAGGAGGGAGTTCATGAATTTACATAAGTAAAGACTTTTTTAACCTCTTATGCCCTAAGAGTCTTTTGTATTTTTGCATCAAAATGACATACCCAAAAATAAATGCTTGTTGTTCTGCTTGCATAACAAAGGAGCTGCAAAAATAGTGAGTATAACATTCGAAATTAAAAAAACTTTTTTATTTGATTAAAAAAATGTCAACTAAATACAACACAAAAAAGTGACACATTTAGGGATTTCTGTCCAAAAAGCTGGACTTTACAGTACATAACCAATATATTTTAGGATGTACAATCATTGAATCAATTTTCTTTTGTGTCCCAAACTGTCAGCTATCACTGTACCAAGTTTAGATGTCATATCCCATAGCATTGCAAAGTTATACTGTTCAGCAGAAGGTGTCCCCCAGTTTGGAAGCATTTAGTCTCTTGAACCTAAACAGTCTCTCAAAACAAGTATTGCATTTACAGGTATATTTATTAGAAAAAATATATATACACACAAACACACCCACAGTATATATCACTCTGAAGCAAAAAGTAAATAATTTGTAAGTATGTATGTATAATTATGAAATCATCCTTAAAATAATTTTTCATGCCAGTCCTTGAAACAATTTCTGTTTACCACTAGACACAAAGAAACATTTCATTTTGTACAATAGATTGCCGTTTTTCTGCAGCAGTTCACATGTATTATCTTGCCTTATGTTGCAGTTGCATCACAGAAGTTTAGTGTGCTTTTATTTATTTATTGTTGTTTTTTTCTTTCAGGAATAAACCGAATTCATATATATATTTTCATACCATCTACTTCTGGTGGTGGGTTATGGGGATGGAGACAGTGCCTTTCCTAGCAGCCCTGGGCGCAGAGAATGAATCAGCTCTGGGCAGGACCACACAGAGCTAGTCACATACCCCATACATACACCGAAACCAGTGTTTGTCGCTGTCACTGGGCACATGAGACTTGGTAACAGTAAAATGTCCCCACCAAAGGGATTGCTGTGCAAGATTTTGTATCCCACCCTTTTAACCCCAAGCCAACCACATTCAAAGGCTGCTCTTCAATTTTGAAAGTACAGTGTAACAGTTTTCACTGGTACACTAAGAAATACTGCCGATACTCTATGTTAAAACTAAAAGAGCAGTGCTCAGAAAACAAACATACAGAGAACATGCAGCATACAGCCTCTAGGTATGGTAATTGAACATCCAGAGCTTGAATTGTAAAACTGCATGCCAAAGCACATCAAAGTTATACTATGAGCAATAGTAGTATTGAGTTCTTCAGCAAGCATGTCATTCTCAATACTGTACAGTCAAAACTGCGAACAGAATCTGACTTAAGATCTTCATATTCTGTATCACTAACACTGCAATAATTGAATAAGATGAAAAATAAATACAAAATGGAAGAGCTTTCATTAAAAAAATAATAACATTACATTCACCATTCAACAAAAAAATATATTTCTTTTTAACAGGCTCTGAAAAATCACCACTTAAGTAAAAAAAAATCTTAGCCTACTTTCTATCTATCGATCTATCCCTCCACCAAAAAAGACCTGGAGGGAAAGCTGAGTTGCCCAGCCAAATCAGAATAACGGTCTTGCAGCTCCCTTAACTCAGCGCGTACTGACCTTCTCCTGATCTGGACGAAGCTCCTTAGCTGGTGAAAGGATCGGCTTTTATCCCAGGTCAACCACCACCTAACCCGAGTCGAACACTCCTTTCTCTCCCTGGTCACGCAACTAACATAAAAGATATCTATGTCAGTTGCGCAGCATGAATTCATTAGTTGCCCACTCCCTGCAGTACTAGCATTCTGTAACTTTTCTAGGACTTCCTCAACTGCTTGTTTTCTTTTTTTTTTTTGAGGAAAAAAATATTTCCCTAGTAGAATCTTCAAGTCTTATTGCATGTCAACCAAACAACCCCTTGCACTCTGACACAAGCTTGTGTGTAGTAGTGCATAAAGAATCGCACACATAATTTATTTGCTACCTTATATGCATAACTATGACATGTAATATGAATGACCAATCACAGACAGCTATAAAGCATTGAAATACTGTGAACCTCTCTTATCCAATGGTAATAAGCCCTTCAATGTATGTGTCTAGATGTAGGTGGGATCTTTGATAAAACAGATTCATTCAACTGTGATGCGTTGCTTGCCGTGTCATATATGTGTACATTTCTCATATTTTACTAATGAAAGAGAGAAGACAACACAAACTTATGACTTATTTCAAACAAGACACTTTTGGGTATGTAAAAACATCATTATCGCTTTTGATTGACTTGTGGGGTTATTGCAACATACGCTTACAACTTTGAAATGTGGTGGTGTTCTAAATGGCAGTGAGTAACTGGTTACTTTACATTTCTAACTCTCAAAAATATCTTTTATTAACTGGTAAAGAATAAACATAATATCATGCTCAAAGCAACTGGTCAGGGGAGACAAAAAAAATAAATTCACTTAAATTCCAAATAAAATAAATCTGTGAGTTCAATATGTGATATCAGAGGAAATAAGCTAGTGAAAAAAACAATTATTAATGTCTGTCTATTTTAAGAGTTTAATTTGCAGCATTAACAACTGTGTTAAAACTGTTTCGTCCTTTATTTTCTACTGCTGTAGATAACATGACGTTATTTTTCTTTCAGTATGGACAATACAAAAAGAAAGTTTTTGTTTCCTTTACAAGTATGAAACTCCACCTAGTCTTTGTCCATATGGAAACTGCATGTTCTCCCATTGGCTGTGAGTGTTTTCAGGGTGTTCTGCATCCAAATGATGTGAAATTCAGGCTGATTTACAATTCAAAATTTGTTCACCGTGAGTGAGTGTGGGAGGGTGTGAACTTGCATTGAGTTGGACTTCTGTCCTGCTCTGAGTTGGTCCCTGCCTTCTACCTGATGCTTTCACACTCCATGTAACTCTAAAATAAGTCCAAAAAATGAATGGATATGTGTTCTGAAGGTTTCTTTTGACATTTTTAAAAAAGTATTTGCACACCATTTCTCATAACCTGCTCATTGTAAAAGAAAATTAGACAGGTTATTTCTTCTTCTAAATCTACCTTTTCAAGCAGATTTAACATAACACCAGCTGTCATGACATTCATTCTAAAAGTTAAATCAGCAATCCTGGTCATGTTAGTCTCCCAAAGCTTAAACATTTTTGGGAAACTTCAATCTTCAAGTTTTAAACTGGCATTAATAAAATTGTTGAAATAATTTTATTTCCTTAGGTTCAGATATTCTTTCTACACAACAAGGCTGTTCTATTGTTAACCATAACATTTAAGTAATGTTTTGATCCCTTGATGTCCAAACTTTTTTAAAGGTTATCTGCAGTTATTAAATTGCCTCCTTAAATCATAAGATGATATTAAAGAGAAGGAGCCACCCTCTAATCGTTTGACCTGTATTTATACTTGTGAGCCTTCCACTGCTTTATTAATGTTTTCTGGCATATGACCTCAGAATCCAACCACTGTTCACTTCATTGTTTCTTAGAAGGGTGCTTTCTCCAAATTGTATGATCTCCAAATTACTCAATATAAACATCCTGTACCATCCTGAATTTATTTACTGATGACAGTTGTGGCTTGAAATGTAGAAAACTGGTACAAAATTACAAGCTGGTCTTTAGAATTTATCTGAAGAATATTTTATATCTAACTTTTTAAAAATAATTCTTCTTTAAAAAAATGTTTTTGTATTCTATTTTTATCTTTTTCAGTTTCCATATGCTTAAAGTGGTAATTCTGTAGCACCTTCAACTGTTCAGCTGTGCCCTGGTTTACAATACCTCACAGAGATGACTATAAAACATTACTGAGATAAGCAGTTTGGACAAGCAGAGTCGATGTCACACACCGGAGACCCTCCCTTAGGCTCTAACAGGAACACAGAAACATTAAGTATCGAGACTGACAGTCAGTTGGACAATAAGGGAGGCAGACACAGCTGATATAACAAGTAAAAAGGTGAGACAATATAAATAAATGCATACAGACACTGCAATAATTGAATAAGATGAAAGATAAATACAAAAGGGAGGATCTTTCATTAAAAAAATAATAAAATTACATTCACCATATGGCACACAACTTCTAAAAAAATCTTCTGAACAAAAAAGTCTTTTTTTCTTTTTAACAAGCTCCGAAAAATCAGCAGTTAAGTTAAAAAAAAAGCTTAGCCTACTTTCAATCTATCGATCTATCCCTCCACCAAAAAAGACCTGGAGGGAAAGCTGAGTTGCCCAGCCAAATCAGAATAACGGTCTTGCAGCTCCCTTAACTCAGCGCGTACTGACCTTCTCCTGATCTGGACGAAGCTCCTTAGCTGGTGAAAGGATCGGCTTTTATCCCAGGTCAACCACCACCTAACCCGAGTCGAACACTCCTTTCTCTCCCTGGTCACGCAACTAACATAAAAGATATCTATGTCAGTTGCGCAGCATGAATTCATTAGTTGCCCACTCCCTGCAGTACTAGCATTCTGTAACTTTTCTAGGACTTCCTCAACTGCTTGTTTTCTTTTTTTTTTTTGAGGAAAAAAATATTTCCCTAGTAGAATCTTCAAGTCTTATTGCATGTCAACCAAACAACCCCTTGCACTCTGACACAAGCTTGTGTGTAGTAGTGCATAAAGAATCGCACACATAATTTATTTGCTACCTTATATGCATAACTATGACATGTAATATGAATGACCAATCACAGACAGCTATAAAGCATTGAAATACTGTGAACCTCTCTTATCCAATGGTAATAAGCCCTTCAATGTATGTGTCTAGATGTAGGTGGGATCTTTGATAAAACAGATTCATTCAACTGTGATGCGTTGCTTGCCGTGTCATATATGTGTACATTTCTCATATTTTACTAATGAAAGAGAGAAGACAACACAAACTTATGACTTATTTCAAACAAGACACTTTTGGGTATGTAAAAACATCATTATCGCTTTTGATTGACTTGTGGGGTTATTGCAACATACGCTTACAACTTTGAAATGTGGTGGTGTTCTAAATGGCAGTGAGTAACTGGTTACTTTACATTTCTAACTCTCAAAAATATCTTTTATTAACTGGTAAAGAATAAACATAATATCATGCTCAAAGCAACTGGTCAGGGGAGACAAAAAAAATAAATTCACTTAAATTCCAAATAAAATAAATCTGTGAGTTCAATATGTGATATCAGAGGAAATAAGCTAGTGAAAAAAACAATTATTAATGTCTGTCTATTTTAAGAGTTTAATTTGCAGCATTAACAACTGTGTTAAAACTGTTTCGTCCTTTATTTTCTACTGCTGTAGATAACATGACGTTATTTTTCTTTCAGTATGGACAATACAAAAAGAAAGTTTTTGTTTCCTTTACAAGTATGAAACTCCACCTAGTCTTTGTCCATATGGAAACTGCATGTTCTCCCATTGGCTGTGAGTGTTTTCAGGGTGTTCTGCATCCAAATGATGTGAAATTCAGGCTGATTTACAATTCAAAATTTGTTCACCGTGAGTGAGTGTGGGAGGGTGTGAACTTGCATTGAGTTGGACTTCTGTCCTGCTCTGAGTTGGTCCCTGCCTTCTACCTGATGCTTTCACACTCCATGTAACTCTAAAATAAGTCCAAAAAATGAATGGATATGTGTTCTGAAGGTTTCTTTTGACATTTTTAAAAAAGTATTTGCACACCATTTCTCATAACCTGCTCATTGTAAAAGAAAATTAGACAGGTTATTTCTTCTTCTAAATCTACCTTTTCAAGCAGATTTAACATAACACCAGCTGTCATGACATTCATTCTAAAAGTTAAATCAGCAATCCTGGTCATGTTAGTCTCCCAAAGCTTAAACATTTTTGGGAAACTTCAATCTTCAAGTTTTAAACTGGCATTAATAAAATTGTTGAAATAATTTTATTTCCTTAGGTTCAGATATTCTTTCTACACAACAAGGCTGTTCTATTGTTAACCATAACATTTAAGTAATGTTTTGATCCCTTGATGTCCAAACTTTTTTAAAGGTTATCTGCAGTTATTAAATTGCCTCCTTAAATCATAAGATGATATTAAAGAGAAGGAGCCACCCTCTAATCGTTTGACCTGTATTTATACTTGTGAGCCTTCCACTGCTTTATTAATGTTTTCTGGCATATGACCTCAGAATCCAACCACTGTTCACTTCATTGTTTCTTAGAAGGGTGCTTTCTCCAAATTGTATGATCTCCAAATTACTCAATATAAACATCCTGTACCATCCTGAATTTATTTACTGATGACAGTTGTGGCTTGAAATGTAGAAAACTGGTACAAAATTACAAGCTGGTCTTTAGAATTTATCTGAAGAATATTTTATATCTAACTTTTTAAAAATAATTCTTCTTTAAAAAAATGTTTTTGTATTCTATTTTTATCTTTTTCAGTTTCCATATGCTTAAAGTGGTAATTCTGTAGCACCTTCAACTGTTCAGCTGTGCCCTGGTTTACAATACCTCACAGAGATGACTATAAAACATTACTGAGATAAGCAGTTTGGACAAGCAGAGTCGATGTCACACACCGGAGACCCTCCCTTAGGCTCTAACAGGAACACAGAAACATTAAGTATCGAGACTGACAGTCAGTTGGACAATAAGGGAGGCAGACACAGCTGATATAACAAGTAAAAAGGTGAGACAATATAAATAAATGCATACAGACACTGCAATAATTGAATAAGATGAAAGATAAATACAAAAGGGAGGATCTTTCATTAAAAAAATAATAAAATTACATTCACCATATGGCACACAACTTCTAAAAAAATCTTCTGAACAAAAAAGTCTTTTTTTCTTTTTAACAAGCTCCGAAAAATCAGCAGTTAAGTTAAAAAAAAAGCTTAGCCTACTTTCAATCTATGATCTATCCCCTCCCACCCAAAAAAAAAAAAAACACCTGGAGGGAAAGCTGATATGCCCTGCCAAATCAGAATAACGGTCTTGCAGCTGCCTTAACTCAGCGCATACTGACCTCCTCCTGATCTGGACTGAGCTCCTTAGCTGGTGAGAGGACTGGCTTTTATCCCGAGTCAACTATCACCTGACCCGAGTCTAACGCCCCTCTCTCTCCATAGTCACATGCCTAACCAAAAAGATATCTATTTCTGTTGCTACATGCACTCATTATTTGCTCACTCCCCACAGTACTCCGCATCAGCTTTGTCCTTTTAACCCACGGCCGTTGTCTTTCTTATTCCAGTTACTGTACTTCCAAAGCAGCACCGCAATTCCTAAACACCATACTCAGACCAGAACAACATCAGGACATATGCGTTTCCCTTTGAATGAAAACACGTACTAACCCGTCCACTCAAAGCCCAACAACACATGGCTGCTCCCCTTGTGCACCTTGAGAACACATCGGTAAGCGAACAAGTGCCTTTTTTTCTTTTATAATAACCCCGGTGCCTGTGAAGAATTAACAAATAAGGCAAAGTACTTTTAAAGTATCGCATTGTGAGGCTTTTTCTCACAATTGGCTCAGCATTTTTGTTGCTCTAGGTGAAATTGTAAATTGCAACCTCATCTTCTTCGCTTTCAGAAAAATCTAAGAATTGTCACTTCCAGATCTGTAAACCTGGACACAGTGCTGGGGACATCGAAGTATCGATGGTTTGGATACAAAACAGTGAATTTACAATTTGAAAATGTCAACAGGGATGGTTGATTACTCATAGCAACAACTGTTTACAAGACATTAGGCTTTGGAGGGATGCCATTTCAGAAAACAAGTAGGAATTTGGTGATATTAGCAGGCTTTATTTAATTATTCCCCTCAACATTTTTCTATGGAAGAACCCAAAAATCACATAATCATATTACTTTAACTACAACTGTAAACCCTGTAGGTCTCTATTTAAACTTCTTACCAAACATGTACAGTACCTTAGTGATAGTGGGAGTCTAATTAATCTTTCCAAGTTAGCTTTGTAACATATATGTATCATTTAAATTAATAAAATAAATTGACAAACCTAATATAATTACAAAATTCAATAAAATTCAAGTATAATGGTTATCTTTAAATCAGAATATTTACATACAATACCTATTTACTGTAACCTTACAAAGTTTTTTCAGTGAGAGGACTCTGGAGAACTGATTTAGAGTGCCAAAAGTGAAACTCATTGTTGGTGTTGAACAACAGAGAACGCTATTTGCCAAGTTTTAATGTAAAACCATTTAGGAGATGATTATAGATTGAATGAAATTAGCCTTTAGCAATGTGCACAAGAGCTGCAGTCCTGTTGCCTTTTTTTTTTAAATTTTATTTTGCCATGTCTGTGTCTTTTATGCTACAGTTTACGGATTATTTTTATTATCACCATCATTGTCGTTAATGTTGTTGGTGTTATTGTTGGGTTGTATAGGTTATCAGATATTAAAATCAAATATTGCCACTATGTGTAAATAATGCAAAACAATGTAATCAGACAGTCGTATTGAGTCAGAGGGTTCATACGTCTGTAATGTTAAAAAAAATACTGTCCCCCAAATTTTGCTGCCATCTGCAATCGTCTAGTTCACCTGAATGGTAGAGCCGGCCCTGTGGATGGGGCTAAAATGGCAGGAGTCCTCAGGCAATAACTACATTAGCTCACCTCCTGGTGTAAAACTAATCTTGTCCAAATAGGGCTTAATCTTTATACTGTACATTTTCATGATAATGCTGTGAGAGCTTTATCTGTACCTAAGTGTGGGTGGTATGGCCAAAAATTTATATCACAATATAATAAAAATGATCATGGTTCTGGTATATGTCATGGTATAATCCAGCGGTTCTCAAACTTTCGTATTTCGCGCCCCCTTTTTCTACCTGGAATAATTCTGTGCCCCCTGCATAATATAAGATAGATGAGAATATCCCATGATACAACTAACAAAGGTATGATACTCGTGCGGTGTCGCCATATCCTATCATTTTTACTTCCATAAGATTTGCACGTGTTCCGCTAACAATGAAATATTTGCAATTTATTTTTTTTAAAGTGATAACTGTTAAAATGCCTTGTGTGGTTTTTTGTTTTAATTCTAATCCCAAAAACAAAGAATAAATTATTTGTTCTTATTTAATAAATTTTTTATGTAAAGAAACGATTAAATATGTTTTAATTTTTAAAAATCTTATAAACGAGGACACCGGTGAAGTCAATCTGCGCAAGACAAACGTATTTTCGTCCGACAAATATTATACCGCTGTTAGTTGTATCATAAAAATAACCCAGTATGCACTAAATTATTTAACTCAATTTGGTAATATTGGCTACGCTGCCAATGTGGTGCAGTCGCGCCACATTATCACCTGATACGTCTCGAACTTTCTGGATTGAAAATACGCGACTATAAAAGCAGCAGCAGTGGCGCCGCTTGTCATAGAAACAAACTTCAAATAGAAAAGGAGCTCAGAGTGTCTATCTCGAATATCAAACCAAACCTGGACATGCTGTGTACTTTAAAGCAGGCACATATTAGTCATTAGATGTATGCCTTAGAAATGTTTTATTTTAGTTTTAGTTATAATGGATTCGTTGTGATTATATGCTTGCAAATTTAAATTTGAAATAAAAATGTAAAAAATTTATATTTGATGTCTTGTTCATTTATTTGATGCCCCCCTTTTACAGCTTCAGCGCCCCCCCAGGGAGGCACGCCCCACAGTTTGAGAACCGCAGGTACTTTTCAGACTGAATCTAGTATAGGTGCTTCTGTTGACTCAATTTTACAAGTTAACAGTTGGTAGTTCCATGATGTTTCTTTTCATAAGGTCCAAATAAAGTAGTAGTAATAATAATAACAATAATAATAAATTTTGTTAATAGAGTGCCCTTCCCATGTTCAAAGTGCCCAAATTTCCAACAACTAGGAACAAGCAGAAAAAATATCAAATATAGTAATCCCTCCTCGAATAGGTGAAAATCTGCGAAGTAGAAACCATATGTTTGTATGGTTATTTTTATATATATTAAGCCCTTATAAACTCTCCCACGCTGCTAACATTATTAGAGTCCTCTAGACATGAAATAACACCCTTTAGTCAAAAGTTTAAACTGTGCTCCATGACAAGACAGAGATGACAGTTCTTTCTCACAATTAAAAGAATGCAAACATATCTTCCTCTTCAAAGAATGTGTGTCAGGAGCAGAGAATGTCAGAGAGAGAGCGCGAGCCTGACAGAAAAGCAAACAATCAAAAAATCAATATGTGCTGTTGGGCTTTTAAGTATGCGCACCGCGATAAAGCAGCCGCAAAGAAGGGAGCAATGTGAAGGTAGTCTTTCAGCATTTTTTAGTCCGTATCGTCTAGGCAAACAGCCCTTTTGCTCACACCCCCTCCGTCAGGCACAGAGAATGTCAGAGAGTGAGAGAGACCGAGAAAAGCAAACAATCAAGCACTGAGTGGGAAGCATATCGTATATCATTGAGAAGTTTTGTTTAATACGTAATACATGCTCTGATTGGGTAGCTTCTAAGCCATCCGCCAATAGCGTCCCTTGTATGAAATCAACTGGGCAAACAAACTGAGGAAGCATGTACTTTAAATTAAAAGACCCATTGTCTGCAGAAATCCGCGAACCAGCGAAAAATCTGTGATATATATTTAGTATATGCTTACATTTAAAATCCGCGATGGAGTGAAGCCGCGAAAGTCGAAGCGCGATATAGCGAGGGATCACTGTAATCAATGCTGGATATAAAATAATATCAGTACAAAAAATTAAATAAAGGTAAATACAGAAAACACCAAGCTTTGAGTTAGAATAGCAGACAACTAACCACAATAAAATACAAAAATGCAAATACTACAAGAAAATCCTGAACAAATAACAGAATTGTGCAAATCATCCTTAGCACCTGGACCTACAGGTAAATGGAAAGGAAGTGTCAAAATGTCAGGCAAAATTAAATTAACAAACGAGTTTTAAATTATTTTTAAAACAAATATAATTTGAGTCAGTAGACATAATTAATGTATATTCAAAATATATTCATTGTGCAAACAAAATAGAAAGTAAACAAGAAGCATACATTGACATTCCATTTAAAAGACACTGAATCTTCAAAAATGTGTACTATATAGACTATACAGTAATCCCTCCTCGATCGCGGGGGTTGCGTTCCAGAACCCCCCGCGATAGGTGAAAATCCGCGAAGTAGAAACCATATGTTTGTATGATTATTTTTATATATTTTAAGCCCTTAGAAACTCTCCCACACTGTTTATAAATATTCTCCGCACAGTTATACAGTAAACCCTTGTTTATCGCGTTAATCCGCTCCAGACAGATAAATGAATTTCCACGAAGTAGGATTCTTTATTTATAAATCTAATATTTTCGCAGTTAGAGCATAGAAAACCTGTTTACGACCTTCTAAATACGTTTTTAACATTATTAGAGCCCTCTAGACATGAAATAACACCCTTTAGTCAAAAGTTTAAACTGTGCTCCATGACAAGACAGAGATGACAGTTCTTTCTCACAATTAAAAGAATGCAAACATATCTTCCTCTTCAAAGTGCGTAAGGAGCGGAGAATGTCAGAGAGAGAGTAAAGTAAACAATGAAAAATCAATAGGGCTGTTGCGCTTTTAATTATGCAAGCACCGCGATAAAGCAGCGGCAATGAAGGGATCAATGTGAAGGTAGCCTTTCAGCATTTTTTACAGGAGCGTCCCTATCTTCTAAGCAAACAGCCTCTGTGCAAAAGCCCTCTGCTCACATCTCCTCCGTCAAGCGCAGAGAACGTCAGAGAGAGAGAGAAAGAGAGCGCGAGATTAAAGCAAACAATCAAAAAATCATCAAGTGTGCTTTTGGATGCACCTCGATAAAGCGGCATTTCTTAGAGGAGCGTATCCACTAGGTAAACAGCTTCTGTGCAAACAGCACCTCTGCTCACACCCCCTCCGTCAGGCGCAGAGAATGTCAGAGAGGGTGAGATAGAGGCAGAGACAAGCAAACAATCGAGCACCACGCAGGAGGCATATCTTATAGCATTGAGGAGTTTTAGTTAATATGTAACACGTGCTCTGATTGGGTAGCTTCTAAGCCATCCGCCAATAGCGTCCCTTGTATGAAATCAACTGGGCAAACAAACTGAGGAAGCATGTACCATAAATTAAAAGACCCATTGTCCGCAGAAATCCGCGAATCAGCGAAAAATCCGCAATATACATTTACATATGCTTACATATAAAATCCGCGATAGAGCAAAACCGCGAAAGTCAAAGCGCGATACAGCAAGGGATCACTGTACAGTAAAAACAAAGTAAATAATAAATAAAACATATTTCTAGTTCCTTTGGTTCCTCATTCAATAAAAAAAACAAACAAGCAAGCAAAGCAAGCTAGACTTTAATATTGCTTTTCAAAACATCTTTATGAACGTAAAGAAAAAATAAAGACAACCCAAAGAAAATTTTCATCTCCATTTGGTGAATAGTGTCTTGGCAGAGGTTGTCAAATGAACCCTTACAATACAGCTTAGTAAAGAAAGCTTTCAGACTTGTCACACGACTGATTTTCAGCATCAACACTCTACAGAAATTGATTTTGGTGGATAATTTTTTTAAGAATATGTATTGATGAATAAACATCGCAATTTGTATGAAACAAAGTATCTTCTACAGTATTATATTGTTTGCTAATGTTAAAGATATAAAGCATTTCAACATACATGGATCAAAAGATGTAAAAATAATACCGACTCTTGCATACTTGTAACTCTTTAATACTTAAAGATTTCTCCTCATTTTTTAAAAAGAGTCTTTACTTCTCCATTCCCCTGGTGACATAAGCATGTACTTATTACTAATAGTTAATCTAAGGCTACTTTATTATCATTACAATCAGTGTTTCAAGTCGAACAAATAATCATACCATAATCCAAATCCATACTCCAAAAAACAAACTCAACAAGGTTTATCAAAATTGCAAAACATAAGACAGAATCCAAAACAGGCCAAAGGGTAGAAACAGGAATCCAAACTAAGCAAAAATAATGTATCCAAACTTCACAACCCAAAAGAGAAGCAAAGATCAAAACAGAAATGCACTAAACAAGGTTTCCCTCCATTACACAAAACAAGACCCAGATAAAAGGGGCCTGAGGCAAGAGGCAAATTAAAAGAAAGGGAGTGCACAAGTTGACTCTCTGGTTTTGCTGGACTCTCTCATAATTAGTAGGTCAAGTTCAAAACATTACAATCACCCCCGTATATGTGGCAAATTCCAAGTGAATCAGCGATAAAGTATATTACTTTTTCTAATTTGTTTACAGTTCAAATTGTGCAAAATTTGATCATGTTTTATTAATTTTCCTTGTTAATGACAAAATGTGCATGTTTGTTTAATATCCAAACTTACAAAGAACTAACAAGCTGAGGTAATACAGATTTACAGATTACAAGGCAAAACAAATAAGCACCAGTTAAATATATGTAAAAGAGCATTTACAGATCACTGCTTTCTTTTTTTGTTTGCATTCTATACTTTTTCCCAATTTTTTGGAAATGGTGTTGTACTGAATGGTGTGAGATCTTTCAGAACAACGTGGGGCTATATTTTCTCTATGGTAAAAAATCATTTAATAGTAATAAACATCCAATGTTATATTTTGAATAGTGCTAGTATTGATCATTATTAGTTTGAATATGTTTTTGTATACAAAACATAAATATGCTCAAGATGTAAAAAAAGGAGTTGAAACATGCTACTATGTTCGCTATAATGCAACCACCACAGACCAGCAATAAGATCACCCTTTCTAACTATTGAATGAGAAGCATCAGTGCTGTTTTAATTATTTTTTTTTACTATTAAATTATTATTTTTTGATAAGATTGGATTTTTCTGGTCTTTAGGGTCATAGGACTAACCAACTACTGATTTTGTTCCCTTAGGTTGTCTGCAAATAACCTTTTCAGCCAGTCATTGTCTTTCAGGCACATGTATACAGTATATGGTGTGAAAACATAAGAGTCCCAGCAAAGTGGGATTGGGAACCATCAGGTCCCTGTTTAATTAGGTCAATCAGAAAAAATAGTGAAAACAACTGGCAAACAATGGTGCTAAAACAACGAGAAAAGAAGGAAGAGCTCTTGAACATTCCTCCCAATCTTTTCCTCTGTGAGTCTGTGTAATGACTGCTTCCTGATGCTGGGTGGAGTTAAAGCATTGGTCCCTGGAAGGGAAAGGAGATCAGTTATCTTCCACCTGGCTTTCATCTGAACTACAAATAGAAAACAATGTTGTGTTCACAACAGCACCTCCTCTGTTTCCAGGGCAGTATTTCTTATCTGTCTGGAATCCTGAAAATACCACTTACTTGCATGTGCTTGAAATTATCTAGAATGGTCCAGATCTAATTATGCAATTTTCATTACGCTATAACTTATTAATTTTATTACATAGAAAATCACTCGAAAAATCCCAGAACATCGAGAAGTGTGCGAACTGACGACATGAAGAATCGTCTTCATGCCAAACTGAAATCATTCCCGCATAAATCAAAGTCATCCGGATGAACTGGATCTGCATAATTAGATATGGACCACCCTATATATATATATATATATATATATATATATATACGAGGACGTTCAAAAGTTTCCACACTTTTTTAACTCTGTTTATTAAGAATTTCAAAACAAATTACATCAATTTTCTACATAATCACCTTCGTTTGTGATTCAATTTTTCCACCGTCATACTAACTTTTTAATGCCCAATTATTACTCCTCCTGGAAACTTTTTGAATATCCCTCATATATATATATATATATATATATATATATATATATATATATATATATATATATATATATATATATAGTCAGGTCTGTAAGTATTTTGACAGTAACGCAATTGTCATAATTTTGGCTGTGTGCTACCACAATGGATCTGAAATAAAGCAAACATTATATGATTGAAGTGTAGAATTTCAAATTTAATTCAAGCACTTTAACAAAATGAGCAAGTTAGCAATGACAGATATTTGTCTGCATAACCCCCCAATTTCCAGGGGCTCAAAAGTATTTGGACAATTGACATACCTGGCATGTTCCATAGCCAGGTATGAAGGGATCTCTCTTTATTTCATTAACTATTAAGCAGGTGAAAGGTCTGAAATTGATTATAAGTGGGGAATCTGCATTTAGAAACTGTTATTGTGAGCTCTAAATATGAGGTCCAAAGAGTTGGCCATGCAAGTAAAAACATGCCATCATTACACAGAGAACACAAAAAAAGCCTTTACAGAAACAGTAGAAACAGCAGGAGTGGTCAAATCAACCATTTGGTACATTCTTAAAGAGAAGCAACACGCTGGTGAACTCAGCATCCTGTTGTGCAGGATGATAGCTGAATTCAGTTCTTGCTGAAGAAGAACCCCTTCACAACATTTAGCCAAACCAAGAACACTCTACAGGAGGTAGACCTACCATTGCCAAAGTCTACAATCAAGAGAATGCTTCATGAAAGTAAAGACAGAGGGTTTACTACAAGGTGCAAAACACTGGCAAACAACAAGAATTTTCTTTGTACAAAGTAAACTAAGATCAAAATTTACCAGAAATCTGAAGAGTGTGGAGAAGAGAAGAAATGACTCATGACCCAATGAATACCACATCATCTGTGAAACATAGTGGAAGGAAGTTATATGGCATGATCATGCATGGACGTGAATGGAAGTCAATCATTAGTGTTGCTCAGATTCAGCCAAATGCAGCAAAACTGATAGGACGATGCTTCACAGTACAGATGGACAATGAGCCAAAAACATACTGTGAAAGCAAGCCAAGTGCCTTTTAAGGCAAAGAAGTGGAATGTTCTTCAGTTGCTATGCTTCTTATTCTTCTTATTTTTTTTCCAATTGTTTCTTATTCTCATTCCCATAATTCTCTACTTTTGAACTCAAGACAGGATTATTGATGAATGAGAAGGGGGAGGATCTTTAATTTAAAAGCACAGAATTAATGGAATGTGTCTTTCCTGTTTGTCTTTTATGCTGAGATTTTTGGAGTATTAATAATAATATTTTAGGGAAAAAACATGCATTTTGAACGTTTTAAGTATGCTAACTGATAACAGACATGGGGATTATGAAATTAGAGTTACAGAAGAGTTTTTATTTTTCATTTTTGCTTTGATGTTTTTCACATTTGCTGTTGTCTAGGATTGGTCACTATTCAACCCAAAGGTTTTCTTTGTGCTTTCTTCATGAAAACATGGCATTAAATTTTTTTCGTGGCCACCACTACATTTGGGGTAAGTAATGTATAAAAAAAAATATATTTGGTTGGAGTAGCCCTCTAATATTAAGCTAATTGGTGACTAGTGTATCTGTATTTGGTGTGTCTTATGATGTACTGCCACCCTGAACAAAATTTGGTGCTTCACATCCTGATATTTGCCAAACTTTTAAGCTGCAATAATCACCACAGGAAAATGGGTAAAAGCTTAAAAATGTTATTATGATATTCTACACTCCTTTATTCACAGACCACAAAGCTAAAAATGACCATCACATAACCCACCATGCTGTTCTTGATTATTTTATATAAGTTTCTACAGTACTACCTTCTATGTAATGCTTACTATGAAGGATCAGAAAAACTGACACTATTTTATTTTGCAGTTGTATATGCTAATAAAAAATATAAGGTGCCATGTCAGTGATCACATCTCAGGCATTCTTGAGTTTATTTTATTAGATCATTTTCAAAAGCTCCGCAGTATATTTTATTTAATAGCAGACAATAGTCATCTGAGACATTCCTTAGAAATCAGCAGACTGGCATCCAGCATCAGCATCTTGAGCTCCTTAAGAGTATACTAGCTTTTCCTTTCTTTGGTCAAGGGAAGCACCTGCCTATTCCATCTTTAAGTCTTTTTCCCTTCCAGACACTTTATGAGCTAAACAGTGCCGCCACTTGAAAGTTAAAGGGATTTATTAAAGCAACTTCACAATGCGGCACTCAGGGCTCTCAGGAATCCATTTTCAGGCTGAAATAGCAGAATTAGTAATTTCTCTTTATCCGCTTTTGTCTTATAGTGGTAGTGCAGTGGTGGATGAAAGTGGGGGTTGCGCTGGGTGGGTGTGAGTATGTGTCTGCTGTCTTCTTGCTAATGAACCTCACCGCCGGCTACAGTGCATGGTTCACATCTCCCTGCTAAATACCGCTGGGCACAGCTGGGATGCAGAGTTAACAAGTCTGCTGATGCTGAAATTCTTGTATCTCTGAGCCACTGTCCCAGCAGACTAGCTAGCTGGGCTCATTGTTACTGAGACAGCACCCCTTGCCAGCATGTGGCTTAGTGCTGCTTTTGTGCTCCGACACATTAACTCTTCTGTGCTAGTGGCTGGATAGCAGCAAGCATTTTTACAGAAATTTGCAAAAGAAGGCAGACTGCATGAAATAGAGGAGATGGGAAAGCCTGAAGAATAAGAGTGAACATGAAGATCATGTAACACCACACCTGCTCTTTCAGACAGCATGGCCTTGGAGAAGCAAGGAAGCCCCCTTCCATACAGATTCCATCCTGCAGTAGACTGGATGATAATAAGTGTGTCCATTCAAAAAATCGATACTAACATCCATGGCCAAAGGTATCTATATGTATGCCCGTGGAACTGAAATGTGATTTTTTCAGAGCATGAATTCAGGAGGTTAAGATCACATGGATTAGGTATGGCAAACTAGCAAGGAGCAGGCTGGTTTGGTTTATAATTTCAGCAATCTCAGCAACATGACTGCCTTTAAGCAAATGAGTGATAACAAAAGTATGATGGAATGAGTATAAATAAATTAATACGTTTTGTTTTATTTTTAAAGGGTTTTGCAAGCTTGCTGCCACATGCCTACACAATGGTTCCAAAGGACAGTATTACATTATTTAAATGTGTCTTTTAATAAACCGGTTGTATCATCCAAAATCAGGCATGCAATTTAGATTCATTGCTGTCATCAACTGGTTAAATTACACTGGCATTATAGTCTCTCTCCCTCTCTCTTTATTCTCCTTTCTTCCAGCTGTCTGCGGCAGCCTAATATTGCCACTCTCTGATGGCAGCAGCGTGTAAATCTGAGAGGGATTTGAAACAGGCCGGGGTTGAGGAATGTGCACATCCTGGACCTGTTAGGTGTTTAGCATGTATGTATGGGGGGAGGGGGGGGAAGGGTTAAACTTGCAGAGGAATCGCTAAAGAGCAGGCAGCAAGATGCTAATGAGTTAATTTCTCTGGCTGTTCAATTAGTGTACATTAGCAATATGTTACAAAAGGCATGATTGCATGTGAGAGAGTATGAGACTGCAACCAATTTAAGCACCAAGGAGTATTCAAAAAAAAAAAAAAGCAGCAGAGACAAAGGAATATGTAGTAAAATGCAATAATTCATCAAGGAAAAAAAATGAGCTTGCTGAAATAGACTTATTGTTAACGTCTTTCTTTAAAATGCATGTAATTTATTTCTTTGCTTTTTTAAGATTTGAATATGGTTTCAGAGTTGAGTCTGCTTTCTCTTTGTATGTACAAACAAAGCCCATGAAGCTGATTTGCTCACAGGAAAAGGAGGGTTTTAGGAGGAGATTTGAAATTACCCGACTGCTGCAGTAAAACATTTTAGCATAACGATAAAGCCGACTTTTCACTACCAGATACAATGTTGCACATGCAGTAAAAATGTTACTAAATAAAGTGTCCAGCTCCAGAAATGGATGGATCGATGTATATATGAATATACACACACACTGAGCAGAAATATTAAATGGTATAAACACTGCATGCATGTATAAATATGTGCACATCCAATGAATAGCTACATAAAGTATAACCTGTACATTCACAAGAAAACATTATGATTATAAAGTCAGATTATCTCTGAATATAAAATGATATTAATGTTGACATGTCTAATTGCACACCATCACAAATAAATACATAAATTTCAATATTTTTATTATAAATTGAGTATTCTTTAAAAGAAAATGGAGGTTCAGAAAAAGGATGGATAGAGTATCCTGGTTATTTTAGCATCTTATTATTTATAACTAAGTAAATAATTGTTTTCAGCTCATTTTATTGCACATGATTTATGACAGCTGATTACTAACACAAGCTAAAGTGAAACGATAGATAGATAGATAGAAATGGATATTTGCAACTGAGTACTGCTATTTAACATATACTCTTTTGATATTTAATAAAGATTTTAGGGTCAGAAATTGGATGAATGTATTTATTAGTACACATGTATTGTATAAAAATATGTTATTGTAAATGTACAGAATGTATACACATATTAACATATTGCATGTTTACAACACAACAATCACATACCCGTAACAGTTTCAGACTTGCATGGTTTTAAATATACTGCAATATTTCATAAAAGCCATGGCATCAGTATATGGATGTATGCATTTATTTTAACACATATTGTATAAAATATGGAAGTGTATACGTTTAGAATATCTAAACATATAACGTATTTATAACAAGATATATACACTATCAATGTCAAATCTGCATGCTCAATGCATTGTAAAACTATTATGATTTTAACATCTGATATTAAAAAGTACATTAACATTTATTGGATATAGGTGCTTTCTCACAGATAGAAAACTGGTACTATTTAAGACAGACAGACAGAGATGGATTTATTTTGAACAAATATTGCTACGTAGCGTGTATGGTATTCTTGTGTTTGACTTAAATGATATTTTATTAAGCACAATGTTGCAGATTAAAGTTGGATGAAGAGATGTATTTATGTGAACACAGACTATTTCAAAAATCCTATCTGTATATTTTCTACACAAATATATTTTACAGACATTTACCTGTATAAGTGTAAAACATGATGATCATCTTCAATTAATTATGCTTTAATACATGCATTTTCTAACCTCCTTATCCAGATGAGAGTTTCAGGCCATCAATATGTAAATAAACATTAATTTTTCAATACATTTTATTAAACACACTTTATCACAGGAGTATCAATCTATGAATAAAACCTTTATAACTGAATTAGAGCATCATGGTATGTCTAGGATTCATACGACAGAATGAAATCATATTTGCAAAAGTGAGTGCATAATCATGTGTTCAAATCCATAGATGTACACATACACACACACCCCTATTTATATATCGAGGTATATTGAAAATATCTATTTAAGTCTGTCTGCTTCCAACTGCATGCTGCTGCCAGATACAGGCTCCAAAAGATGAAGGTAACTATGGAAAGATTCTAATATTAGACCTGCAGCCGCAGTATCTGTTTAGAAGAAATGAATGATAAATGATGTTGGTGCACTGTGCAATGTGTGCATGCGAGGTAGGGTGTCTTTACAAAGGGCTGAAGGTGATTAGAGTGGTATTGATTTGTGATTGAGTCGAGGCCAGAGAAAGTGCAAAAGAAAATCTGCATGTTGGTCAACAAAGATGAATCACTGCTGTTGATTGCAGTCAGTGAAGGATTTTTGTAAGCCTAAACAGAGGAGAAAGAAAGAAAGAGAGGAAGAAAGGGGGCACTGTGGTCTTGAAAATTTCCCCTGTCGCTGAAATGTGCCTTATGCATGTTGTCCGTCACTATCCTCCCTCCTTTTTTTTCCTTTTTTTCCCCCCAGCCTAGGGAGCCAGTAACGATTAAATGTTGCCTGTGCAAGCCAGGCACATTGAGCTGCTATGTCTAAGGGGCCTAAGGTTTTTTTTCTGTATAAGATTGTCTTAATGATGCAAGGGTCTGACTGCTTTAGGGGGGAGAGAGAAAGAAAGCAAGAGAGGCAAAGGAAGAAAGAGACAGAGAAAGAGACAGGAGGAACGCAGAGGAGTGGGTTACTTGTTGACTGGTGGTGGACCACTGCCACCCTACCCCCCCCAAAAAACAGCTAAGGTGAGAATGAAGTGTCCAGATATTCAGCGG
Organism: Polypterus senegalus; assembly: GCF_016835505.1. Taxonomy (NCBI): domain Eukaryota; kingdom Metazoa; phylum Chordata; class Cladistia; order Polypteriformes; family Polypteridae; genus Polypterus; species Polypterus senegalus. The sequence continues at coordinate 134,556,683 of NC_053162.1, forward strand.
GAACCGTACGGGGGCCACTTGAGCACAGGGAATGCAAAAGCAGGATCTGACCTACTAACTGTTCCTGGAAAGATGAGGGCCTCAGGGTCTAAATGTTTTCAGCTGTGTAAGGAAATGAATGGATGATATTTCTTCGTTTTTTTTTCCCTGTGTGTGTGCCGGTGTGTGTGCGCACATGCGCGCACCCTGATGTCCAGTGCATGTGTGCTGAGGGGGAGTGAGTAGTGGTCTTTGAAGCAGTGACAGTTTTGCTGTAACACTTGTAGGTGTATGTGCCGGTGCTGTTTGCATGCACAGTTTTAGCCAGACAGTCAGACGGGGGGCTGAAAAGGAAGGGATTTGTAAGGGAAAGAAAAAAAAAAGGGGAGACACTGCTGGAGAGAGAGAGAGAGAGAGAGAGGGAGGGTGAGAGAGAGAGAGGGAGGCAGGCAGGGAGGGAGAGAGAGCAGTCTAATATGAGAGACAGAGATTCTGCAGCAACAGGCGTTGGCACAATCCTTTTTTCTTTCTTTCCTTCTTTCTGCTTTCACTCCTTCATCATCCTTGTCTCTCGTTGCCTTTTCGAAGAGGTGTTGGGACTCTGCACTTTTAGTCGGGCTCTTGTTACTTTTTCTTGCGTGTTTTTTTTTTTTGTTTCCTGAAAATGCCAAACTGGTGAAGAGAAGGATGTGCAGCGGAGAACCCAGAGTGGGTGCAGGTTCCCTGTATCCCCCTGTGTCTGTCTGTCTGTGTGTTGAGCCAGACGCTGCGGCTGGCACTTGTTAACCTGGCCTTGACTTCAGAGCAGCAACTGATGGAAGGCCCCCTGTGCCAGAAGACTGGAGACATTGTTCCTTCTTCCTCTTCTTCATCTTCTTCATTTTTTTCCTCATCCTCCATCCTCCTATCGCCGAGTCCCTCATTATTCCTGATAACTAGATGGCTACGTTTTTGGTTCATTATTCAGTTCTAAACAACTTTTTTTTTTTTTCTTTCAATCTGGCCTGTGCTGCTGGATTGCCTTTTCGCTACATTTCACTTTTTCTCTTTCTCTGTCTTGCTTTTTTTTTCTCTTAGTCACTCTCACTGCTTGCAGTCCTCGGCGTAAAGAATGTAAAGACGTTCTGAGTAATGTCACGTCCTATTTTCTCTCGCGTGTGTGCATAAGCGTGTGCAGGTCCAGTGGCTCACCACCTGCAGACGTTAGCCTGAATTCCACATGCCTGCAGAGGGTCACACACACACCCACACGCACACACAAAAAGTTGAAATCTGAGATTTTTTTTTTTCCGGGCTCCTGAGCTGTTCCTGCTCCTTGCTGCTCCAGACGACGCTGTCCTTCGCTACTACAGGGGTGAGTTCTGAAGCGATTTGTTCTTGCTTTCTTTCCCTCCCACATCTATAAGCTAGTGCCTGTCATTTAGCCATTTAAACCTGATATTTATGGTTTTATATGATTTGCAGCACAGACTTTACAAGCTCTGCCTCCCCGGTTGTTCCCGCATACTGATCCTCCCTTTTTCCTCTTCTCTTTCTTTCTTTTTTCCACCTCCTCTGCCTGATGACAGGAAGACTGCAATGTCTGTATGTCCATAGTTTAAAACAAAAGAATAAAAAATAAAGACCAGCAAGTTAAGTTGACAATTTGAATTAAAAATCTTATCCCTGAGCTTCCAGGAGTGAGCAGCACAGAGACGCACCTGAGCAGAGGCTCCCTAAATAAAATACCTCTGCGGCTCAGGGGTGTTTGAATGAAATGCATTGTTTAGTCTGGGGTGGTGGTGGGGGCTGGGACTGTGTTGTGTCTGGCGGTGCTGTTAGGTTGCACTTGTAATGACACTGTATTAGGAGGTAAGGAGCACCGGCTTGGGGGGTTTCTGTGGGGTGGAGGTTAAGTGTCGTGCCGTGAGGTGGTGGGGGTTACTTAATATTTTTATCTTGCCCATTTGCCTGTCTGTTGCTGGGGTTAGACTAGGACTCAAGCTCTCTTCTACAGATTAGTGCATTTTTATTTCTCTTTTTTTTATTTCTGGAATTCAGATGCACCCCTCTCAATCCCTGAGACCCTAACTTGTGACGTTTGCCTTTTATGTCCACGGGTTAGGCTCTTGGGAGCTGTGAGTGGTGCTCAGGCATCTTTTCCTTACGATAGAAATTTTATTTTAAAGCACAAGAAAAGCGGGAAAAAATGTAAAAGGTAGGAGGTCAGGAGAAAGTACAGGAATGCTGACTTATCAAAGGGCATGATCATGGTGATCTTTTAATGCATAGAATCAGCTGAGCAGTATCTCTGTGGGCAATATGAGAAATCCAACCCAGTGAAGCTTTCTGTAGGAATCTACTGAGAGAAAAAAGTCCAGGAGAGCTCTGTTTGTTCTTCATCTTGAGAGCAGCACAAAGTACAGCTTGAGCGTGAGCGGAATGGCTCTGTACGCTTGTGTTTGACCTCAGCCACCTTTCCCTGCATGTCTCCCAGAAATGCTGGTTTCCTTTGGTGGGGGGGAGTTGGTCGGGGGAGTGGGGGGCATCTATGATTTCCTTCTGCACTTAATTCTGAAACCAACCTTCATCCATCAGCCTGTGCTTCACTTGGTTAGAGCTGGGTTGTGCTGTTTCTGTGGGTGGCGATTCCATAATAAGAAGCAGAGCCACATTTCCACACTGTTTGGATTTATTTAAAGCGTTTTGTTGGTCTAGGCAAAATCTTTTAAAAAGGGCAATTGCTAATATTGAACTTTATTAAATGGGATTTACAGTATTTGGTTTGTCTAAATAGAACAATTTATATAATAATAACTCTTATTAGCAATCATTCCTAGGATGGTTTGTCATATTATTTTAAATATTTTTATTTCCTATACACTGTATTTTATTGCTGTATAGTGAGCTGCGGTGTGTATGCAATTTTTTACTAATAATTTGCATTTAAGATTTTATTAACAAGTGTGGTATACTAGAACTTGAGATAACAGTTCCGTAACCGAGTAATAATGATGATGATGATGGTGATTATTATTATTTCTGCTAAAATCTGTGGCATCTTGTTACTACAGAGCTGTAATTAACAGTCCCCTGATGAATTAATAATAATAAGAATAATTATTGCTAAAAACTATGGCATGTTATTAAAATGAAGACTCCACAGAACAATGCCTAAGTGCAGCAATAATAATAATAGTAATAATAAAAGATACACAAGCATGATAGAATAGAAAATTTTCATTTCATTATTAGTGCAAAAATTAATTTCACATTTGATTCATCCTATTATATAAATGTAGTCGCTTTGTAAAATGCTTTTTAAGTTTACTAGTATATAAAATGTAGGATGTAACTGTTTGAAAAATTAGCTGTATGTTGCCATTTTCTGTTTCAAGTTGACCAAGTAATTATTAAAGTATAAAAAGAATACAATTTAATTGAGTAATTGTTAAAAGTAATCCGTGCATCAATGAAGCAACCACAGCAGTTTTAATGCTGTGCAGCATGTACAGTGTCCATCGCGGTGCAATCAAAGAAAGGTCATTGTAAAACTAAAGAGTGAAATAATATATTGATTAAATATTGAAAAATATAATTTAACTCTATTTTAGCTCCTCATTGTGCAAAAGCAGGTAATAAATGATACAAATAAAGATACAAATGACTGCTTAAAGATTAAAGTATAACTTATCTGCTCAAGTCATTTGTTTGCAATATTATTACAATAAATAATAAAATACTATTAATCATCATGAAAATATCATGTTATAAATGTGAAGCATTCAAAAATGGAATAGTAAACAGTCAGAGAACACACTAATGGCAGTAAGTCTTCAGAGCGTAGTCAAAGTAGCTTTAAATGAGGCTTTCCTTTAGATATAAAAAAATTGCAAAGTCTCCCTGCAGGCATTACTGATATGTTGAAATTTACGATCCCCTTATTTTTCTCTTTAATTTCCCAGCTCTTTTGTTCAAACACTCATACTGCCTTCCTTGCTGAGTGATCTTGATTTTTTTCTCACAGTGAAGCTTGCAAGCATGCAAGGTCAACTGAGGACTGAGCCCCTATGCGGTGCGACTCAGACAGCTCATATCTGCAGACCTCGTGCTGCAGCTGCATCTCGCTGAAACACATAACCCTGACCTACTGTATAAACCTTTGACCAGAAAAGCAGTCTCATTCCGTGAGAAAGATCAAAAATGAAATCCTTATTGCTGCATACTGTAATACTGTAACTGTTGGAATTACATTCTCCTCCTGTGTCAGATCACAAGCCAGAAACATGTTACAATTTAACAGCCTAATTATATTTGCCATTTTTGTCACGGACATTTGTAGAAATGTAGGTGCACTGAATCATGAAATAAATCGGACTGTGTATGCCGTTATGTTCTGGCCTCTTGGTTTCTGTAGGCTTGATTTACATTATCTTTTATATGCAGTGCTGTTTTTTCTATAGTAGCAGAATATGTGGGATTCAATACATGTGTGATAATTTATGCTGTTTCGGCACTTGGCCTATATTCTGATTTGTGTGAGTTTGATTCAGAGGTTTAACAAGAAGTGCTAGTCACAGTGAAGCTTACGTACAGTGCGGCTGGGCAGGTGAAATGAGACAAGCAGGCCTCATTCCTGTCGCTTTGTCATTTCTGCTGTTTTCATTCAGCCGCCATTCTGAAAGTCAAAGAACACTAAGAAGTCTATTATAGTTTTTAAAATAGTACATCTGCCTTTTAGAATATTAATGTGTTTTCACAAGTAACAGCATTAAAGTTTTTAAATGCTTGACATTGTAGCTCGTACTATGGCAATCAACTGTTATTGTACACATGAAGAATTTATGACAAACCACCACAAAAAACAGCATAAAATGTAAAGCACAGTTAATATAACTACTGCATGTATCAATGTGAACACAAAACCCTGCAAAACTGGGAACATAAATAAAATTCTTTAGTTTTTAAGTGCCGTACATAGCCAGGTAAATCAAAAAATCCTCATAAGAACAAGCAAGCGAGCGAAGGATTCTCTTAAAATATCACAAAATTTAAAGCCAACAAAATGACTGATCCAATTCTGTTTTATAAAAAAATCAAAAACTCTGACTGCTGACTTTAATAAACTCAGAATGAATGACTGTGGGTGTGTGTGAAAGAGTGCCCTGCAATTGAGGAGGCTTCAGGAAATAAATGGCTACACGTACTTGAAAAAAAATCATTACGTGATTTTAGTTTTTTAACATTATCATCAACTCATTGCAAACTTAATAATACATTTAATTTTGGTCCAAGTATTCACTGAAAAACAAAACCTCTTCTATAACCTTGTTATTGTAGCCCACCTACTGTATATTTCCCATAATTCAGCACACATGTCAGCTACAATTCAGTTTAACATGTGTTTTATGCCTCATTTGTTGCTTTTCATATGCACCATTACATAAGAAACAGAAAAAATTTAATAGCAATTAATTTTTAATCTGGATTACCACTGGCATTAAAATGTGAAATGAATTAATGGTAACATGATATGCTTGCATGCACATCCTCCATGTGCATATGATGCACAGGCTAAGTGCCATAATATCAAAACCAATAGTATTTTAACTGAAGGATAAGGAGACAGTAACATGCAGCTTCTTAATACAGCCAGTTCCCAATTTTGAATTTTTTTTTATTAATACAATGTTAAAAAAAACAAAACTCTGAAATCTAAATACATTTCTGAGAAGTTTAACTGTTTCTCATTATCAACTAAAAGCAAAACTAATCAAAATGTAATGCAAAAAAGGTACACTATCATTTGTTTGGACACGTATGTGCTTTATGTGCAAATTGTTATTTTATTGTCTTTCAACAATCCTCATTTTATTCCTCCATCAAAAGCAGATTTTTATTTTCATATTCTAAAGTCATCCATCCAACAGTAGCAATTTACTTTAGACTGTGCTCTCACATTTGCCATAACTGGAAAGAAAAGCCTGCTGCACCATTTTGTTAAAGTCAACTAATTCAATGAGGTAATATTAACTTAACAGTTCTTAATTCAAATAAATAGCATCTATTGCCAATGATAGTTTATTATTCTACATTTTAAAATGGTAAAGCAACTGATTATCAGCTTGCTGTCTACTTCTGTAACATACAAAGTTTGTTCGTTATGTCTGTATCAAACCCCGTTCCTAAAAATTCCGTCAGATTAGGCCCCGAAACAAAGCAGAGGTTAAGTGGTTTATTATCTGATCCATCCTGAATGTTGAACTATTTAGGTTTGTAAAAATGTTTTAAATGTATAATAAATTCACAAGAACAATAACATGACATTACTGCAGTGTACTATGACAATGAAACATTATAATGGCTGTAGTGGCTCCTGGTATTTCCTGCTGATATTAAAAGAAAACTTTCAATGTCAAAAAGGATACATTATATTGAAAACTGTATTTATTTACACTATTTTTAACAATGTATTTATTACCAATTTTCTCAATATACAGCACTTTTGAATAAAATATAAACTGAGATTTACTTTTCATTCCACCCATAATGATACTAGCGAAACCTTAACAATAATACATTGTATGAATTATTAGTAACAAGCTGTAAGGGAATTGTAATTTCTTTATAAACAAAATTTTAAAGTGTATACGTTATAAGCAGAACAACAAGTGTTTCCAATCTATACCACATTACTCTACACATACTCTTAAGATGCAAGACGGAAGTCTTGTAAGGACGACATTTTTGTCATCTAATTGCATGTCATAGCCATAGTGTTTACTGTCTGAAAATCATCACAATATTTTATTTGAAACAGCTTTCCTTTATGTTCTCCAAACCAGTTTAAAATGCTATACTCTTACTCACAATAGACTGCAAAAAAGTTTTATGTAGCAGATCGCACGGTCAATGTTCGGGAAGAATCATTTTTGGGTATATATCTTGTTAATATTTACTAGTCGGCCACACAATGTGGCCAGTACTTGATTTACGAAATCCCATTTTAATCACCCTTTCTTAAAATTTTACACTCAAGCATGGTTGTTGTATAAATACTGTATATTTAGTAACACCAACTGGCTTTCTTTATTTCACTCCATGTGTCTCACAGACGACAACAGAAGCACATGTCTAAATGATGTTCACATGGTATTATCAGATTCTTCACATATTTACAACAAAAGAGTTTTACAATACTTTCTAATTTTTACTTTTATGGCTCGCAGTTTTTATAGACTTAAAACATACTGTTACAGTAACAGAATACAGTGCATAACTTGGGCACACAGTTTCTCTTTTACATCAAAAATGCATTTGGTAATATGATTAGAATTTATTAATTTTCTTTTGAGCAAAACAGGGCATTGTTCTATTTTTATTATATTGGAGGATTATCACTCTGTCTTTGTTATCTTTTAATGTTTAATAATTCTTGTTTTGATGGACTGCTGTTTCTGGCTTGTAACGTTATGCTTTTGGCCTATTAAAGGTGACACTTCAAATTTTTGGACAATAAAAGTGCAGTTCCCTTTTTAATATTTCTACTTCTGTGACATTAAGTTGGATTAAGCACGTGTGAGAATGAACTGAAGCATCGATTGCTATATTTGTATATATTAAGGTATAGTATAATATAGTATAATATTGACATCTATTTTTGACATTGACCCTTTTCAACTGTTCTGGCTCTGTTTGAGTTCATAAACTCTTTAAAACAGGCACATGTATTTAGTTAGTATTAACACAGTTCACAGCAAACTGTCTTTCTTACATAATTGATGCCATGACTTGTGACACTAGTGGATGTGAGAGTGATAAAAGTCATAGTTCCATCAAGCCATCAGCATCGGCCTGGTTTTTATAATTTACTTCCCAATACACAAAGGAAATTCTAAGTTCCCAGTGAAATAACAGAATTGCAGTTAATTTAGTGGGGAAACAGTGGGCAGTTTCATTTAATTCATTTTAAACATTAATCATAAAAGTACTATATATGACTTTACCGTCATCACGAAAAAATGTATTTACATGATTGTATATTAATTGAAGTTAAGAAACAATAAACTATTAAGATTATAAAAAATAGCATAAATTATTAATGACAAACATAACAGAAATTCAATCAAAGTACAAACAAGATGTGTCCATATAAAACATATTCACCATACAATCAGAATAGTTGTTTTTTTTTTTCGTACTTTGCTGTTTGTATTATATTATTAACACTTTCAATAAAGTGAAAGGAGAACAAATGTCCCTACCTTACCTATTCTGTACTTTCACTTCTACTTAAAATCTGAGTTTTACTAAGACAATAACCTTTGTGAGAAAAAGCTTTCATGGTTTTTAAGTGTGTGCTGTTGCATTTCAAGTAATGAGAGCTCTGTCGGCATATGCTAGTGAAGAGCACGAAGACTGGAACAATTTCCACAGTGGAAAGAAGGAAATTAGTTCAAAATGGAATATATTTCCACAGGAATTATTACAAATTGCATACGATTAGTGCAACTGCATTGAAATATCATGTTATAATGTTACAAACAATATTCTTCTATAGTTTTAATATAATTAAAACTGAATTAATTTCTGTACCTCTAATATTGATGCCTATTGAACATTGTTCACCAAGTTGATTGGTCTGTCTTGCCACTATGAACTTTCCTTTCAGGTCTGAGTATTCAGATATCTTGTAGAATAAAAAGGAAACTTTATATTAGGCATAATTTCCAGGGCTTCTTTTTCAAAAATAACATGATACACAAGAAATGAGAAAACAGCTGGAGATTCAAGGGAGTGAAATAAATAAATACAATTTGCTGCCATTGTTGATTATTTTGAATCAGGTTTGTCTTCTTAAAAGTGGTGTCTTTACTTCATTTAGCAATTGTGGGTTGTCCCTCAAGGAAGAGCAGTTATAACATGTCTTGTCTAGGAAGTAAGTGTACAATCCATTGACCAGGCAGACAACAGATATATTGACTCTGTGAGCTAAGCCCTTAGAAAAAAAGCTTCAATACAGTAATGCAAATGCAACCTGAAACACATTATACATGTCGGTTAAAGACACATTTAATAATTCTTAATTGATTTGATTAAAAACAAAAACCTATTAAAAGGACATCTTTTTATTCAATATTATCTTCCCTTTAGTTGGACAATCTGCATTTGTTTCTGAACCGGTTAATTATTCTCAGAACGCTTAGAACTGAAAGTAGTATACTCGTACATCATGTATGCATTAGTTCCATCTGAGCTACTGACTCATTGTTCATACAAGAGCTTCAATATTACTAAACATACGTGTTTAATCTTAAAATGGCACTCATTATGCTGTTCATGTGAATGATTTACTCTGCTGTTTCTTGCCATTTTGTCATATGTAATATTTTTAGTACTAGAATTCTAGTCTCCTGGATTTTCACTGTTATGAAGCTAAGTGTAGGCTAATCCGGATAACTGATGTTATTTCCTGATGATTTCTATCTCTCGTGTTGCCTTTCTCACTGGCCAACCTGGCTACCATAACTAATTGTGACAGGAAAGGAAGGATAATAGCAAGCAGGTGGACATGCCCTAATCAGCCTGACCAAACAGCCTAACCAAAGAATTCAGAAGTAAATCTCTTAAAGAAATCAATTGCATGATCACGGTCTCCTCATTCAGTAACCAGTGAACTAATGTAGTCTGACTTTTGCTTTGAAAAAGTAAACTGTAGTTATGAAGTTTTACTTTGAGTATAAATGTGTGACAAGATGTAACCTCTTAAAAATAAATCTTACAGTAGAAAAACAGTTAAATGATACAAATCAAATTGTCATTTCTATTAAAAGTTTATTTTAAGTTAAATTAGAGATGAGCATTAAAAATACAGTCAAAATGCACAAAATGTTTATATAAGTGAAATGCAGGGTGGAAAGGGAACATTTGCATTTTACTCTTAACAATAAACATACACAGTGTTAATTGTAAAGATTCACTTTTAAAGGTATTCAGTTTTTAAGGAAGTTATTAACATAGAGCCCAGACTTGCCGTAGCCAAAAATAATGAATGAAACCGAATATCTGGAAATGTGTATTGTTCAGGTAGTGTTATAGCGTAAAATAAAGTTATTTTTAAATTGCACACTTCAGTTTTACATAAAACACACAAAAAAGTAAGTACAAAGATACAGGCCACATACATGTATAAGGTTTAGCTGTAGCAGCTAATTATAGAAAGTCCTAGAGAAAGATAAACTCCCGTGGACCCAGTTTTTCAAATAAAAATGCAAAATGTAACATAAAACTCTCGCTTGGGTACCCAGCCACCACCTGAGCACTCTATCATCAGAAAAATAAGACTATTCAAGACAGTAGTATTAGCTGTTAAGCAAAAAAGAAGAAAATCTCTGAGACAAGCCTAGCAGCCTTTACTAAAGTAATACTTTTTTAGTCTCTGAGACATTCTTATAATGTATTTATACCAAACAATAATATACTTGCAGTTTGGGGTCTGCCACCTAAATTTAATCTTCTATTTTTTACTTATCAAAGCAATTACACATAGCCTGTGAACTTAGAAAATGTGAGGCAACAATATGTTTTTGTGTTTGCAAATTAAATAAAAGAGATTTATATTTATCAATAAAATAATTGTCTACAATGGGGTTCATGTTAGTGATTTTGTGTAACTGTTCTGAGAGGTTGTGGGATTGTTATCTTACATGCCCTTCGTGTGTTAGTATAGATAACTGTTAACCTAAAATAAAAAAAAAAAAACAATGTGATGGATGTATATATGTGCCCCGTGATGGGTTCTTGTTTTGCACCTAAGGCTGTTAGGATAACTTTGGGCCCCCCTGAAATCCTATCATTAAATCAATATAGATTTTAAGTGAATTGCTATTAATGTACTTCATGATGGTATCATTTGGCATTTAAAGCTGAACCACTGCTGCTTACCATTTTATATATCTTACTTTCAGCTAAAATATTGTTCAGAGCTATCCTAAAGGCTTCAAGTTATAAGAGATCAGGGGAATAGAAAACTTTGCAAAGCACAAAAAACATGTATTAGTCATTGTTCTTTGTCACCAACTACAAAGAGCAATCAATTACAAAACTGTATTGTTTTATTAACTTTTATTTATTGCCATCTTTTACAATGATTTATTAGTAATATATATATGATTAGTATAGAAGTAGGGAAATTAATAAAAGTTGCATTATGCCAAACTGATGATAAAATAAATGAAGTATCATTTTGCCCTGACTTGTGTGTCTTTCCAAATGATTTGTGTCAAAAATAAAAACAAACATTTGTGGAAAAACTAATCAAGAAGCCCTTATATTCCTAGCACTGCTTTTATATTCTAAATATTTAAAAGATTAATTAGTATGAAAATAAAACTGAAGTAACTCCAGGGTCTTCTGATGTTTGCTTGGCACAACACATGAGCAAGCAAACATTTATCATTCTGCGTCCTGTCAGCATTGCGGTCTGATGAGCCAAATGTCGTGTCAGGCAGTAGTGAAATGAAATAACAGCATTGTACAGCACCATGATGTTTTGGCGCTGATTTTTTTTTGTATACAGCTTAATTAAAAATTATGCAAAGATTAGGAATCTTTTAAGTTTCCACACAAAAGCTAATTCTGTACAGTATTTTCTGTGCATGTAATATTTCCAAATATATGTTTTTACTCAATGTAAATGGAGCCTTCTCTTATATATAGTAATAATAATTACTATTATAATAATTATTGTAATAATTTACAATAACAAATGCACTGAAAATTATTTTCCATCTGTCTGTCCATTTTCTCAACTCATTTAATCCTTTCTGTTCATTTTCTGTAATCTGTATTTTATAACTATAGGATTTTTCAATGTGGAAATATTTAAAGTCCAACATTCACATTACAAGTGCACAAAATAAACTAATATATTTTTAAATAGTGTGCATTTTATTAATAATTGAATCCTTTTATTCAACTCAAACGTTGAGTCATAGATTTATGTGCTATTTTACGGATGTTAGCAGATAAACCTTTCTGAATGTAATTCATCTTCATTTATTTATATGGCTTTGTTCAAATATTTCATTAGAATAGTGTTTCTGAGTATTCTTAATTGAAATAAATTATTTTTATACAAAGAGTCGTGTTGCAACTCCACAACTTTTAAAACTAACAAATGATTTTTCATAAACATGCACACTCATAAAAGAAGAAATACTGAAAACACAAAAAGTAAATATCAAACAATTTAATAAAAATGATTTAGTTCTTGTATGTATGTTTGTTCTGTCTTCTCGGGGAATGAATTGTATTTGGCATGCTAAGGAGCAAGGGGAAAAAAATCATGAAAGTAGCAAGTGGATTTTATATGGAAAAATTAAGGCACCAAATAAAGTTTTCAGGTGCCAAAAATGAAGTATTTTTTCTTAGAATGCACACTTACAGCCCACAATTTTAATAAAAGCTTTTCAAGCAAAATACATTCATACTGTATTAGAAGAGAATAATGTTAACATAATGCCATGAAGCATTATATAGTGAGAATGTTATTCTTTTATAAATCCTAAAGTTTTTACTCAAAACTTTTCCTGACCAGTTGTAGTCATGAAAAAATCGAAATACCTATAACAATAATTTTGGATAATCATTCCCTCCACAATTCAGTGTATGATAGTTTCGTCCTTCGTATTTATAAGCAAAATCTGCTAGTTCCATTTGGAACCTATTTTTCTACATTTTTATTTACTGTACACGTAGTTGGTATGAGGGATATTTCAGGAATTGCCTTGTCCTCTGGTAACATGGATATGCATCATTTCTGCTATCTGGGAACTTTGAAAAGGCCCTTTTTCACTGCAACCCTGGATCATGGAGTACCTGACCAACAGACAGCCGTTTCTGAGGCTGAGGGACTGTGTGTCAGAAATGATGGTGTGTAATAATGGAGAACCTGAGGGAATTGTCCTGTCTCCCTTCTTGTTCACCCTCTATACAACAGATTTCCAGCACTTACCATCCATAGAAATTTTCAGATGATTCGTCCATAATAGGCTACATTAATAACGGAGATGAGACAGAGTACAGGAAGGTTGTGGAGGACTTTGTCATGTGGTGCAGGGAGAACAACCAGCAACTCAATATCAGCAAGACAAAAGAGCTGGTGGTGGACTTCAGGAGTGCCAAGGAGCCTCTGGGACCAGTCATTATTTAGAGTGAGGATGTGGAAGTGGTGCTGAGCTACATGTACCTGATATGATATTATGAACAATAAACTGGACTGGTCTGACAACACAATGGCTCTGTACAAGAAGGGCCAGAGAAGACTGTACTTGCTAATGAGGCTCGGATCTATAGATGTGTGCATCAAGCTGCTGGAAATGTTCTATCAGTCCGTAGTAGCCAGTGTAGTATTCAATGGCATGGTCTCCTGGGGAAGCAACTGCAGCTCAAAAGAAGTACAATGCTTGAAGAAACTTTTCAGGAAAGCCTGCATCATCACAGGACAAACATTGGACACACTGGAAGCTGGTGTAGAAAAGAGGATGGGGGTAAAATTGAATGCCATCATGAAAAGTACCCTCCATCCCATTAAGGAGGCTTTCTTTTGGATCACTTTTAGCCACAGGCTCATTCCACCACAGTGTGCTAAGAAGCATCTCTTGGGGTATTTTCTGTCTGCTGCTATCAGACATCCATTAAGTTTATTTTGAAATATCTGCACAATATACTCTATTTATTTAGTATATTGATTGATTGATTGATTGGATGTATCCATGTGAATTTCCCCTTGGGATTAACAAAGTTTGTCTAATCTAAACTAATCTAATCTAAACCCACTTAATTGAGCAATGGGAGGCAACAGCAATACACACAATGCCTTGACATCTTTCTTTATGGTGTAGAAAACCAATAGCCAGTCAGAAAGTACTGACATTTCTTGTATCAAAAAATTTCCATTTATATCATAGACATTTTACAAATATTTACACTCCAATGAAATTTTGAGGTGCAGCCTATAGCATCAAAATTATTTTAACAAGAAATGTCCCGAATCTGGATCCTGAGTTGGTTTGTCGTGTGGTGGTGCGGCAATGCACTGTATCAGTGTGTGCTCCTAACCTCATCCTCATCATCCTTTCAGTGAATCGGTTGTCATTCATTTTTTTGATCATTGCCTTAATTCATGAATAAATAAGACTTAAATAAACTAATCAATAACCCTCATATTGTTCTTCGCCATTCAAAATCGTTAAGAAAATCTAAATTACAAATTGACTTGGTCACGTTAATTTACAGTAGGTGTGTTCCATCCATAACACATGCTAAAAATGATACATGATCTTTCCTTCTATTTGCTCCATTTTTACCTATCCTAAAATATTCAACCCGCTATGTTTTCAAGTTAATAACTTTTTAGTACCAGACAGACAAAAATGCTTCAAAGCACCCCCTTCAAAGTCCTACCACAAACCATATTTTTATGTGCAGCAGGCTGTAGTTTAAATTATCCTCTTCTATTCAAGTTATCCTATTTGTTATACAAAATGAAATAAGTATGGCTGACATTCCAGTCTGTAATGATTTCTAGTACTTGCTTTGAACTTGGTCCACTTAAAACTGCTGCATATCCATTAATTATGCAGTGAAGACCTCCATATATTCTAAGTAGAAATGAAATGCATGATACATATCTACTAACTTAATCCAATATAGGGTGCCAAAGTCTATCTGAGCAGCTTCAAGAAGAATGTACAAGTTAGGAGCCTCCCCAAAATAGGGAAATGTCTGTTGCAGGGCACGTTCACACTCATACAGAGCTACCAGTTAAGAGAATAATCAAGTCAACAGAATGAGGACAGGAAAATAAAAATAAAGTTTCAATTTACTAGTAACATTGTTACTTGTGTATTCAGTTATATACTGTTGGTTTGTTTCATTTAAGATGTTAGAAGTTAGAGGAGAAGGAGTTGAAACCTAAACATTCCCTTATGGACCTGGCATGGTCTTGGTCTAGCATCCCAACTCATTAACTGAAATTGACAAGTTCAAAACTCAAAGAAGAAAAATATGTTTATTTAAAAAAAAAAGTTCAGTATCTCCATCAAATAAATAAGCATCTGGGTAAATATATAAATGTATAACGTAATAAATGTTGCTTTATATGTGAGTTTAACAGCTGTGACTACTGAGTTTGAAAATTTTAAACTTTAAAAGCTCAAAGCTCAATACTTGAATTGAACTCAAAATTCACTTAAGTCTTTTTTCAAAATCCTAAATCCTTTCATTCAAATACCTCACAAGTTCTCTAATTTTGTGAACCTCTGAGCAGTGGTTTGGCTTTTGTCAGTATTGGTTTTAAAAAAATGTCGGCTTCAAAAGTTAATAGCTAAACATTTGAAGCTCACCCAAAGCCTAGTCGGCTCGTAAGACTAACAAGTGCAAGCTGTCCTCAGAATTTCATAAGATCTAGTCCATTTTTCTTGTGTCCACAAAATGTTTAACGCAGACACACATACCCAGTCTTCTAGAATGCTCAAAAAATGTTCCAATAGTATCAAAGTATGTTTTTTATTTAACCCATGCTGTAATGAAAGTTTGAGCTTGAGTTCTATACCTGGATTCAGGCTTAGTCCACACTAACATGAATACATCTGAAAACATGGCTTTAAAAATTTTCCATCTACACTAGAGTTCCAGGTTGCTTTATTTAAGTTAGTCATCGACAGTGAAATATAAATAACACATACATTTTGCATATTGGACATTCACGGTTTATCATCAAAACAAAGGGTTAATAGAGCAAACGTAAAGTAAAATGAAATGCCAAAAAAGCAAGGCCAAAAAACAAAAAGAACTTCTTAGTCTGGGCAGACGATTAAATATAACTGCTTTTAATGGTTACAGGTGAGTATAAGACTGGCAAAGCCTTGGAACATACAGACGGGCAAATACAGTGAAGTGTTTGAAGGTTTAGTACTTGTTAAGGAATGTCTATACTCACAGTAAATATGAGATTGCAAAGGGAATTGTGAAAACAAACTGAAGTCAGTGCCTGACCATGTGACAATCGGGTGTCAGGGTTTTCCAAACACTCCGTTGTTCCCTGCCACACAATGCTGTGCGAGACCCAGCGTTTTCAAATTTACACACTTTGAAGAGTGTTTTTGAAACAGAGCATTTTTGCTGGTTTAAAATGTCATTTCAGTGTTGACGGTAAGCCAAAATAAATTTAAAAAGACTCATTTTCAAATTTTCTTCTGTTAGTGTGGACTAGGTCTCAGACTCATGGTCCACTAGCCATTTCCATATCTTGCAACTTTCCAAGCAAGTAGATTATAAGTTCATATATTGATTAATTTGCATCTTATTCAAATACAAAAAATCAATTACCAAAATAACATTCCTTTTATGATTTTAGTCTATGATTTTAATTCTACAGCCTAGTAAGATTTGCTGAGCTACTAAGACCAAAACTAGATAAAGTCAGTAATCTTTACTCTTACCACATACATACATGATATTATAAAGAGTGAAATTATAGATTTTTAGTGTTCATGTAACTATTTACCCTTGATAATGTTTTATCCTCATTTTTACTTAATTAATCTAATGCTTTACATAAAAAAGTCTTAAATTGCGTAAATTGCAAAGCATGTTATACACTTTAATGCCCGAAATTACTTCTTTCATACCTTATTCCAGGCTAAAATGTCAAAAGAAATGTATAGATAGTTTGGAAGTATTTCTTCTGTATGAAAAGGAAAAGAGGAAAGTCTTGAACCTGGTACCCCACGTTTCAAAGCAATAGAAATCATATATTAAAAAAATAAAGAATTCAGTTTGACAAAATTAATTTTTACCATCTTGATATGTGACGTTTAGCCCAGTCCCTGCTCACATCGACAGTATAATGTTCAATATTTATAAGCCACTCTGTTGAATGTTAAAAACAAACTAGTAAAATGACAGTAAGTTATGGGTATTCAGTTCATAGTTTCTGCAGTTATACACTTTCCTTGCAGAAGTGTTCATTGAAATTCTCTCATTTTAACATAATAAAAAATTAAGAGGACAAAAACTGAAAAAAATAAAAATAAAGCTTCCTTGTATATTCCCAAAAAAAATAAACGTTGCTATGTTAATGTTGATTAATATCACATTTACAAAATGCACCATTTTTAAATAAACTCATTGACTGCTTTCTGGTTTTTTTTTTTTGTTTTTTTTTTGAGCATTATGTGATTTACATTTGAAGAGAAAACATAATTAATATTAAAATGCATAAAAATGTAAAATAATAAATTTTTCGTAACAGACAATATTTTGAAATCACATCAACTTGAACAGTGGAACAGCACAGATACAAATCAGTACTAAAACTGTTTATCCAATTAGTGTTTCATAATATTTTGCAGTATTAACAGTTTTTTCTCAGGTTTAATCACACTGAGATTGACACTTAACACCATCAAATTGTTTTTAAATTAGAAAACATTAAACAATATTATTCTGTATAAAGACCGGTTATATAATGAGTTGGCAAGATAATATGGTATAATTATTTTAAAAAGAAGAAAAACATGCTGTTGCTACTTGAGATATAAAGGCATGTTGTTAGTCTCAATGCTCTGCCGTTGTCAGCTGTTTTTCTCAAAATTTTTATGCAGCTTTTTCTTATTGAATTAAATTGATCGAATTGATAACCTAAAACAGGATCAAATGTTTTTAAAATTACAGTAGAAAAAAATGTGTTACTAATGGTGTTGGTAAAAAGTACTTATTTAGTAAATAGAAAAATCCAATCCAATAGCACTAAGAGTCAAGTTGAATGATAACAGAAGAGGTAGTATGTCACAAAATGATTGTCAAAAAAGTTAAAGAAAACAAGAAAAAACACAAAAAATAGGGCACTGGTCTACTGGCTTGAGATTTCGTAAGTGTTCCCAGAACTGTACACAGTTACAAGTGATTCATAAGCACATTAAGCAACAAAACATTTAGTGGTTTATCTTCCATTCCCACATCCTTCTTCTGATTAACAAATTTTTTTTAGGTAAAGAATAATCTATTTTCATAAAATAATATTTTATGCATTATGGACCTAAAGTTCTGTTTTACTACAAGTATAAAAACTAAATTGAACTGCAAAAAGTTTTCAGAAACATCTTATATTTTAAGGAGTTTTCAGATTGTAATTGGTTATATTGTAAACTTTAAAAAAAGAATGTTTAAACTTGTAGCAAGCATAGAATCATACTTTAGCAATGTTGTACTAGGTTATATAAGATTTTATTTTTTAAAATTTAGATGAACAAGATTATTCTAATTACAATGCTTTCTCAACATTTATTCTGTAAGCCCAATTTGGACAAAATATGATACATACTGTATAATACACTGTAACTGAAAAAAGAATATTGAGGAAAAAGACTGTTGGGCTTCAACACACTATACATTATGTACTCAGTGTAAATATTTACTAGTATTTTGAATGTAATTTAAAATTATACTTAAACATCTTCATTCTAAAATATGCATTAAATGTGTAAAATGAAACACTGTATCTCATTTTCATATTGAAAGACATACGGAAACATGTTTTGAATTTGCACTCAATACATTTGCATCATCCCAGGCTTGATGTATCTCTTTACAAGAAAAAGATGAAACACTTTTAATAATTTTCTTCCAATAAACATGACTTTTTAGGGAAAACAAGAAGCAGGATTGTTATATAAAAACTACTGCTTGTCATCCCACATGCATATATATTTCATATCACTAGCACATGGCCTCTATTGATGGACATCAAGCTTGAATAGAATAGGCACATGCCATCCTCTGCATTACATCCAGTGTCAGACATCTTCAGAAAAATGAACAGCTAAAGAAGATACCATGGCTGATGGTTTTATCTGGTTTATTATTATCTTAAAAATCCAAGCTAATATTTTTTTATTCCTCTTATTTTAAACAGCAAATGGAAAGTATGTAAATAAAAATCAGATGGCCATGTATGAGCTACATTATAATATCTCTAAAATAGGCTTTAGAAAAACTAGGTCCTCTCAAAACAAAATCATAGCACAAAGCAATCTTCACTTGTATATTCTTAGTTAGAATTTCAAGGGTACTAAAGGGTAGATGATGAACAACTAAATGATAGCTTTAAAAAAAATGCACTAATTGACAATGTGAGGAAGGATAAGAAAGATCTTAATATTGTCCACTCTGAACACTTTTACAAGTTAATAGAAATGACACTGTTTGGAAAGGGGTAAGAAATCTGAAATGCCATGATAATTCGAAATTAGTAGCACTGATTTTACTCTTTTGTTCTAGACAGTATAAGTTCCAAAATTGTATTGCATGGTTAAAATGTATCGTTTCTAATATACTCTGGTGTAGTAGTTTACATAATAGAACTGTAGTGAGAAGTCAAGCAAAATGACACCTTTTATTGGCTAAAAAGATTACAATATGCAAGCTTTCGAGGCAGCTTACATCTTGCCTGAAGAAGGGGCCTGAGTTGCCACGAAAGCTTGCATATTGTAATCTTTTTAGTTAGCCAATAAAAGGTGTAATTTTGCTTGACCTCTCACTACATTCATAATGGCTAATGCGGTACAACACACTAGTATAATAGAACTGGAAATTATACATTTGTTTTCTAAATTAAAAATGACTACTATTCCTTAAAGATGAGTCATTGATAACACAGATAAATTTGATTTGCTCTGGCTGTCCGTCTGCAATGAAATGGAGTTTATTACCACAGGAAATTTTCGAAAATGATCTTCAAAGTGTAGCAGTGTGAATGCAGAAAATGCACTTTCCGAAAGGGCTACTGTTTGATTGTGATGTGATCAGGCACTAAGTTCAGTTTTCTCAAGATAATTCCCTCCTTGATGTTGTCTTTACTGTGGAGATAGTTCTTTTGTAACATCTCTGTAGGTCCTACATCCTTCAATTTTCTGCCATACTTGTTGCGGCAGGATTCCCTAGTCTGTGTTTTCCAGACCTTTTAAAGCATTTTACTCGATCATCTGTCCAAACAAATAAGTTTGGTTCGTTTTTCCTCATTTTTTGGTATTTTGAATTACTTAAAGTTTGCCCCGTAGCCCCACATAATTCTTGGCAGGCAAACTGCACCTGCCCAATAGCCATTTCAAAATGGACGACAAACATTTGATCTGAAAATGCTAGTATGGACTGAAAACTGTTTAAAAGAAAACACTCTCTTTCTAATTTAGCAGTGTTAGTATGGATTAAGCCTTAGTTTAACCACCAAAAAGTTAGTGAAAAACTTGATTACTATGCATGCATTCATAACCAACAGATCCTTATTTACAGGTTTTAAAAGTGGTCATTTACAGGGCTTTCTTGAAGAACCCAGCCATAGCCCCAAATATATGTATAAATTATAGACCAATTTCAGACTAACATTTTCTTACTTAAGTACTTTTAAGAAACTCACAGCTTCAAATTACTTTAATCACTACTACTTCTTTTCATTCTAGCTTTCATACCTGTTGCAAACAAGAAACAGCCTTCCTTTGTGTTGTTAATAGCATTTTAATGCCTACAGTTTTTATACTGTCAAACTTTAAGCACAGCTTTTGAATTTATTGACCTGACCAGTGCATTGGCTAGGAGGCACGTTTCTGTATGCATTTTGCATTGCCTGTGTACTACCAACTTTTTTTTGTGTATAGTTCTGCTTTGAACTTGTTACTCTTATTTATTGTATTACTTATCTTCTGCTACTATTATTTATTTACTGTATTTATTTTTTTATACATCATCTTATTGTCTTATTGTCTGTACATACTTCCTTGCTACCCACCACCATGTGACTGTGGTATAAGAATTTCATGCAGTACGTGTGACGATAAAGATCTCTAATCTAATCTTGCATGGTTATTTTGCATCTCACATATTTTCAATATGAACAAAAATTTTGGAAGACTGATCTGCGAAAAAAAAGTATTATTTGCTCTTGTCAAAAATTTTAGAGGGTTCTTCATAGATTTGAGGGTGCTGAATCCAAATCTGACAATGGAATTGCTCTATCACATCCAATTTTCTAGAGATGAAGAAAAACATGAAACATTTTTTTCTTCTTTTAATCTTCTGAAGGTACTGTATTTCACAATGGAATGACCAACTGATGTCTGCTAACATACTGTAGACTTACTGCACTTATTACTACAAATTCTTGTCATCTGAGCAGTGTCCTCATGGTCTCTCTTCCCATGTTCATCAGAAACTGTTCCAATGTTCTTGGGGGAAAATATCCAAATTATAATGTGTAGAAAATGGAATTTTCAAGACATGTCTCAAACTAAATGGTAGGTAGGAAGAGAGAAGCTCCTAAACTAGTTCCTTACATTTTCAGTCTTCATATTCCCTAGAAAATGGAGGCACACAGTTTCAAATGCCTTCCAAGCTTCATACAGCTTGAAATGGAAGTTTGCTTACATGTTACCTGGTCAAGAAAATGGTTGGACCAGCCTGACCTGAAATATTTCTGTATTTAAACAACAATTTTCTCTCCATTTAAACAACAACTTTCTCTCTTCTGGACAATAAAAAGGGTACCATTCTAATCTTCTAAATAGGTATTTCCTGGTTATTTTGAAGGAATAAGAAGTGAGAGAAAAAATCCTGATTGAGAGCAAAAAATGTGTAACAAATACTTGATTTTGGTTGTTTCCAACTCAACTAATCCTCAACTCAAAATTTATTTCAAATAATATTCTAAGCATGAAAAATACCTAAGCTATTAAACAGATGTAATTTATTTTTTTAAAAAAGAACAGTTTTTTTTTTTCAAAGCATCATTTTTCACTGAATCTATTATCTCACGAAAATGGTTTGCGGTACAAAAAGTCCAGTTTCAGAAATTGATTCAGTAGGATTTGGTACAGGAGGATTTTGATGCAGACCCATGTGATGGTACTCTATTATATGTGTTCTGAAGTCTGAACTTTGGGGTGGCACGGTGGCGCAGTGGTAGCGCTGCTGCCTCGCAGTTAGGAGACCCGGGTTCGCTTCCCGGGTCCTCCCTGTGCAGAGTTTGCATGTTCTCCTCATGTCTGCGTGGGTTTCCACTGGGCGCTCCAGTTTCCTCCCACAGTCCAAAGACATGCTGGTTAGGTGGATTGGCATATCTAAATTGACCCTAGTATGTGCTTGGTGTTTGTGTGTGTCCTGCTGTGGGTTGGCACCCTGCCCGGGATTGGTTCCTGCCTTGTGCCCTGTGTTGACTAGGATTGGCTCCAGCCGACCCCATGACCCTATGTTCGGATTCAGTGGGTTGGAAGATGGATGTATGAACTTCACAGACTTATATTTTCACAATGTTGATGAAGATTTTATTTTCTGCTCTTCATTTGTCGTCTTGTTATATCTTTTTTGTTGAAACTTTTGTTAACATTTCTTCTGAAGTATTTTAATAAAATACATTAACATCTGTATCATTACTTTATATTAGCATTGTATGGTTTTACTTTTGATAGATTTTGATTCAACAATAAAAACTTTAGAAAGAGGTAGATGTCAAACAAATGCAATAAACAGAGCAGGAGAAAAGAAAAATAGGAAATTTAACAAACCAACTATAATCATTAGTAAACTATTCCTACTCAAGCTACAAGTTGATTTAATACCAGAAATCGAGAAGCATGTCAAGGTATAATGAACAACACTACAGATGTTATTACAATATAAAGGGTTTATATAAAGGACAGGATTTTTATCTTATGTAAAAAATCTGATTTTTTTCTGGTGAGTACTCATAGAAGTAATCAACCATTACAAAAAGAAGGACTGAAATTGATAGACGGAAGTACTCAAATCAATAATGCCTACAACAGCAATAATTAATCGCTGATTACTAATTAATAAGAAAACAACAGGGAATAAAACTGTGTACAGTATCTACTTTATTGTTTTCATTCTGTGACAGGACTTACCAAACAGAGTTTATTAATGAATTAGAGCTGAAATGGTACTGAGCCAAAAGTCAGAAGACTATTATTACTTAAACAAATACCAATGATAATGATAATCATGCCACAATGAGCTGATGTCACATTCTGGGTAAATTGCTGACTTATGTATTTCACTTGTAGAATCTATTTCAACTCCTCTGTCGTCGCTACCAATACAATAATACAAATCACAGAAAAATAGCAAAACAACAATTAACTAACAAAGTAATCAAATTTACAATAAATATAGCTGTTATTGCTTTATGTCAGCATCCTCTGAAATTGTCTAACTCTATCTAACTTATTTCAATATTCAAAGTGCTTATTTTAGGAAATAATTCTTAGGTAATTCTTAAATAAAGCTAAACTTGTAAAATGAGTGTTCGGTATAAACACTCCCAGTCTGGGGCTGCTATGACATAGCTTAGCCATTCTTCAGTCCCTAACCTGTCATAAAGCAAGTACCATAAACAGATGTTTGAAAAGTAATATGTGCATTTTAAGATAACAAAAAATTGCAGATATCCTTGGCTGCAATGTAATCAGTTGCACTTTAAATATAACCACCTTTTCATTTAGGCAGTGATTAGGTTCTTAAGAAATTCTGTAGAATTAATGTAAATTTATTTGAAAGTGCTAATCACTAATATATGATATCTGTCTAAAACAATAGATAAAGACAATATTAAGTAAAATGTAAATTTCTTAATTAATGAAGTCACCATCGTTGGGTGGCTTTGCTGCAACATCTTCAGGTGTCAGACTGGAGTTCCAAAAATGGCGAAAGTGATTTTGGTGATGCTGGTAATAGTAAGCCTCTCAGAGTATCTCAGGTAATATCTGTTCCTCAGTTCCCTTTAAAGGTTTTTGCAAACAGTTGACAAAAATGGTTCTGAGAAAAGTAGAGAAGGAATGATGCTGTGTCTTTTTTAACATTTTGTACTTTATGCTTTCACTAATATGCAGCTACTATAAGATATCCTGTGATATTATTGTTACTGTTTTGTTTCATTTGTTCTTCTTGTTTTTCTTAAAATTGTTTCAGTTTCACTTTTCAGTGACACCTTCCTTTTGCATTAAGAAATACAGGTAATGCATAAACATTAATGTACAGACATAGAGGGCACAAACTTATGACATAACTATGATGTTATTTTGGAGAAATTAAGTGAACTAGATTAGGAGGCTTGTTTGACTGAATGGCCGCCTCTCAACAAAGTTATTCTAACAGTATAATAAGAAAAAAAAGTTTATTAAGTTTCCTATGAAATTATATGAAAACAGAGTATAGGCTTGAGTGATCAAACAAATAGATTGTGTCTGTCATTCAAACTTTTAAATGAATGATATCAATCACAAAGTTCACAATATGTTGCCTAATACGCTTACGGATTACTACTGATCACCTGAACAATGCAATGGATACACAGTAACTGGAAAGGTAGAAGCTGGCTATCTCGTCGACTGACCTCATGGCATGAGCCATGCCATACTGCACTTGTCTGGCTGCCAGACAGTCTTCCTTAAGCATGCATTTACCTTGCAAGTACAAGATTTGAATTATGTCTTTCCAAAAGTGTTTGTGCTTTTATGGAGTTTAGAAATACCACAGCATGCAATTACAAAATGCTTAAATTAACAGCTCATGAGTGGTGAGGTGGTTGTACCCTAGTCTGCATGTGTAACCATGGCATAACCATGCCTTGTTACTTTTTTATTACATTTGTATGTAATTGGATTAAATAAACAAGTACACATTTCTCATTGTATTTCCATACCCAACTGTATATTTGAGGTAGTCAGAACGTTTGCATCAGTTAAACAGAGAGTATAATCAAGCAGTGCATCCTAGTAATGTAAATATACAGATAATCGTGAGTAAACATTTATATGTAAATATCTTTTAATTATGGAGACATAAATTAACACATAGCTGGAACCGTGTACGTGATCACAACAAAGTATTTTAGTGGAGCTCTTTTGACATAAATACACATTTTTTTTTCTGTTTTAAAAGTCAAGAAAAATAGTGTAGTACTGCACCACACACAGCAATTCTGCATGTTAACTCATATGCTTGTCAATATTCATTTATTCTAAGTAACAAAAACAGTAATAGCAAACAACAAAAAGCAATGCATGTATTGATTGAAGGCATATAATAACATTTCATTTTCAAATATGCCAAATCTAAATTATGGCTGAAGCTCCAAAGCCCAGTACAACAGCATCAAGTGCAAGGCAGGAACCCAACCTTGATGTGGTGCAGGTCGATCATAGAGCCTACTCATACATGTCTATGTTCTTACAATGCTAAGTAAGAATTACCAATTAACCTAAGATGTACGTTTTTGGAAAGTTTAAGGAGAACTGAGTACTCAGTGAAAAACCCAACCAGATTTGGTTAAATAAATAAAGTCCACACAGAGAGTTCCTGGGCATGGCTTTTAAACCCAGGACATTGAATCTGAGAGGCAGCATCATTAACCAGTGTGGTGCCCATAAATCAAAAGGGCTATGAATAATACATACACTATATGCTGAATGCATATTAAAACACATTATCACATCTTTACATAAAGCAAAAACTTTACGACTTGTGGCTATTTCATGCAAGCTATCTGTTTTCTTCTCTCCTGAAAGAATTAACTCTGAATGCAATTGCAATTTTACAATGTTGTCAGAGCAGTGCTTAGTGCTGTTGTTACCTTACAGCTCTGCAAGCTAGGGCCTTATTCCTGGCTTTAGCACTCTGTGTGTACAGTGTGCATGTTCTCCTGGCACCTCAGTTTCCTCCTACAAATACATTTATATTAAATGAGCAAATGACTCTTAACTGAGTAATGGTGAATGTGTAGGGATAGACTAGCAGCCACCCCAGCATTAGTTCCTGCAATGAGATGAAAGTTTTGACTCCGTAGTGGATTGAGTTTGTAAAATAAATGGATGATCTGTTTTGTGATAATGACTTATTTATACTGTATGTGTCTACATTCTTTTTCTAAAATCCACAACCTGATGCTTCTCATATACTTGATAAACTTGAACAACTAGCAAAGACCGAATACCTCAGAAATCTGAGACTTAGTTTTTTTCTTATTTTATGTTTAAGATAATCCTCTTGTGCTCATTTCCATTTTTAATATCCCCCAGTTGTAATCAGAAATGAATATCTGCTACAGTTGAGAGAGGAATAATAAGAAAATCATAAGGAGAGATATATAGCTCATCACAGACAGCAGCCAATCATAAATTTTTCAATTAATATTGACATGTTGATCTTTAGGTATCTGCCACTGAAATGCTTGGATGAACATAGCGGGTAGCAGAGACAAGAAAGCATAAGACTGAAGTCAGTGACTGGGAACACATTGCTATCTCTGTGTCAAAGCACAACTAGAGTAGCTCCTGATGAGAACCCTGCTGCAGCTGAACTGGCAAATAAAATGCCCTTCTTATTTATTTTCAGCTGAATGACTGTAGTCATGTTTTAAATCAATCACCCACAGACATGACACAAAACGGGAAGCCCCTGAATCACTCTGGCAGAGGGAAAGAACATAAAAAAAAAAACACAAAATGCCCAACAATGATACTCATTACACTACCATCAGGTACACTTATACAGTGGTAACCTACTATGGAAGATAAACAAAATAAATTGGGTAACGCCCCAGTTCTCCCATGGTTGAATACTACTTGGAAGGGCATTAAAATTAAAAATTTCAAGGCCCATTAAAGCAGCAAAGTCACTTCTTTAATTTCTCTGTACCTGATGTGAACGTGTAATTTTGCTACAGCCTGACTACAATGATCTACTTTTTAATGAATTACATTTGTATTGTTTGATTTCTCATAATTGTGTTCCTTTTTGCTGTATTTTTTTTTTGTTGTTGTTTACATTTTTTCCAAAGTGGTGTGTTGATTTTGCGGGGATTGACTCTGATTTCCCACCACGGGCGGAGAGATGGATTTAAAAGTAATTGAAGCATTAATGGACCTTTTTTATGAAGATAAGATCATTTGAGAGCAGTGGTCAGCAGGATGAAAAATGCTGAGATGTCCATTCCTCTGCACCTTTGCCAATACTGAAAATCCATCATACTCATATTTGACAGAAAGTGAGCATGAAAGGACTGTTATGCTGAGAACTGCTTATGGAACAGATTCAAAACTATGCATTATTGTGAGAGAAGCATGGCTGGGTAATTAGCAAAAACACAACCTGAATCTGACTTGATAACATCTAATCTGTAGTTATCCTAAATTCATCTTTTACATTCCATGAATGTACAGTCTGTGCAGCATGATAGTACAGTAGTTAGTTCTGCTGATTCACAGCAAATGGATGTCCATATGGAGTTTTGATCTTCTTCCCAAGTTTGAGAATATTTCTCTAGCAGCCTTAAAACGTGCTAGTTAGGTTAATTGGTTTCTTTAAATTGGCCCTGTAGGAGTGATTGTGCCCTGCCATACAGACTACTGTACATCCCTTTCCAGTGTTGGACCCACCTTCCAGCCATCAGTGGCCTTGAAGTGGATTCACAGGGATCAGAGTATAAATGAATGGAGTCTACAGTCTAAAATGGATGTATTAAAATTACACTACATTAAACATTCAGTAGTAGAGTAGATGAACTAGATGAAACATAGGTGGAATGGATTACACATGCATACCTTATTTGAAAGCAGCTAGACAGCATTTCCACTTTTCCAGTGTGATATTAATTTACAGCTATGCACCATTTGCAGTGCACACAGTCCATTGATTTGAAGGTCTGGTGTCTCTTCCAGGTGTGTTCTTGTCTTGCACAGTTCTGACAGGTTGAGCAGCAGGTATTTAAAATGTATGTTTAACTGATCCCATGCATTATAGGTAGTTTATTAGTGTTTCTCTTTTTCAACATTGAATTTCAACTAATAAACTGTTACAGAGGGTGGCACGGTGTTGCAGTGTTGAGTACTCATGTCATAGGGCCAGGGATATAGGTGTAGTTCTTACAATCCTTCTAATATCTTGTGAGTTTTACTCCAGTACTCTGGTTTCATATGACACCCCACCCTATTGTGTGCGTTTTGGTGTGTGTGTATGTTTTAGACCTGTGATGAACTGGCACCCCGTCTAAGGTTTGTTTCTGTCTTGCGTCCTATGCTAGCTGGGATAGGCTCAAACCTATGACCCTGATCAGGATTAACTGAGTTAGAAAACAACATGTCATGACATCCCAAACTTATGCATGTTGTGTTCAGCAATATCTCTGAATTGGCCTTGTACGTTTCAGTGAGTGTGTCCAGCTTGAAGTGTTTTGTCAGTTTTTGGTTCCGGCATGGTTACTGATCGTGGATTCAGAAAATTGATGAATATTGCTACATTTTGCTGTCGTGGAAACAAAATTTATTTACAGATAAACAGTTACAGTAAAACAAAAATAAAGAAATTACAGTTTGTTTATTGGACTTCTGGGGTGAGTTTCCCAAAATCATCATAACACTAAGTACTTCATTAACTTTATCTTAAGACTGTTAATTATTCTTTCCAGTAAACTTTACTCTTGAACCACCTTCAAAAGATTTCCTAGTTGCAAAGTTTACAGCATTTGTAGTTTAACCTGTTTTTTGCCTCCACATCCCACAACTAAAGTTCAAGTGCAATCATGGGCAGGGAGATGTGTTAAATTATTAAAATGTAGTTGAGATTGCTGTTACGTCACTAATACTATGTTGACATAGGGTATTTTTTTGATATGTTGTATCGTGTTTTCAAGATTCATTCATATTTCCTATCACCAGTGCCAAATCAACAAACCATGGCTGAAGGGAGAGATAACAGTACACACTACAGGGTGTGTAGGGTTATGGTCCTCTATGAATTTGGAAGATGCATTTTCAATTCCTACACAAATCATCAGGAATTATAGATATTCATGTGAATACTTTTGTGCTGTTACTGTTGTGTGTGCTATGCTACGCAAAATCATAGTGCAAGCTGGCGTTCATCTTCCACATGATGAAGTGAAAGACGATGATGCGGAAACAGAAGGAAAAAAAACTGCAATTGTATGTCCAGAAGAGATGAAACAATGACTTCATTTATTTGCCTTGATACAATAACTCATTTTTTTAAATTACTGGCCCTAAAAAGAGGGATTGTTGCATTTTGCCTGTGTACCAGGGTAAGTTGTTTATTCTGTATATCAAGTGTTTAGGAAAGCAAGCTCCTGACCAAGCCTGTAACGTAAATGCTCCTCCTTTAGCCAAAGCCTTTCATTTTCTATATATTTTTTGGATGTATTGGTAAAAAAGTTATTTGACATTTATTGTATTAATCATTCAGTTTGGGAATGCTTTTTTCTAAGCTGATGCAGAAGAGGGATCAATAATGAATCATTTTAAACTATATTGTTAAATATCAGATTACTAATGTCCTTCATTCATAAGAATATAAGAAATTTCACAAATGACGGGAGACCAGTCAGTCCATCCAGTTCATTTGCTCTGCTAATAGCTAAGCTGGCCAGATACATCTTTAAAGCTTGGAAAGGTTTCAGTTTCAACTACATGTCTCGGTAGTTTGTTCCAGATTCCCACAACTTTGAATAAAGAAGTGCTTCCTGACTAAAGTCCTAATTACACTCCTCTCTTAATTTCCACTTGTATCCTTAGGTATGTGAGTCACTGCTAAGTGGAAAGAATTCTGCTAAATGTGATTATCAATGAATTTGAGCATTTTGAAGGCCTGAATTAGGTCCTCCCTGCGTTCAGAATTAAACAGGTTTTATTCTCTGACTCTTTCAGAGTATGACGTGCCCTTAAGTCCCAAGATTGCTTTCCTCTGCACAGCCTGAAGTACTGCTATGTCTTACTGGTAGCCTGGTGCCCAAAAATGCATACAATGCTTCAGATGCGGTCTCACTAATGCATTACATATTCTAAGCATAACTTATATTCAACAATTTTTACAATACAACCTAAATTATATTTGCCTTTTTAACCCTAATTTATAGGCAATCAGCTCTATCTGGCCACTAGTGCAAGAAAAAAGAACATTTGATGTGCCCCTGAATTGACCTGCAAGTGACCTTAATTAAAAAGTAATACTTACAAAAACACAAACTAAAACTCTCATAACTTACTCCGTCTTGCTAATTAATGATGTACCTTCTTTCAAAGTGGCGCATACTGTACCATCCTTCACTATTCACTAAGATGTATGGTTTTTGGGAAACCCACCCGTTTTTTGAAGGTATGAGTTCATATTTTAAAATGATCATTTTCACAACATGCATAGGCAAATTATTTTAATATTTGATTAGTATTGAAACGTTACTGTACATACCTGAAAATTCTTAGGCGTCCCAGTACCTATGTTTATTTTTGCACACTGTATGTTTTTTGTTTTCGACATATATACTGTATATATATAAAAATATGTGAATTGTAATGAGTCTTGATTGATTATTGATTATTCCATTATTACTGTCACTAAATGTTACCTGCAAATATATTCCTTTGTTTAATTAAAAGTAGAAACAATATCATAAATTTAATCAGGGCAATAATATTATATTACACGAGAGCTATATCAGTAGTGTAAGAGGCATGATTAGTGTGTTTACTGTATTTTTTTATAGAGAAATTAATTTTCGTTTATTTACACTAATATATATATATAATGTAAAATTAAACACAGTCTAAAGCTTTTTTCCAGTGTGCAGCAAATTCAAAATTTTTACTAAAAATTTTTCTTTCACCCAGTTTTCAGTAGTGAAAGAGGCATGATTAGTGTGTTTACTGTATTTTTTATAGAGAAATTAATTTTCGTTTATTTACACTAATATATATAATGTAAAATTAAACACAGTCTAAAGCTTTTTTCCAGTGTGCAGCAAATTCAAAAATTTTAATAAAAATTTCTCTTTCACCCAACTTTTCTCTTTTAGGTTATGGCTTTCAAAGTACAGTGCCACAGGTTTATTTGGCAGACACTTTTACTTGCAAGATCAGGACGTTTTTTCTCTTGCTCACCTTTTTTGCAGTTAAAGTAATTGCAGATGGCTTCCTTAGATTCACACAGTGATTCTGTTTTAGAGGTTACAGCAGTGCCTTCTTGGTTTAGAATCCAGTAACTTGGATATTATGCAGTTCTTCCTGACTGGTTGGTCATTTTCCTTGTGTTTAACTTTTGACAAATGATAATGAAAACATTGCTAAGTTTCACTGTAAAAAGGTCATTTAATTTATATTATCCATGTACTGAATACATTTTCCAAGAAAATGACTAAGTAGCAGTATCAAATATTGACAATATGTAATCACTAAGGTAGCAAGTAGAGAACAGGAATACCAACATACAGTATATATGGAAAGATTAGCTTAGCTTGCTGCATACAGTGACACTAATTTTGGTGCTCTGATTGGTAATATTTTATACTATACATTGTGGAACAGGACCCGGACACAGACAGACAGACATCGTTTCTTCCACTCAACACACGTTTATTAACCACAACTATTTACAATATTTACAAGTGTAGCAGTGCACAAACCCAGTACTTCCAGCACCGATTCCCCAAAAATCCGGGCCTTTTACACAGTCCTAAATGCCTTTCTTCTGGCTGCCTCCAGTCCTCTCTCCAGCTCCGTCCTCTTCCACCTGACTTCCGCTCTTGAATGTAGGGAGGCGGCCCCTTTTATACCACCCCGGATGGGCTCCAGCTGCTCCTCCTTGGACATGCCCCCGTGTGGCGGAAGTGCCGGCTGCGCACCCGGAAGCCCTCCAGGTGTCTCCATTCTTCTACCCCCCAGCACTTCCGCCACACCAGGGTTCTTCAGGCACCGGGGCGCTGCCTGGCGGTGGCCACGGGCCCCTACAGGGTTGGGCTTCCAAGCCCCCTACCTGAGGCCACCAACAAAACCAGGGCGGTCGCCCCCTTGTGGTTGGGAGGAGGCACCAGCCCTCCTCTGGCCCCCTCAGGCGTCCCGGCTGGGCTCCACTCCCAGCCGCCTGTGACAACATGATACAGCACTCCATAATTATTTATTTTCAACATGATTTGAATGTGATCTAATAAACATCATGTTTAAGTTACAGTATTGACTGCTAGCCTGAGATCCCCCAAATTTTGGATACATTGCTATGAACTTTAAATTTAGTTAGCTATTGCATTGCACTTCTTACTTACGTAAATGCATTAATGATTTAATTTTGCTGATTATTTGAGTAATATCATCTGTAAAATAACAAGTAAAATAAAATATTTTACATCAATTATCTGCTAGATTCTTTTTTATATTTGCCTCTGTTTACATGAATCTGTGCAATACTACCAGTGGAAAACATGTGCCCCACACTTGCAGAATTTAATTACTGCCCTGTAACTGTGTTTGTGGGATTTGTACATTCTCCCTATCTACACTGTGTGCATTTCCACCCACATCCGAGAGATGTACATGCTAGGTTACATGGCAGATTTGGTTCAGTCCCTTCACATGATGCTGTCAAGGTAGGCCAGTACTGGGTAAGTAAGTTTAGAAAATGGATAGATAGATAGAAACCTTGATGCTTGTTTTACCTTGACTTAATTTGCCACATTAGGTGCATTTCTAATTTGCTAACAAGAACAACAGGAAGAAAAAACATTAATTAAAAATTAGTTGTTATAACAATAAACAGAATTGTTAACCCCAACACACACTGTATTTAATTTTCGAAAGCATATAGTAAGGTAAAATTCAATGCAAAAGGTAGTAAACTATAAAAATGTTAGTAACAATGGTACTTTACATTAACAGTTTTTTCTCCCTTCATTTTGATCTTGATGTGATGTAGGTAAGGTCACAGAAAAGCTATAATCTTTTGCACACAGGTTGTGAAACGTCCATACCATTTTATATGGATGTTAAGTGTGGCTCCCAAGGTCTTTAGTAATTGTTTAATAACAGATAAATCACTGCTAAACCTACCTGAGAATGATCTTAAGAAGAATTTTATATTAAACCAAAACACATCTTTCCTTGTATTTTTTCCATTTGACACACTTCATTTGGAAAATTATAGCAGCAATTAAAAAACTGCAAAAAAGGAGCTTCACAAGCAAAACTTCTTTCTGAGGACTGCTGTTACAATATAACCCAAGGCATGACAACTGAGGCATTAACCCTGAGTGTGGCTCAGGCTTGGAATTCTATGTAATTACGGTTAAATCCAGGTCATACTTGGGGTGATATGTAATGATTTGCTTTACAATGTTAGGCCCAAATAACTCTTGTGACTGTATTCTGCTGGCATCTAATAAATAAAATACTGTATTATGTGGCAAAAAATCAACAATATTTTGATGTGTTTTGCCACTCTAAGGTAACTTAACAATATTCATGAGTGGGGTGAAGCCTTCAACCAAAACACAATGGCATGTAAATGAGAAGCTGTAAATCCTGTCTTAGAACAAACTGAATTATTAGTTGAATCAAGCAATAGTGATGACAATATGAATTGTCTAAGCACTGTTCACAATGCAGCAACTGTTGTTCGTGTCTGGGAAAATGTGCAAGTCACTAATCCTGTGGTAGTCTACAATAACACATGGGGTGCATCAATCATGCAGATCAGGCACTAATATTCTACCCTTTCATGCACAAGCAATAGAAAAAAAATATTATTAGTGCACAAGGAAACACGCTTATGCTGTCCGGATTGCAACACTGGGCTGTGCTCTGGTTAAAATTTCAAAACATATCACATAAAGGACAAGTACTAAATCTGCATCTGTATTTATGTTGTCATTTTGATATTGACATGATTCCGTTACAAGTAACAATATTTTTTCTTGTTGAAGAAATGTTAATGTTTTTGACTCTTTTCTCCAACATAACAATAAGGGCTCATTTATACTTCACGCTCAGAACGCGTAAGCGTCCGCATCATGGCTGCCACGCGTTCCCAGCGTTCATTTCACGCGTCCTCTGAGCAGGTCCTCAGAAATTAACGCGACGCGTGCGCGAGTTGCAGTACCAGCAAAAAGTCGGGGGGCGCAGTGCGATAAAAGTCGGAACGTGACGTCAGAGTCTCTGTTTACTATCTACATGTGACAGCAAGCCTCAATGGAGATCCTTCGGGGATCGATGTGCGCACTTTGCTGTTTGATGAATGGCTCAAATACAGCGCTATACATTATGTAGCCGATGTGAAGTTGCAAAAAAAAAATAGACGGCACAAAAGATGGCATGTGAGACTTTTAAAATGTATCGTGTCATTTATATATGTCTTTTTTATTTTTAATTTTGCAACTTAACAACAGCAACATAATGTATAGCGTTATATTTGAGCCACTGAGAAAAAAATAAAGGACACGGTGAAAACGTGTATTTTGTGATTAAAGTGGAAATTTCGGCTTTAACCTCGTAGTTTACTTTATCATTAAAGCAGACGGTCGTAAACGTCATCCCAGTTTTTAATCGCTACAAGCTTCTTGGACCTGACAGCAGGTAAAGTAAAACAATAAAAAGTAGATGGCACAAAAGATGTTATGGGAGACTTTTAAAATGTATCGTGTCATTACGATCGGGAATATGCAACGCTTAAATATAAAAGCACCACGAATGCATCTGTATGTCGGCATTTTGCTTCAGCAGCGGAAAGCAGCAATAGATCGCCAAACAGAACAAATTAAATGTATGATATTCCAACTCTCTGCACATTTAGAATCTTTAGATTTATACTTGATATCACTTTCATGATGAAATGCATTAAAATGTGTATGTTACATTTTACATATAATTTCGTTTAAATAATGAATACTCTTAATAAATACACACATGGGGGAATAATTACACACATGGGGTGTCACGGTGGCGGAGCGATAGCACTGCTGTCTCGCAGGGAGTTATGTTGCTGGTATTTCCTGCTTGTATTCCACAGTGTGCTCCGGTTTCCTTCCAAAGATATGCAGATTTGGGGATTTGGTGCCGCTAAAATAACGCTAGTGTATGTGTGTGTTTGTATTCACCTTGCGATGAGCTGAGGCCTCGTCAAGGGACTGTTTCTCACTCGTGCCCAATGCTTCCTGGAATGGACACATACATCCCTGGATTTATGGATTTAATCAATAAACATCCTTTTCAGAGATATTGCGGTAAGGTGTTATCAGAATTTAATAGGTGTTTTAGGCAATTCACAACACAGAGAAGCCGAACATGTTATCACCGCGATAATATCTCGCACTGCCACCTGGTGGATTCCTCCAGATTTACGTAAAGTACACGCGCAAGTATAAACACTACAACGCTTGCGTAGCAGGAGCGTCCGCTGCAGCATGCGTTGCGTCGCGTGAAGTATAACTTCGGCCTAAGGGAGTTACATGATTTAATATAAACAATAAGGGAACAAATCACAACATTTTCTTTTTTTTTTATTTTTTTTTTTATTTTTATTAATTTTATTACACTCCATACAAAGCAATCAAGTTTTTACAAAAAGAAAAATAGAGTTAAGAACAGATCGATCCCCACCCTTGAGAGAGAGAGCAAGCCAAATGGCATAAAACATTTTCTTAAATTAGCACCATTCTGGTGTACATTGGCACCATGCAGTCTAATATATTAAACACTTTTGTATACTCTGTGTATTTAATATGAATATTAACTCATACGTATGCAGAGATCAGAAATTTATTTTAATTGTATTATTTTTAATATATCTTTAAGCAATTAAAAGTTTAAACTTTTACTGCTTTTAAAGTGACCGTTTTACATTACTAAAATTTCAGGAATAACTCAGATAAAAGTAAAAAGTAGAATGTCAATGATAAATTAATACTGAAAGTACATATATGGGTGGGACTTGCTCCTAGTAAACTTTTTAGTGTCAGTTAACTAACTTATTAACTAACTTATTTTTTTATATTTAATAAACCTATTGAGAAATAAATAAAGACTCAATTTATGACTTACAGTATGTTCTTCTGGGTTTTAAACAATATAAACTAATTTCATCATAACATGTAATGTTCACCATAAATCTACTTGATAGCAGTAAAAATAAATATTTCAATATGATTGACTAAAGAGGAATGACATCTTTAACTGAGATTTTAATATATCCATATGTTGTTATCATGGAACTTCAATAAAAAATAGTTAGGCTTAATAAGAATGTAAAATGAGAAAACTTACATAAGTATGTAAGATATGTGAGCGAACATTTGAAATATAGTGTGTACTTGTGAAAAACACAACATCCACTACCAATAAAAATAATGACGTAAACCATATACAGTTTCAGGAAATGAAAATAAATCAATTCTGTGTCAATTTTAAGAAAATGTTACACTTCTTCAAACACTGCAGAAGCACCTATTAAATCTCTCTTAGTTTTGCAAGTGTTTCTTACCTCAAATTGGGTTTGATAAAAAAAAAAAACTAACTAATTCAAATACTCTTTAGATCAATCCCAAAAAAAGATATAAAGATCAGTGTAAAGATTTCAATGGTTCCATCTTTTGATGTGCTATGGAAATGCACATAACTTACTAAGGAAACAGGAAACAGACCCAGAAATAAATGAATAATCATTTTGATCTAATAGCATGCCAATAACATTAATTAACTGCAAAGTGTGAAGGCATTACCTTGAACAGGACTGTTGTGGTTAGCATAAATAAGAAAACCAAGAGGGAATTAAATGCTATGAAAGCAGTAAGATTCTTGAAACACAACCCCAGTCCTAAACATTCATACTTGTGATATCCATACAGGGTAAGACCCATGAAAACGTGCAGGAATCCTGTAAATGGATGATGATGAAAATTAATTTGTTAACTCTTTCATCAACTTAAGTTGTCTGGATGAATCATAAAAAAGATAAGGTACTATATACTTACCTATCAGCAGTCCAGCATATCTCCATTATTTGATATAACCCAGAAATAATATGGTTCAAAGTTTCATAACAGCAGTGAAAACCAGACAGAGAATGTGATGTCTAAAGAAGCACCCTTCATTAACATTTCCTTGCACCCAGATTGGTCATTGTGCTGTTTGAAAAAGCTGCAAAGGTTATTTTTAATTAAAAAAATATAGCTATAATATTTTTGCAATTTTTTATTTCATTTAATTAATTTTATTTCAATTCAAATACTTACAGATGTATCATGAAGTACTGTCAGTTGAGTTGGTGGTGGTAATCAAGGACGATCGTTAAAGCAACATCAATTGCTCGATTGCGACCTACTTCACATACTAGCCACAATCCACTACCATTAGATACAACAGCGACTTGCAACCCATAGTTTAGCGAACTCTGTTTTAGAGATCAGAGCATCACATAGTTTTTTCTCTGTGTCGTTTTTTTTAATTATTATTCTTTTACTACCCATAAACTGCAGCTCTCACTAAAAGGAGGAACATTAGTGCTTGAAAGTCACCGAAAAATAAAGGGTATCTAATATAATGCATGTAGTATTTTTATAATTGAATAGAATTAATAAGAATTGAATACTTGCAACATTGTCCCATACTAGAAAGTGACAGTTTTCATTTTTAGACTGACTACTACTGGACAAGGATTTGTACAAGGTTGAATGCTCTACACCTGCCTGCTCTCCTTGTTAAGTATCTATCTATCTATCTATCTATCTATCTACCTATCTATCTATCTATCTATCTATCTATCTATCTACATTTGCAGCGTAACAATCAGAATTTTTTCCAATTTGTTTTGCAGTGCAATACAGCACAATAAAGGACAGCCATGAGTTAAATTTATGTGAAAGGCATGTGGAAGGCTGATTATGGATTGAGAGAATAGAGTGGGTGCACACATTCTTCAAGGACAGTCTGAATTAAAAATGGTCTTTTAAAGCAGTTTAAATGAAGACTGTATGTATTACTTGCCTTATTTTGGTTGCATTTATATAAATGTCACCTACTGTGAGCTTTTTATGCTACAGTAAATTAATAGTAAGCTGACACCATTTCTTTTCCCAATATATTAGAGGTATAGTAATATATTGTTCTTGATATAAACATTTATATCTTGGATGGGTGTTTGTGATCACAAGCCCTAAAAATAATGACAATGGCTCACTGCCATATGCTACAAAATGGAGCCCTGTAAAGCACACTTCTTTCACATATTGCAGCCTGAGTGAACATGTAATTTTATCAAAGTCCTGTATTAGCATACCACAGCATGCAAAACACTTGTTTATGGTGTAGGAAATTGTTAGAAGTACAGATTACACAAATGTCTATTCTGTTTTTTTAGATCTATTATTTTCTTGCTACTGTGAAGTGAGAACATATTAACACCAACTTAGAATTTGTTGTTGATTTTGTTGTGGTGGAGCTAATTTTTACATGTTTATACAAATTCTTTAATTAGTCATTAACTAATAGTAAGTGGTGAAATTGATCTTGAAGTATATGGGTACCTTCTGCTTTTAAATATTCTTTATACTGTACCTCCTTAACAAGACATCAGAAAGGCATTACAAACAGGAATAAATCCTTATATTGAAGAAGACAAAGAGCTGGCATATCAAGAGAAGTCTCACATTTAAGGTTATGCACTGATTTCAAGCACCTCTAATAACTAATGTGTGTTTATGGCAATCCCTTCTAACCTTTTAGCCCGTGATTAAAAAAGAGGAAGGAAAATGGAAAATGTGTGAAGTTTCTGGATTCGTTTCATTTTTTCAGTGTCACTTCTTGCATAGTTTCAAAAGACTGTAGCAAAAAAATATGTCGGCTTGCATTTCTGGAACTTGCTGCCAGATTTATATTCATGGAAACTGTACAAATGGGATTTTACTAACTTTCATGTTATTTATTTATTTCGACCCAGTATACTTCACATATAGCCAGAATAACTTTGAACTTTCACAATAATTAATACGTGATTCTAGGATTCTAAGAATTTTCATTACAACCAGACATGCTTTAGTGCCAAATATGACTCAGAAAGACTTAATGACTCATTCATATGAATGGAAAATTTACAAATATTTCTGATAATAGTGCCTGCATCATAAATCATCTTGTCCCTTAAAGAAAGTAAGCTTCCGTGAGTTTAACAAAGAAAGCAACTTTCTTCCCTTCAAGTGCACAACCTGACAACAAACAAAATAAATTGCACAATATACACTTTGCTATTTTATACTTAAACTAATAATTTAATAAATAACTGTGTTGCAGGGTAGTTCATCATAGATGTTAGAAAACAGTTTGATTACCTGGGGCATCTTCAGGCTTAGGGTAGTATGCTGTGCCCCCTTTAATACTCTGTGTTCACTTCTGACCGAATGGCCAATCACAGCTCCAGCATTACATTTGCTGACAATGCCACCATTATAGGCCTGATCAACAACAGTGGTGAAGCTTACAGAGAAGAGGTTTACCTACTGACTGTGTGGTGTCAGGAGAATAATCACACCCTAAATGTCAACAAAACCAAGGAGCTGGTCATAGACCTCAGACAATAGAACGTTGAATATACCTCCATCTACAATGACGTGTCCAAACTGTCTGGGCAAGTAATAGGGATGCAGACTTACACCCAATAGTTTGATGTCCCTGCAGCAAGTGGAGATCATGACGTTTACATGTCCAGAGTTGCACCACCTTGTGTTCACATAGAGAGCGAGTCCTCCTCCTTTCCGCTTCCCGCAGGTATTTGCGTCTCTGTCCGCTCTAACTGTGCTGAACCTAGGTAGCTCCACGTTAGCATCTGGGATGTTAGTTGTTGTCCACGTTTCACAAAAACACAACAAACTGCATTCTCTGTAGGTCCTGACATTTTTCACACAGCGCAACCAGTTCATCGATCTTAATTGGTAGTGAGTTCACATATGAAAAAAATGAGACAGAGAAATTGCCAGCTAGACCAGAACTAAATAAATAAACCAGTAAATTATTCAAAAGGAAGTGCAAAAATAGGAAATACTTGGAGAGGAAACCTAACTTAAGACTGGCACAGACACAGCTACGGCAGTGTTCAGTGTGAATACAGTAGTACCTTCTCTATTCTTTTAAATTATATTTTCTACAGTGATACGCAGTAGACAATGCAAAATTACAAACTAGGTTTATGCAGTAAAAGAGAAATGAGTACTGTATGTATTATGAACAATTAACTACAGGGCTATTTAAAATGAAAGAGCAGATTTCAAAAATGTATTTCAAACAAACTGCATAAGACAGAAACACATTCCGTACATCACTGGATAGAGGAAAGTTCAAAGTTTAGTTCTATGGTCCCTGAGGTTGCATACTCTCAACATGAGCACCATGTGTAGCGTGACAATCATCAAAACAGTAGACCATTTCTTGCCACATACGAGTCAACTGGTCCCTAGTTACTGAAGTCACAGCTTCCTCAATTTGATGTCGCAAATCTTGTAGGTGGAACAAATACTCTTTCTTTAACTCTTTGAGGGATGAATATTTTTTCCAAAAAACAGTTTCTGAAGCACAATGGTTGCACACAGAAATCAACACAACGGCTGGGACCCCCAGAGGACCGGAGGAGGGCTTGTGCCTCCTCCAGACCGCGAGGGGGAGTCCGCCCTGGTTGTGTTGGGGGCCTCAGGTAAAGGGCTTGGAAGCCCAGCCCTGTAGGAACCCGTGGCCACCGCCAGGCGGCGCCCCGGTGCCTGAATATCGCTGGAGCCCAGC
The DNA here is from genome assembly GCF_016835505.1 of Polypterus senegalus. Classification (NCBI taxonomy): domain Eukaryota; kingdom Metazoa; phylum Chordata; class Cladistia; order Polypteriformes; family Polypteridae; genus Polypterus; species Polypterus senegalus. The sequence continues at coordinate 134,597,308 of NC_053162.1, forward strand.
TGTTCCGCCACACCAGGAAGTGCTGGGGGGAAGACAACAGGGACACCCGGACGGCTTCCGGGTGCGCAGCCGGCACTTCTGCCACACTGGGGCGTGTCTACGGAGGAGTGCCGGGAAGCAGCTGGAGCCCATTCAGGTTCCTATTTAAGGGGCCGCCTCCCTTCAGTCGAGGGCGGAAGTCGGGTGGAAGAGAGATGGACCTGGAGAGAGAGGACTGGAGGCGGCCAGGAAGGCACAAAGACTGTGAGGCCTGGACATTGGGGGAGCGGTGCAAGAGGCACTGGGGTTTGTGGTGCACGTATATGGACTTGTAAATAGTATAAATAAACGGTGTGTGGTGGAACTTATGATGTCCGTCTGTGTGTGTCCGGGTCCGAGTCCACACAGTATTGTTTATTTCAGAATGCCTCGTTTCATGATAGTTTTGTCACCAACAGGCTGAACATTTCTTATTGATGAATCCGCTGCTTTTGATTACTTTTGACTAAATTCAAACAATATGTTACCCAAGATCTTTACCACTACTTCTCTTGCATTTTGACTGAAAATCATCTCAGCTGATTACAGGCAACCATTATATGCTTAAGTTAACTACAATAAAACTGTGAGGATAGCAGTTTTAAAGACTTACACTAACTGCTCTGGAACCTCTTTTTTTCTAGTTTTAAATTAACCTTGGGTACATTTTCCAAAAACAATTGATCCTAATGAATGACAAACAAAATCGCAAACGCCATAGGCAAAGAATAAGTGAGTTTAGTGGGTGCTTCCCAAAGGCATTTGTTATGCTATATTTAAAGAATGAGTTTAAGGTATTACTTTGTTGGCTCCTCCCCAACATTCACCTCAGAAAAGCACAGACCGTTGATAACAGCAACATCGATCCCATGCATTTCAGTGGTCTAATATATAAGACATTACCACACCAATGTAAAAAAAAAACATAAAAACAACTAAAACATGCAGACCAAAGTAATGTAACCCATTTATTAAAAATATATACATGGATTTAAAATGTGACATGGCTTCTTTGTAAAAGAAGAACAAAGACAAACAGTAATAGGAAAAGGAAGAAACACTTCACAAAATTAAGTTAAAACAACTTATAAAGGAGGTGGCAAAAAAATCCAAGGCTCAAGGACTTGCGCAAGACCAGAATCATGTCTTCCACATGCCCGGAGTGCACTCTACAACAGTGCATGTAGTTTGATGTGCAGTGTTATAACCTGAGGTGGGTAGTAACGAGTACATTTACTCTGTTACATTTACTGAGTAACTTATTTAAAAAATTGTACTTCTACGAGTAGTTTTACTGCACCATAATTTCTACTTTTACAGTGATCCCTTGCTATATCGCACTTCGACTTTCGCGGCTTCACTCCATCACGGATTTTAAATGTAAGCATATGTAAATATATATCACGGATTTTTTGCTGGTTCGCGGATTTCTGCGGACAATGTGTCTTTTAATTTATGGTACATGCTTCCTCAGTTTGTTTGCCCAGTTGATTTCATACAAGGAACGCTATTGGCGGATGGTTTAGAAGCTACCCAATCAGAGCATGCATTACATATTAAATAAAACTCCTCAATGATATACGATATGCTTCCCGCGCGGTACTTGATTATTTGCTTTTCTCTGTCTCTCTCATTCTCTCTGCCTGACGGAGGGGGTGTGAGCAGAGGGGCTGTTTGCACAGAGGCTGTTTGCCTAGAGGATACAGACGCTCCTTTACAAAATGCCGCTTTATCGCGGTGCTTCGGCATACTTAAAAGCACGTATTGATTTTTTGATTGTTTGCATTTCTCTCGCTCTCTCTCTCTAACATTCTCTGCTCCTGACACACATTCTTTGAAGAGGAAGATATGTTTGCATTCTTTTAATTGTGAGAAAGAACTGTCATCTCTGTCTTGTCATGGAGCACAGTTTAAACTTTTGACTAAAGGGTGTTATTTCATGTCTAGAGGGCTCTAATAATGTTAACAGTGTGGGGGAGTTTATAAGGGCTTTAAATATATAAAAATAACCATACAAACATATGGTTTCTACTTCGCGGATTTTCATCTATCGCGGGGGGTTCTGGAACGCAACCCCCGCAATCGAGGAGGGATTACTGTACATCGCTTTTGTTGGGAGCACAGATAGGTGAAGTAACTCGCTCATGGTCACTCAGTGTTAGTACCGATATTAAAAGTCACAACCTCAGGCATGTGTGTATGTCACAAGAGTAACCTGTCACTGCATGCACAGATTCAGACACAGCAGCCTTGCTGAGGCCATGTGTATCACTGACAATCTGCAGGAATCCACGGTTGGCATAGAAATGCAGAACAGTCAGAAGCTGCACAGTGGGTCTGAGGGGAGAATTGCAGTGTGCATCTTTCCAATTCATCTTGCACCAAACAAAGGAAAGTTATTATTTCAACCTTGGGCAGCCTGTATTTCTCTGTTAATTGTTGATTACTAAGATGGTCCAAGTGGTTCATGTCTGCCTGAAAATCAGCATTAAGACTTGGCGGCTTAAACAGCTCTGTCTCAAACAGTGTCTTGGAGTGTGTTGCACAATTCTCTGTATACTTGCCATTGTTGTTGCTTATACTGTACTAAGGGGTGATTTACTGTACCTTCCACTGTAAAGAATGTGACTGATTGCATAGTGAGTTTGATTAGTTAACTCATTAGGTGCTCAAATTGTCCACAGGTGTTAAAGATATAAACAGCCCCTTTGTGCTAATGTGTAGTCTATATTGTAAATGTATATTTATATTGCAACATTTACCTATTATTATTATTATTATTATTATTATTATATTACATTGTCCAAATTAGAATGTCAGTGTGTCTTTTTGTGATCAATTTAGGGCGACATCTGTCTCTCTGTGACAGGATCACTGAAAAAAGAATAAATAAAATACAGCATTAAAAATAACCAATGGTCGATTCACTCATTAATTTCAACCTGAAATTAGGTATTTAGGCATTATTTGGGTTACAAAGTGGTTTTGTAAAACACATGCAAATTAACAAACAATCTTAAATACAAAATAACAAAACTAATTAGTGTTATGAAGCTTTTTGGAAATGCACCCCTTTTCAATAAGACATGCTGGAGGCTAAAAAAATTGAGGTGTAGTTTTTTACCTGTTTTATGTAATTGTCTTGGATTGTCAAGCTATTAGAAACAGTTTTCTAATAGTGAAAATTATTTTTGAATTTATATGTAACTGTTAAGAAGTTATCTCTATGTGTCTTATTTTGTCTGTTTTGGATGCTGTTGAGAGGGCAAGCTAAAGTATTTAAAATAAGGCCATTGTGAAGCAAAACCTGTAATGATTAAATGTAATGTATCTACTTTGTTAAAATAAAATGATGAAACTTTATTTCATAATTAGATTACTTATTTTGTGTTTTTTCTCACTTTAATGGTTGTTTGTGTACTTTTTCATGTGGCTATTTATTTCACATTTGCCTTTTATTTATTTCATTGGGCATTAAAGGTTTTCCATAAACCTGACCCCATGTTGCATAGAATGTTATATGTAATCTGCTCAAGCAGTGAAAAGTATAGTAGGCATCTAGTCAGCACTTTCCCTTTATCCACTTTTCATTCAGTCACTTGTTATCTTCTAAAAGCTGGGTTTGTCTTTTTTAGTGGTTTATATTATTTGTGCATACTAAAAAGAAATGTGTCAGCAAATAAAGAAGCCAAATGTGAAAGAAACTCCACAGGGTACTTTGGCCTCCATAATTATATTTAGCTGCATATTAATTATTCTAAAATGTGTTAATGTTTAAAAATAAAATATGCAGCATTAAAAACTAAAAAAACAATAAAACAAACTACTTAACAACAATAGGTATATACAGAATAAGAAAAAGTATATGAACCCCTTGGAAATAACCACATTTATGTACAGTATCAATTTGAGTTCAAATATGTTCTTATCTTCATCTAACCTACAATAAAAGAACAAGCACAATCATTAAAAAATAAAAAAACCAATAAAACAAATAAAATAAACAAGTAAAAACAATAAATATATACAGAATAAGAAAAAAGTATATGAACCCTTTGCAAATAACCACATCTATACTAATAAAAGGCAAAGCCCTCACTGACTCACTCACTGACTCACTCATCACTAATTCTCCAACTTCCCGTGTAGGTAGAAGGCTGAAATTTGGCAAGCTCATTACAGGCTTACAGGTTACTTTCAAAAGTTAAGCAGGTTTCATTTAGAATTTCTACGCATAACGGTCATAACGGTCGACAATGTCCGGCATGTTAAACTCTCTTATTTATGGCCCCATCTTCATGAAATTTGGTAGGCGTCTTCCCTGCGCTAACCGAAACCGATGTACGTACTTATTTCAGTGGTATGATGCCAATGTCGGCCGCCATATTGAACTTTCCAACGGTCTTTGTTACCTTGGGCCCATCTTCAAGAAATTTGTTATGCGTTCTCCCAACGCTAACTGAATCCTACTTACGTACATATATACCTCCATAGCCTGCAGCTCGGTCGCCATGTGAGGCAGCGTTGGGTCCCCCATCCCATCCTCACGCCTCCCACGTTGTTGGCTGCCTGCCTATATAAGGCCATCCATTGCTCCGGTCTCTTCATTCCCTTCCTTGCTCGCCACGGTATTCACGTCTCCCTGCTGGTAACTGCAGCCTTTTTATTTAATCCACGGCTTCTCCACTGTTTTATTGTTCGTTTATTATGATTATAGTTATTGTATAGGTATTTTAGACTTAGTTTACATTGTTCAGGTACCCATTTCCTTTATCGCTCCAACCATACCCCCATTAACATGTCTATCGAGGTGATCACCATCGATCAAAGAATTGTCACTTACCGAGTGGTGTTCATGCCCGGAGATGGCGCCTGCCTTTTCCATTTTCTGTGTTACATATTGCACGGCCATATCAGGCTCACTCTTGATATCTGTAGAAACATTGTGTCTTATGTATTGAATGACTGAGACAGGTTCAAGGTGTGGACTGATGACGGTACAGGAGATAATTATACTACACAGGAGCACTATAAGAGTGAAATGCTTAAGCCCTTCACCTATGGTTCTGCATGTGAGTTGATGGCTGCTGCTGAATTGTTCGGTTGTCGCTTTCAAGTGTACCGAAATGGCCAAATATTTTACACCTTTGGACAACCGCCAGTGCCTCTTAACATCTTAGATTCACAGGTGACAATTTCAGTAGTGGACACTTTGATGTTTAATCTCTCAAAAGCTGGATGCAAAGTTATCGATGAAACCGGTTGTATGCTTACAATGCTTGACAGATGCCGATTGTCACTTCAACACAACAAGTCCTGCAAATACTGTCGTAATTGAAACAAACCATGAAACTCAAACCGATTATGACAGCAGCAATCCAAGCTGTGAGATTTGAGGCAAGATTGCTTTTCACATGGCCAACTGTACGTTGCATGCTCAAGAGTAAGCTCAGCGCACAACTTGGTCATACTGTATTACAACCGGAGGGCCAAACTGACAACGTGGCATACAAAGAGATCCTTAACAAATAATTATTGGTATATTTTCCCTCAGTTTAAAAAGGTTTACTTTTCTTCTTAATAAAAATTTCAAGGCAGTATTTCACCACTGCGAAGCGCGGGTATTTTGCTAGTTTATATATAATTGTGTCTTCAAATATGTTCTTATCTTCATCTAAGTTACAATAAAGAACAAGCACAATCTGTTTTAACTAATAACATTTAATGAGTGTATCATTCTTGAATATATTCAATACAACATTTAAACATCCACTCATAGAGGGGAGAAAAAGTATGTGAACTCCTAGGCTGATGGACTTCAACTAAAGGTAATTGGAGTCAGGAGATGGCAAACCTAGAGTCCAGTCAGTGAGCACAAGAGCATATGAAATAGAACAAAGAACATAAGTACATTTAAAAAAATTGAAAAATGAGAGGAGACCATTCAATCCATTAGACTTGTTTGTTTAAATAATAGCAAAGATGTCCCAGGTTCTCATTCAGATAATGCCTAAAAGTGGTCAAGGTTTCTGCTTCAACTACGTCTTGGTAGTTTGTTCCAGATTCCCATAACTCTTTGAATAAAGAAATACTTCCTGGCGTTCAATCCTAAATTTTCAATGGTGTCTTTGAGTATGTGTTTCACTCTTAAGCTGAAAGAATTCTGCTGGAAAGCATCAATGAAAAAGTGCCATATCTCCATAATGACTTATCAGATGAATAACCCACTTCATACGAAGGAAACATGACTCAGTTGCTCAATGTGGCAATCAAACCCACAATTCTAAGATTAACAGTCCCGTGGTCTACCAACTGAGCTAGCAGGTGTGGGTTAGAAAAATATTGACCTTTAAAAAACTCTCAAAAATGTTTGAGTTTTCTATTTACAAGAAGCATCTGTTGACGTGAAACATGCCTAACAAAAAAAGATCTCTGAAGCTCTGTGTTCAAGTATTTTTGATTTACATAAAGCTAGAAAGGCTTACAGTGTAGTTTCAAATAGGTTTAGATATTTGTTAGTTCACAGTTTGTCAGACTGTATATAAGTTCAGATGATTTAGTGCTGTGGCTGTTCTTCCTAGAAATGGGTCCCCATCCAAGAGGACTCAAAAGCTGTAACAGAATAATCAGTGAGGTGAAATAGAACTTCAGAGCAACAGCTAAAGACTTGAAACAATCAGTGGAACAGGTAAACATCTCTGCTATTGAGTCTACAATAACATAACATTGAAACAGGCATAGTGCCCATGGTGGGACACCACAGAGGAAGCTGAAAAAAATCACTGTATGGCTGAAATTTGTCAAAAACAGTCTTAAAACTCCACAATGCCAATGCAAAAATGTTTTGTGATTTGAGGAAGCTAAGTTTTCAGGAAGAATATGCAGTTGTCCATATGAGATCAGACCTTAACCCAATAGAGAAATAATGGAATGACTTTAAGAGAGCCATCCACACCAGATATCTTACAAATATGGCTGAGCTGAAGCAGTCCTGTTATGAGGAAAGGTCCAAAATTCCTCCTGAATAATGCCAAGTTTGTTAGAGGTTATTGGTTTCAAACGAGGTTCAACTAGTTATGAAATCCAAGGTTCACTTATTTTTTCACCTCAGACTGTGAATTCTTGAAGGATTATATTTGTTTGTGTGCTATTAGTATAAGCATATTTGATTTATCAATACTTGTGAATACTTGCTATATGGTTGCGAGACATGGACGCTATCCAGTGACCTGAGATGAAGACTGGACTCCTTTGCTACTGTGTCTCTCCGGAAAGAATCCTTGGGGTGGGACTGGACCACATGTCTGCCAGGGGGGGTGCCAACTGGGATGCCAAGCTGTTTCGTCATGTGGTTGGTGCGGCAATGCACTGTACCAGTGCATGCTCCCCAACTTGACTAGATTTGACTTGAATACTTGTGACTTAAATCACAAGATCACAGATCACATTTTTGTCCAATTAATGCAGAAAACCAGGTAATTCTGAAGGGTTCACATTGTTTTTGTTGCCACAGTGTGTTAAGATTTGTGAAAGTTTAATTTTATGTATGTTTCTCCTTGGCCCTGAAGTTAGATAAATGGGTTCTTTAATGGATCAATAGAAGTTGAATTCTTTCTACATTTTTTTACAGCATGTAAAAGTTCAGTGCCTCAGACATTACCGAGTTGCAGTAGTAAATAGTTTGACTTTCTAACTTGTTTGTACAACATTCATTCCGTTACATTTGAGAAGGATCATCTATCAATCATTTTTTTCTGATATCACCCAAAAGTACTTATAGCTGCATAATGTAAGCAACTTAACAATGCTTATAATTTCACTTTAAAATGGGTCAGAGTCAAACATTAAGTAGGATTTGAACCTATACCAACATGGCATCCTTCTTCTAAATTATGCTGCCTGCACATAGGAGATAAGTCAATCAAGTTCGAAAATGGAAAGAAAAAAAAAGAAAAAACCTAAATCCTCCACATTCCCTGTCAGCATTCAGGCAGTTCACTATTACTGCCAGTCAGTGTGTGAAAAACAACCCCACAGTGCCTCACACTGCAACATTTTCCTAAATGACTCATGGTAGAGTTGTGATCATTATTCCTTTAAATGTTCTTAGCAAACAGTATTTTCTGTAAAATAACATATCTTGATGGAATATTATACAATAAACTAATCAATAAATCAGTCCATCAGGATAAGCTATTAAATTATTGCTGGTGGTTTGTCAAAAATATGGAGTATCAAGTCTTAAACCAAATTTTCATTTTGTGCTATATTTCTAAATAAGATGGACTTACAAATGGATGTTTTGGCAGCTGAAATCTTTGCTTTCAAAAGCAATTTAATCTTAATGACTCATTATGCTTATTTAAAGGAATGGCAAAGCTTCTCTGTCTGCTATTTAAACTGAGCGAAATATGTCAAGTATTTTATATATTGCATATTTGATTTGAGACAAAGCACTTTTGTATAAGGGGGTACTTATTCTTTTCAAGGGTAAAAATGTTAAAAAGAAAAGTGTCATTGTGTGACCTGTCTGGCAGGTATGGCGAGCACTCAGAGAGAAAGATGTTTCACATCTCAATAAGAGGAAAGCCCAGAGAGGTAGATAGCAAAAGACAGCTTGGAGGCTGACTCCTTTTTATTAGTACAGAAGGTTCTGATATTTGCCCTCTTTCGACACACCAAAAAAACACCAACATTATTTTAATAGGATATCTTGATTGACTGATTCATTTTTAGTAGAGAAAAATAATGATTGTGCTTGGCTTGACTTTCCACATGGCTTCGATTTACGTCCTTTTACGGACACTGCATGGATAGCAAGACAGTGAAGGAAGATAAAGACGGAATGCCCTGCAAAAACTAGAATAATACTTCAGAGTATTGATGGTAGTTTACACTAGCAACACTTGGTTCAGTGAAGGGACAAATTCTTAACATGACTAAAGTCCATCACAGGGCACCGTCATGCACAACCCCAGTCATTCATGCTTGCCCAGTTTAAAGTTGCCATTTTTTTGAATCAGGCACAGGCACAGGAACAGTGAGGCAGAATCATTCGCCACTGGGGCATTCAATGTGCTTTATCCAACTTTAATAAACATTAAAAATGATAAAGGTTTTTTCCAAGCTGAAAAATCACAAAGCCTTCAGCAGATGTGTTTTTTTTATTTTTTTCCTTTGGTAGATGCACAGTGAACCAGTCTCTCACTAACTTCCTTAATAAAACTTTACCTGTAAAACCTATGATGGTGATATGGCATAAAAATAGAAGGGGTTGTATTAACTGAGTAAGGCACAACTGAATATCCCTCACTGCTCTTCAGAAGCATTCTTTAGCTTTACTTTTGTCTCTCATTTTGAGTGTTTCAGTGGAATTCTTAGAACTGTTTACCATAGTCTAAAATGTGACTGCTTTTTCTTGCTTAATTACAACTCCCATCATTATTCATCAAGCTCTATACAGTAACACAGCACTAAGTTGTGCAGTTGGACATACTGTAAAAAAGTGCCTTTAAATAACGTTCACTGACGCACGTATCGTTTGCACACTTTTAATGCATTATAATGGAAGCTCAATGCCACACAAATGTTTTCCTTTTTTATATCATAATAAAGACACATTTAATTTTAAGAAAAATTATATACCAACAAAAAAATCTTAATTGTTAAGCAAGTAGTTTTGCTTTATAATTACTTTTACACATACAATAAAATTAGCCAATTATGCTAACTGTAAATTTGCTAGTTTACAGCCCCCTCTTCAATTTAAATGCTTATAATAAACTAATTCATAAAATTTAAAATATATGAAAATTTATCAAGCCACATCATATTTCATATTGTTTTAAAGTTGAAAAATTAAGTTGGGTTCCTAAGTGTTAAAGTGACTTCTCCTCTACATTCTAACTGGAGTAGTTGTGCTTCATTAGAGTTAATATAATTTTGAATTACCATGCTACGTAATGTACATACTTATAGAAGATCATATTATTTTAAGGATCTGTTTATATAGATTGTAGTAAAAAATGACACAGTGTTTTATTTGCTAAAAGTATAAATCCATAAAATTTGAATTAATGTAAGCTGCCATAATTTGGAGTGTAAGAAATGTAATGATTTATTTCATTAGGTAGAAGTACATAATAAATAAGAATAGTTGTGTCAAATATTTGAAATATTAAAATGTGTTCTATTTAAATGTTTAAAATCTAAATACTCACTATTATAATAAACATTTGTCATTTTCCATCCTCTGATAGAGGTCAATAGAAGGCTAGATTCCAAGTAAAGGATTAAAAATACAACATATTTGTAATCACCCCCTTTGTAACAATCTCAAACATAACCCTGCATGTTTATATTTGACATTGTTTGTTTTTAACTTTCTAGGAGACTATTTTAGAGACACTACACATGCCTACATTATGAATCTCTTTTTTTTTAAGTTTTATGAAAAGGAGTAACTTTGACCCCCCTGGGGTCAGTTGACGTGGCATGAACAAGTTCAAATCCTTCTGATCATTTCTGCTGAAGACACCCTATGGATTACTCTTTAATTTCTAAAGGGTCAAAAATTTAACAGAACCCCTAAAAACTCGACATTTTGCATAAAAACATATCAAAAAGAGTCGAACAGTATATCATACAGTTTTTTCATACCATTGAGGTGGTTCTGAGCCAAAATAAATAAAATAAAACTGAAGTGATTTCAAAGTGTTAATAAGTAATTGTAACTGTAAAGCATCAATACATTCAATTAAATTAATCAGCAATATAGAATTGTATTGATATATATTGTCATAAACAAGACAAAAAGAGCCACAAAAAAGTTTGGGGCAGCCACCCGTATATTGTTCCTGGCTGCAAAAATGGAAATTAATAATGTACAGATGTGTACACACTGGGGTCCACAACCGAACTGACTTGACAGCACAAAGATGGCTGCTTTAAAGGAGAGCAGAGGAAGTGACGTCATCAGTGGGGCCGGAACTGGAAGTAGCATCATTGGACCCATGGGCCGGAAGTGACATCAACTGTGGAGCCAGGGCCGGAAGTGGCATCATCGGAGCCAGGCGGGTCTTCCCGTAACTGGTCTGCAGAGAAGTGAAAAAAAGCATGGCATGCTCAGACACACAGAATAGTGAAAAAATAAGTTGTTGAAATATCAATACTTATTAATCATTTTATATACTCCTAGTAAAACAAAGGATCAAAAAATTAAAAAATAATAGAATAATAAAAAACAAAAAAACAAGAGTAGTTAGTATTAAATTAAAATTTAGTAGAGTCATAAACATTCGTATGATATTTTCCCCTGTGTTTGAAAGAGATATAAGAAAACAGAAAGAAAAGAACAGGAAAAAGGAGAAGATAGAAAATCACAAGAGATATTATTAAGTATTGTCATGAAATATTAATGATATTAAATAAATCATATATTTAATTGCTTATTAAATATTAACCAAGGTTTGCTCAAAAATGTAGAGTATTATAAAAACATTTCAGAAAGATGGGTTTGGACTAAAAGCAAAATAATAAAAAGATGCCAATAGTTGTGGTGATAAAATAGTAATGAAAAAACTAAATATATATATATATATATTAATAAGCAAAAGCAATCAAAGGCAGGCAGATAAGTAAAGTAAGGACAGGTGAATAGTTAACATAAATGTGATTAAAGCCACTTAAAAATTTGATGTGCAAGTTGTGTTTCTTGTATTAATCACAGTAATCATGTATCTAAGTTAATTCTCACTTTTTCATACAGTATGTGTTCGGAAATGTAAAGTTTTGAGCACTGCAGTTTTACAGATGAAGTGTCCTGGATTTGAATCCCACATCCTATTGTCACTTGTGTGGAGCCTGCATGTTCTTCCTACGTCTACGTGGATTTTCGTCAAGCTACTTTAGTTTTCTGTCCTACATCCCCAAAGATATGCTTTGTTACATTACCTGGCAATTTCAGATTGTCCCTTGGTGTGTAGGTGTGCGCATTAGTGGCACTTGCAATGGACTGGAAGCCACTCTGTGGCTGTTCCCTGCCTTGTGTACTGCACTGCTGTGATAGACTACAATTATTATTAAGATGGTTTGCTTGTTTGATTTATTTGTTATGTTCGTATATTATAATAGTAAAAGAGAGCAGTAAGATATTCCTAAATGAGTGTGTCAGGTATGCTGAAGGAATTGTCATTTTGTTTTTAAGTGAGCGTTAACAGTAACCTGCAATCTCACACCTGTTGAAAAGATTAAACCTCTTTCAGGTTTTATGAATGGAAATTCAATAATGCTATCTCTTCAGCCATAAACCTATTAATAAAAGTAGGCTCTTTACACGCTCCTGTAGGAGTGCATTAATTGTACATAAATAGTAAATAAAAAGAAAAATTAGTAAAGTGGTGTCTCTGAAAACCAAATTAAAAGTCATTATTATACAATGATTAGTGATAAGTAAAACAGGTTTTGATTCACATACAGTTTCATAAAACTGACACTAAATTCATTTCACAGGGGATTTCACAATTGAGAAACACAAAATTCAATAAAATTAACTTTTGGGGGGGTTTAAAGGTTTCTAGGGGCGGTAAATAAAGAGTACTCCCTTGCACAGTTGCGTGATACAAGTAATCGTCTACGTGTTAGTAAAATCAATTCTATTTATGCTGTTCATTCACTTCACCTCAGAGGGGTGTAGTGTGTTTTCTTAAAAAGATGAATTGCTACATGTTTTTTACACAAAGATGGGCCAAAACTGAACCATACTGCACATTATTGTAGGGAAATTCAGTAGGCCTACATATTAAGCCACCATTACCTAGCAGCCACACTAAAACAATACACACGTTCTTGGAGATTTCAGTTTGGTTTTTTTTTTTACTTCCAATGCAGCTTTAGGATTGTGTTCATCAAGGCTGTCATCATAATGGATACAGTGGGGATCCACTACCAGTACACGTGTGGTGGCTCAACACCATATATTTAAATATTAATATAAGATTTCACTGGAAGAGAAATGCAAGTTGTTTCCCAAATTTTCTTGCAAAGAGTAAGTTTCTGTGCAAATTCAGGTTTGCGTGAATCATTTCACTTGTCCTCAATAATGATTTAACCTGCTCTAAAGCACAACAGATGATTTTTATATACCAGTATACAAGTGCAGCCAATGTCCATGATCACCAGAATAAGAAAGACAAGTTGGTGATCAGCAATGTTTGAGCAATATTTATGTTTTTAATTACCAATTTATTTATTTATGGAATTTCAATCACAAAAATGCATTTAAAATATAAATAATGCTATGAAAAGGAAAATATAATTAGATAATGTACCTTGTCATAACACTGAGGTGAATTCTGGGGTCATAGTTAATTGTTTTTAAAAATGGAGCATTTTTAATGATTTTAATTACTTCATCCAAGAAAGAAATATTACGTTTGTTTGTTACATAATTATGTAAAAATGAAAATAGCAGCGGTAAAAGAATGCAATTACATGTATTAGTATAGTACAAAAGATACATGACCTTATATTCCAACTGAAGTAGTGCATAAATTGCTTTTTTTGATACACTGTTGTTAACTGTTGGTTGTGGAGGGTCTATGGCTAATTGTCGTTTATATTTCTTAAACATCCAATTTTTGAAAGATGTACCAAATAGAGAATGTAACTCTATGTTGAGATCTGCTGAAATTTAAGTAACTTGTATTGGGAATGTATTTTGTCATGAGTGGTGTATATGCAAGTTAAAATGACCTTTCTAAAAGTAAATGTGAAGAGTAAATCAATGAGTAATTTAGGTTGCATAGAGTGTTTCTGTTATAAAACTGACGACTTCACGGATTTGATTTGTTTAAATGGGTTATTTACATTTCTAACAGCTGTATATCATGCTTTGTGTAAGATATCTTAGCTAAAATGGAACTTTTTCAACAAATGTCCTTGAAGAATGACTATACCAAATTTCAAATTAACCACCATATATCAACATCTATATTGAATTAAAACATTGCTGTTGACAGGGGTTGGCTTTTAATGGTGCACATGAATATTGACTTACAGTTAAAAACAAGAGTCCCATGTACTGAAGGAATTAGGTTAGATGGAAGGGAGGCTGTGAGTTTAAAGATATATTGAAATAGAGGAGGCAATCACAACAACCATACAAGATTGAAGCAGGAAGGAGTGGTGTAGAAGTATAAAGTGTTCTTGTCTGCAAGAAAGTCAGATAGAGCACTCCATGGTTGGTGTCTTACAGTTGTTATATAGTCCTTATCAGCAAAAAAGTTCCTCTAAGAAAGATGACTAGGTCAGCCCACAGACCTGTACATGCTTGCAGACCACTAGTAGTCCATATTCCACACTTTAAGAATTAATAATCTATACGGTTCTCATCATGTCAGGAGAAAGAAAGTGATCACTTCACTTTGTTAAATGTCATACTCTTAAGGCTCCTAAATATTCTTCCACAAAGACACACAACACAGAAGCAACTGCAAGATGAAAAAGTATTAAAAATGTACATTATACTGACAGAGTTAACGAGTAGGAAATTTACAAAGCCAAGACATTTACAGTCCAACCTTTTGTTGAAAGGCAAATATAAGAGCAGTATCTCCTGACCACAGAAGTGATTCCCTGCTTACTCAAGATGAACTGCTAGTGAATATTCTTTGCAATTTGTGGGTCTCCAAATACGATTGCTCCTATTGATGGCACATATTGGATTATATCTCTCATTGTATAAACTGTCTTTGTAGGAAAGGATATCCTTCCCATAATGTGCAAGTCATCTGTTACAGCAAGCTAAAATACACTCACCTAAAGGATTATTAGGAACACCTGTTCAATTTCTCATTAATGCAATTATCTAATCAACCAATCACATGGCAGTTGTCTCAATGCATTTAGGGGTGTGTTCCTGGTCAAGACAATCTCCTGAACTCCAAACTGAATGTCAGAATGGGAAAGAAAGGTGATTTAAGCAATTTTGAGCGTGGCATGGTTGTTGGTGCCAGACGGGCCGGTCTGAGTATTTCACAATCTGCTCAGTTACTGGGATTTTCACGCACATCCATTTCTAGGCTTTACAAAGAATGGTGTGAAAAGGGAAAAACATCCAGTATGCGGCAGTCCTGTGGGCGAAAATGCCTTGTTGATGCTAGAGGTCAGAGGAGAATGGGCCGACTGATTCAAGCTGATAGAAGAGCAACTTTGACTGAAATAACCACTCGTTGCAACCGAGGTATGCAGCAAAGCATTTGTGAAGCCACAACACGCACAACCTTGAGGCGGATGGGCTACAACAGCAGAAGACCTCACCGGGTACCACTCATCTCCACTACAAATAGGAAAAAGAGGCTACAATTTGCACGAGCTCACCAAAATTGGACAGTTGAAGATTGGAAAAATGTTGCCTGGTCTGATGAGTCTCGATTTCTGTTGAGACATTCAAATGGTAGAGTCAGAATTTGGCGTAAACAGAATGAGAACATGGATCCATCATGCCTTGTTACCACTGTACAGGCTGGTGGTGGTGGTGTAATGGTGTGGGGGATGTTTTCTTGGCACACTTTAGGCCCTTTAGTGCCAATTGGGCATCGTTTAAATGCCACGGGCTACCTGAGCATTGTTTCTGACCATGTCCATCCCTTCATGACCACCATGTACCCATCCTCTGATGGCTACTTCCAGCAGGATAATGCACCATGTCACAAAGCTCAAATCATTTCAAATTGGTTTCTTGAACATGACAATGAGTTCACTGTACTAAAATGGCCCCCACAGTCACCAGATCTCAACCCAATAGAGCATCTTTGGGATGTGGTGGAACGGGAGCTTCGTGCCCTGGATGTGCATCCCACAAATCTCCATCAACTGCAAGATGCTATCCTATCAATATGGGCCAACATTTCTAAAGAATGCTTTCGGCACCTTGTTGAATCAATGCCACGTAGAATTAAGGCAGTTCTGAAGGCGAAAGGGGGTCAAACACCGTATTAGTATGGTGTTCCTAATAATCCTTTAGGTGAGTGTACATGCATCACTAGTGGATGCCTGCTGCTAGGCTGGGGTACATCCAAACCCACAGTGCACTCTCATCTGACCTCCACAAAGCCAAGTACAAAAATGAATATTTCATTTTTGAAAATATATGTGTATTTTTAGGTTAAAAATGTGTTAAATGCAAATTGTCACTGATTTCTCAGAATCCCATTAGTACAGGTCTGGATTTCCTTGTTTAGGGATGTTTTTAAATATTTACTCTGCAGTTTTTACTATTGCCTGTTGATTTGCTCTATTTAATTTGGAGAATTATCATAGTCATTTTATCCTTTAAGTATGTTATTCCTTTTCATAAGCACCTCTGAGTTGTTGATAGCTAAGGTGCCATTGTTTAACCACTGCATAGAACCTATTATGCTTTGTTTTTGAACCCAAAAAAGGCTGCGTTCACACTGTGGCTTTATTCCCATTTTTTCACTAATATGTGACACAGATCTGATGTTTGTGCAGAACTGTGAGTAGCAAAATGAGATTTGGAATCAAAACCTTTTAGAAAAGATTTAAACTGCTCTTGTAACAACTGTTCTGAATGCAAACTTGTCCATCATGATCTCATCAGTCCTTTGGGCCATTTGTTTTTATGAACATTAAACACTAATAGTAATATATACCCACAAACAAATAGCGTTCTTATCATCATGAGCTTACAAATACACAGACGTTCTGCACTAAAACAATGTGAAGCAGCCAAACAAGCATCTGTCTGACAAAATTGTTTTATTCATTTTTCTAATGTGGAACACATCTGGGATAGACATCTGTACTCATATCAGATTTGGGTAAATTGGAAAATTAAATTGAGCAGTCAAAATAAAAAGTCAAATACAAGTCAAAAATCAAGATAAGCATCACTTTAAGCTGCAGTGTGAATGTAGCCTTAAAAGACTTGTGATTCTTCTTCAATGGTTGTTTTCTGTTCAGCAACAGCATTTAAAAAACATTAAGTGTGTGAAAGCATTATCTATGGGAACATTAAATCAGGTTTGATTGTAAATGTCTTTTTTGAGGAGGGCCCATGAATTTTGCGCTAAGGCACTGGATATAGGTGTCCTGCAATGCCAACATCTGGAGGAAGTTGTGTGGCTTCTTAGAGACTCTTGGGATCCCCTATATCTCTACTTATTAATGTCAGTGAAAAGCCCATCATCCTTATGAGAAGAGAAAACAATAAAACAATGCATGAACATAATAAATCATTAAGAGGCATATTGCTTTGTTAAAAGGTCACTTTAGAGCTTTGTATTGTTCACATGGTGTCCTACATATTTGTCCCAAAAAAAGTATAACGGGGCTGCTATGATGTGTCCATTTTTTCCCCTTGACCTCAACTAGTCAACCTGCCACTTCCAGCCACAGTCATTTTATTCACTGCAGCCATCTCATTGGTATTGCTTCTGTCTTGACGTTTCACTTTTGTCATTAGTACAGAAATCATACATTCCCCCAACAGCTGTCTTTTGGAAATCTCCCTCGTATTGCACCATAATTTATTTATACACTTTTAACAACGTGTTGCAATTTCATCACTGCTGTTCCCCCCTTTTTTTTTGGTACTGTTCAGGTTTGCATCTACAGATAGGGTATTAATGCTTTTATATGTTAATATTTGTAATCCCCTAACAATTTCAATATTTAATGTTCATTGTTTCTCATTGGGACCCTATTTTAAACTGTGGCTTTTATCAAAGCTTTTGGTGATCATGCCCTTTAAAGATAAGATATTTTTGGGGTATGGTTTTATTTCACTCCATTTGAACCAAACTGCTTTTGAGCCTTTAAGAAAAGGATGAAAGAACTCGGTGAGAAGGTAATGAGAAGGGAGGGAGTGAATCTGTCACTGTTGGTTCTTGAGAAATTAGGCCGAGGTCTCACAAGGGAGCTGCAAAGCTTAAGAATAACTGTCTTTGATTTGTACCCCGTACAGAAGAAATGCTTTGCGGCCAGAAATCCTATTAGCCTTCTGCGCACTGTTTTCTTGCCACTGATAAGTCCAGTATAAATCCCACATTTTTTAATTTCAGACCGGTAGCAAATATTTTTTATCTGTATATTAGTAAAATAATTGTTTTCATGTCGCAGTTTATACAGAGACCGCCAATATTATGACCTGATACATATTTAATGCATAACCATTTTTTTGGAGGTGAGCTGGAGTTCAGAGTTTGAGTAGATCACATTAATGGGTTGTACAGTTGCTGTATAACTATTGACATAAGTGTAACGGAGTGGAATTTTAAATATATAAAATGAAAACCCTTGAGTACATTTTAACTAACATAACAAGGTCACATTATACTGAATAGTTTATAAGATTTTTTTAACGAAATAATTTGAAAATTAACAATATATTCAGCATCCATTATATATTCATTTCACATTTTCTGCATTGTTTCTATCACTGTTAATGTCACAGATTTTTGTCACTTTGTACAAGAGCATTGCCATTACTTTACGACTCTGCAAATTTGCTTGGCAGTAACACCGTAAAACTTACAGTAAAGCCATGCTATCCAAGTGCATTCATGTGGAATCCCTTTTTGGAGTTTTTACAACACATAATGAATCAAGAAATGAATAGGCTAGCGAAAACAGGCTGTTTTGTAGTGCAGGATAGGTCTTCTTTCAAAAGTAATACATTGACAGAGTCTACAGCAGTAACTGGGAAAGACAGCCTGCCCCCAAAATCCCAGAAGACAAAAAAGTAAAGAGTCTCATCACTGTTGCTTTTCCTTGAACAATTTGTATTTCTTGCTATATTACACATATGCTTCTGAAAAGCCTATGTGTTTTGATAAAAGTTAAGCAAGGGCAAAACCATGGTGTTAAGAAAATTATATTGTTTGAAACTTTTATTTACATGGAAAGATGTTAACATAAGGGTAATGTTCTTTCATAAAACACCCCCCAAATACCACAAAATGACACTGTAAATGTTAAATATGGTACCACATTTTTAACTCCTGTGATATTATGATATTTTGATTTTTTTCAACTGTTATGTCTATTAGTTTTCACATCTCTTGTAGCTAACAAAAGAATCCATCCTATGCAAGCATGCCTACGGTCTGGCTGCCAATGTCTCTATTTGATTGAGCTACGCGTATGTTTTAAATGTCCTCAGTTCGGCTTTGCTGTATTAATAACTCTATTTACATGGCTAAGATGTTATGTTAATAATAATCCATTCCCAATCCATTGTCTGAACCTGCTTAATCCAATTATAGAGTTGCACAGGCTGAAGTCTATCTTTGTCAGCGTGGGGCACAACACAGGAATAAACGCTGTAGGGGGCAATTTGTTGTCAGTTCAATGCTATATAATAATAAAAATAATAGTTTTGATAATTTCATAAGTTGGAGCTCAATGTGACTGACATTAATATAAAACCGAACATAGAGGAATAAGTGTAAATAGTAGAAAGAAAGCAAGCAAATCAAGAAATATAAAAAAGCAGTTTTGTGCATTATGTACTTTTTTAGATAAAATTGCAATAAATAATATTACAATATAAAGATAAAAAGTAAACTGTCATATGTTACTCAGGTAAATTTAGAATTGTAATAACTTTTGACATAAGAGTCAGAAGTTCAAAGGAATTAAACTAAAAGCTGGTTATATGGTGGCATGAAACCCTTTTTTGCGGGATATTAAAATTTATTCGTACACTATTTATTACACTCTTGGGAGATGCATAAATTGTTAGCCAAGAGTTTCTCTAAAAGAAAAATGTAAAAAAACAGGGAAATTATTCTTGTGAATTTTAAGTAGTAGCACCATTAGGAAGTCTTATTGGTTAATGCTGAATTCATGTCTTCAATAAGACAACGGTAACAGAGTCGCAGATTAAGTCGTAGTTATGTCACAGTCTAAATAAATGGAATGGTAGCCAATGAGCATGAAGTAGTTGGTCTGAAAAGGGATGACAGTGTTTATTGTCAAGGCTGCAAGGAGATTCATTGTTTTTTCTTTGTCATTTTAATGAAATATATTTTATCAAAATTAAATCCCACCTGCATAACAACAAAGTCTGTTTGTACTTGGACTGTAAGCTTTATTTCTTCCACATATTTTGTGGTTATATTTTAACCCCATGTGTTTATTCACCATATGTGTGAGGTTTGTGAGACAGAGAGAGACACACCTAAAATAAATTAGGTGTCACGCTTTTCTTATTGACACCTATAACAAACAAGGTCATGACTAGGATTACTACAGAAATCATTGCCCAAAACCTGATATAAATTTATACTACACTATACTATAAAAATTTGAATTGAAAAAAATCCTTGAATGAATGGTGCAGAAAACCTCAAATTGGATGCATGTAATCTTTGAAAAAAATGTTTATATATAAAAAAAATAGAAATTCCTCCAGCAGAGGTTGTGCAGGCAAAGACACTTGGTTTGACTGTATACACATTGTCTGGTAAAATATCTGATAAAAAGCCATGTTAACATCATTTGATTTGGTGAAGCTCATACAACTAATATATCAATATGAACATGTAGCATAAGACAACAGCAATCATCATTCACCAGTAGTTCATAAAAACCAAACGTTATGTTTATGAATCTCACAATTTGTCGATAAGTACTACTGTGAAACCTGCTTCTGGTCTTGACTGACTTGAAAGGAAGGACATTGAACACTGAGTGGGCAAAGTATGGTGAGTTGAAAGGATTGTAATGGATTTACATATCAAATTGTAAAAATTTAGTAAATCCAAAGTAGGACGTTGGTGAGCAATGATTTTAGGTGGGGGGATAAACAATCACCAATTGGTATCGACCAGGGACCTATCCATCACCAATTTGCATTTTGCTAAACAGTAAAAAAAATATCCTTTATTAATTGATTTCTACTAATACATTTTTTAAGTAAGGAGGAGAAATATTGTTCTCAAGACATTGGTTGTGATAGTCGGGATTCAAAACATTCCTAAAGATATGTCTACTCTGAGTGAGTGTGTGCCATCCAGGGTATAATCCCTACCTTAGTAGGGTAGGCTCTGGCTCATAACAGCCCCGGAATGGAGGAAATAAGTTTGGAAAATGATTCCACGTGGGTTGTTGCTCTGATTTGAGACACAAACATTTCTGTCTGTTAATTCCAGTTACAGAAAGTATCTGTTTAACTTGTGTGTGCATGATTCACAGCAATGCAAATCTTGTTAGTCATTATATACTGAATATGTTGCTTTGTGATGAGTAACCTCTAGAGGAAAGGGAGGCGCACCAGAATATTTACTTTTTCCTGGAAGGCGGCTAGTCCAGCTAGGAAAAATGCCATCAACAACCTCATCATACAGCTGTAAAAGTGTTCATAGCATGGTGAAATTGCAAGTATGATTCTTGAATAACATAACTATTCTGCAAATGTTATTTAGCCAGTGATTCATTTTCTGATACTTTAAAAGATCATTTTTTACAATTTGATGTTTTATGCAAGGAGTTGATAGAAAGTTGTGTATAAGTAAATTAGTTTTAAAAATAGAAAAGTTAATAATTAATCCAAGGTTAAAATTTCATAAATATTCATTCCCCTGAGTCATGTGCAGAGGCTAGTCATTTTGTTTACCAGTATTTTGTACACTACACCCTAAACCTGTAGCAATGCTAGCCAAAACTTTCAGCAGAACATTATTAGTAGTAGAATAAATCCTAAGGGCGGCACAGTGGTAAGCACTGCTGCCACCGTTATCTAAGTTCAGTTTTGCTCATTGTCTTAATATGTGTGTACGTTTTTTACAAACACTGTGCTTTAATCCCACACCCTAAAGATGTAGAAATCAATCTGTATGACTCAAAACTAATGAATGAGTGCATGTGTGTGTCCTAAAATGAATTGGAACCTTGTCCAGGGTTGCCATATTCCTAGTGCCCAATACTATTAAGATAGACTCCAGTACACCAAAACCTTGAAATGGATTAAGGACTATGAAAAAAGGGATCAATAAATTTTGATGATTGGTAGCAATCTTTCGCAACAGGGCCCTAAAGCTGTGGAATGATGTGCCTGCTTATGTAAAATATGGTATGGCCTGACAATCTCAGATTTTAAATTCTTGCTCAAGACTCACTACTTTATTCTGGCAAACCCAGATGAGAGGTGCTGATTAACTATTTTGCTTTAAAGTCTGTTAGTCATTTGTGCAGAAATATAACTATTACTATAATTGCAACTGTATCCTTCAGTAGCCCTTTGGGCCAGTTATATAGTGTCAAGCTTTTCTCCTGCTTATGGCAAAAGACAGAGATACTAGCAGTCTTGGAATCCAAGAATGAAAGGATTGGGGCTTCTTTTTAACTTGCTAAGTATAGACTTATGTGCAGCAATGCTACAGAATGCCCAGGAAGGGGTGGTTGGCCATTTGGCCTATGTCTGCTGAATGGTGATTATGTCAAACTTTGGCTATGACTTTGCATTATGAACAACTATAGAATCACCAAAGGATTATTTTCTCCAGCTATGCTGCTGAGGGCGGAGTGGTGGCTCTGAGGCTAGGGATTTGCACTGGTAATCAGAAGGTTGCCGTTTCGAATTCTGTAAACGCCAAAAGTGACTCTAATTTATTAAGCCCTTAAGCAAGGCCCTTAACCTGCAGCTGCTCCGTCCTAGGTATGACGTTAATCTGCATCCAGCCCTGCAAGTAGGCCCTCCAACCTGCAGAGAAAAACTTGGGGGCTGGTGGCAAAATTGGCACTCCAGCCACCGTAAAAAAAAATGCTGTTTCATTCCATCTGAACTTGTGTGGTGCTGAGGTGTCACCCACTGCGTGACACTCTGGTCCCAATCTGAGATCCTGAGTTGGTTCGTCATGTGGTAGGTGCGGCAATGTGCTGTATCAGTGCATGCTCCTGACCTCACCTCTCTCTCTATACTGCTGACAATTTTTTTCATTTTCCTCCTTCTATTGTCAATTGGCCATATCTCAATGATAATATTAATGGATACTAGGGGGCTTTGCCCCCTGCTTGCTTTGCTCGCCAACCCCCGTGTTTGGTTTTCTGGATACACACTTTTAAGATTTTTTTTTCTTTGAATTGTTGCTATTTCATTAGTTTCACTTTTATTTCAGAACTTTGTTAAAAACAATATTTGGAATCTTTTGAGTCCCAACATGCTGAATCGTTTAAATGAGGTCCGTGACACGTGTGTTTAATGACTTTGTACCATAATTCAGGATAGGTTTCTACATCATCAACAGTTAATCATTTTTTTTGCAAAGTAACCAATAAATGCATGTGAGGTCAACCCCATTTTTGAAATTCTCTTGACTTAAACTTCAAAGCCTTACAATATTTACATACTTCTGACACATCACTTATGTCCATATATTCGATCTCGATTCGCCTTTTCGTTATTTCTCTGAGTAATAATTTCTCTTTGTTTGCGCTAATGAGATCTTTACTTTCTTTTTTTTTGGCACTTTCGTTTTTTTCTGCTTTCATATTCTGTATCTTGCTCTGCATGTGTATCGCGCCTACATTTTTTTTGAGTCTTTTGAATTCCACTGTTTTCATTATCTCTAACCTGCTCTGTTTGGCCCCCTTGTTTTTTAACCTCTTTATGATGTTTACATTTTTTTTGTACTCTTTGCCTTTTATTTCTGACCTCGCTTTGTCCTGCTTCTTTTTCAAGGTCACCTGGGGCCTCATGTATAACGCCGTGCGTAGAACTCGCACTATAACATGGCGTAAGCACAAAAGCCGAAATGTGTTTACGCACAGAAAAATCCAGATGCAGGAATCTGTGCGTACTCCAACTTCCACGTTCTTCCGTTACATAAATCCCGATCAGCGTGAAAACTAACGCTCGTGCACGCATTATGTAACGCCCCAAATCCTCCCAGAATTACGCCTATTTGAATATGCAAATCAATATAAATCGCCCTTAAGCGCTTAAAAGACAATGGGAAAAGCACGGGGGGAAACATACGAATTTCAGCGAATACCAAGTGGAGGCAAAGGAAAAACATACTATTTGTTCAAATAAACCGTTGTATAATCAACAAAAGGAAGTTGATCGAGTGACATAGCGTGTTGGAGAAACTTGAAAGCTCACATTCACAAAATCGCACAGTGCCGGAAATAAAAAAGAAGTCACATATCAAAGGTGCCGTGAAAAGAAGAGTTGTAAGCCCACTGTCTTAGTGTCATATGAAAGCTTATTAGGGTACAGAGAAAAAAGGCACACGGTGGGGAAAAAGCACGAAATGTCAACTTCAATCTCGACATTTCCACTTTAATCACGTAGTTTATTTTGTCATTTAGTAGAACATTATAAACTTCATCTTAAAATTGTTTAATCAAACCAGTTTCTCAAATCCCATCGTAATTAATGTAGCACGTTAAATGCTTTGTTTTGTATTTGATCTTCTACTGTATGTGATCTATGTGTGTGAATCACTACTTGCTTCTTAAACTGGCTCTCTTCCTCCAACTGGACACAGAGTCCATTACATTTGTGATATTACAGCTCTCTGAATAACTAAAATACTGAGATGTATACGTGATGTCATTTTCATGATGATAGGAGCTAAAGCACATTATTAAACATGTGTTTCATGAGCCTCGTGCTCATGACAAGCATTTATCTTTTGTCGAAATTTGTCGCTGCTTTTTAGCTGTGTTGTTATTTTCTCTTTCTGTTTTATATTCAATATAAATTGGCGTAGCCGCCACTGCAGTCAGTGCTTTTCTTTCCCCAAGTAACCGATCGCCATACAATCAGCTCTGTAATAGAAGTTAAGCCATCTGTAAACTTAGCGCTGATTCTTCAAAACGTTTAAAGAACATTGAAATATCTTCGTAGTACATGTTTAATTATTCTATCCTTCACGACACTCCCAGTGAAGAATATAGATTATTTAAATGAAGTTAAAGTTTTATGTGTATAATTTAACAAACATATTTTGCTGCATTTCACCTTAAAAATGATATCGTCATCATATGTAAATCGCGCTTTATAAAGTGGCTCAGGTTGTGTAATATTATAACTATAGTGCAAGTTTACAGTGGGGTGATTGTACTTATAAATACAAACCGTTCTACAAGGAACAATTGATTGAGTGCATTTAAAGTTCTTGGGATTAAACTGTTTCTGAACCGCGAGGTCTGTACAAGAAAGGCTTTAAAACGTTTTGCAGTGGCTGAGACAGCGTGTCCTTAAAGCTGTATACTGATAATTCTCTTTCCGATCAGCTGCTGCTGTGATTCACACTCAGATACAGTGATATAAATACTCCGAGTCGTGCAGTGAGAGTAATATGGAAAAAGATGATCCGCTGTGGCAACTCCTAACGGGAGGAGCTGAAAGAAGAAGAAGAAGGAGAAGTGAGAGTAACAACGCTAAAGCAGTTATGGTATTTGGAATACTATGGCTGTTCCCTGGACCATTATATTTTTACGAGTTAATTACAATCAGATGCATTACACTAATAAACAATATGCGGTTAGTTTCTGTGTATTTATAAAGCCGCGTCATGAAAATAATGAGTAATCACACAAGAACAGTACCATTGCTTTGACGCTGGGTGCCGCCAGTTTGCAAAACCGAGCGGAGAACTTGCGTACGACAAGGCATGAGGTACCGTGGAAAAGTGCGTGGCTTTACGCCAAGTGTAGGTTTTATACATCGCAATTTAAACGTGGAAAAGTTCTTACGCAACATTTCTGTGCGTACGCACTGTTTATACATGAGGCCCCTGGTCCGTGGTGATTATTTTCCCTTTTTCAAGTAATAATTTCCGTTTGTTTGCGTTACTGCAATCTTTACTTTCTTTTTTTTTGATACTTTCAAATTTTCCTGCTTTCATATTCTTTAACTTTCTCTGCATTTGTATCGCGCCAACTTTTTTTTAAGCCTTTCGAATTCCACTGCTTTCATAATCTCTAACCTGCTCCGCATGTGTATAGCGCCAACGTTTTTGAATGTCTTTATGAAGTTCTACTTTGTCTTTTACTCTTTGTCTTTTAATTCTGAGCCCGATTGAACGTGCTTTTTTTTCAGTTCCACTTGTTCCGGGCTGATTATTACTTTCCTTATTTTCTGA
Organism: Polypterus senegalus; assembly: GCF_016835505.1. Classification (NCBI taxonomy): domain Eukaryota; kingdom Metazoa; phylum Chordata; class Cladistia; order Polypteriformes; family Polypteridae; genus Polypterus; species Polypterus senegalus. Next base: position 134,623,443 of record NC_053162.1, read on the forward strand.
ATTCGCACCTAGATTATTCTCTTTCTTTTTTGCCTTTTTTTGTCTCCAATGCTTTTGAGTCTCTTTTCTTCGTGCTGCTCTTTCTTCTTCACTTAGTCATTGATGTTTCATCTATAACGTATTGTCCTTATACACTTTATATGCGCTCAGAGCCCTGGATCTGTGTGTGCTCAAAGCCTTTACACGATGGAGTGTTTTGCTGCCCGTGGTCTTATTTGATATTGGTTGTAAGTAGGGCGTGTCTTGCAGGAATCTCATGTTCTATGTCCCCACGAGACGATCTCTTGACACAAAGTCTCATGTTTAAGGTCCCCGCGAGATGCTCCATAGGCAATCTCTTTCATCTCGCGGGTCTTTTAAGTGTCTTCCGTGATCTTCACAAGATCACGTCTCATCTTCCTAGTCTTTCTCTCCCAGGATTTTTTTTATAATAGAGAGATATCTGTGAGGTCTCCTTTCATGTCAATTATTTTAAAATGCCTTTTTTGCCTAATCCAAGCTGTACTTGTATCTGTTTATATTTTTTAAATTTTGCAATTTATCTGTAAACTTGCTACAGCGGTCTGAGCCTGTACATGATAAAGAATGCTATACAAAAATGAACTGAATCTTTAGTTAGGTGTTATCCAAAAAATTAGGTAGAAAAAGTAGTATAGCATAATTTGCATATTGGACTTTCAAAGTAATTTTTTAAATAATGTAAACATGCAGAAATTGAGCAACTTGGAGCTTTTCTACATAGACACTGTGGAAGCTTCCATTGAATGATTAGAAAGATGTGGTTATATGTTTTCAAGTAACATCACATCTAAAACAAATGCCCAAATTTAGCTTGAGGCTACCCATCTGTTCAGACTAAATGGTTTTAAATAATTTCCAGGGTGGCAGATTGGTTAGCACTTCTGTCTTATTGCTCCTGCTTCACAAGTTGTCTTCCCTTCCTGCGACTGTTTGGGTTTTCCCATATTCATATAATTTTGCCCTTAGTATTCCAGATTTTTTTTTTTCATCCCAAAAACATGAAGGTTAGGTTGTTCAGGAATTTATTCCTTGGCTCTAATATAGTTAAGCTCTAATATAGTTAGGACAGTGTCTGACACCTTACAACCCTGTTATGAACTGTGCTGGCTTCAGAAAATTTAATGAATGAAAGTACAACACATCATGAAACATAAAAGTTTTATCTTCATGCAGAGTCAACAATGAATATACCAAATGTAAAATGATATATTCAACTGCTGAAAAATTTTGCCATTTACCAATATCTGTATACCAGTAACGGCGTACTGCAAGATAACGTGCAGTGAATACATTTGACTTGAGCATTCATAGTTTTCATACTCTTTTTCTGTATGTTTAACATTCATTTGCTCAGAGGTTGATGTGCTTGCTGCTTCCTGAGCAGCTCTTCTTTTCTCCACCCTAGTGGCCCGCTTCTTCTCTTCTTTCGTCGGCATCTTTTCACGTTAAAACTGATTAAGTCAGTGCTTGTGTTGCAATTACTTAGTATGTTTTCTTTAATGTTTCACATAAGCTGCCACTTAAGTGTTCAATCTGCCTCAAGAATGATTTAAGATATGAAGAGGTAGGGGAAGTGACAGCGAAGGTAGTAGGGATGAGGACGGCGACCATATGCATGCGCCGCATGGCCACCCTGCTGACCACTGCCGAGAGTCGATTCTACAATAAAATAAAATAAAAATAAAAAGAGGAATAAACCGGGAGGTCAATCATCACCCTGAAAGTGAATAGTATATATCACGTAGAATATGTGTACCAAATTTAAGGTCATTAGGTCAAACAGTTTGTGACCTACGGTGACTTAAAATCCTGGAAAAACAAATGGACAGCCACGGTAGCATATTATATATAAAAAAAGATTTGTATTGTACATTCAAATCCAAACATTTCTTCTGAATTGGCTTACATACATTTAGACAAATACATCTTAACTTCTGTCACATGACTCTGATGCTGATAGCATCAATGTTAACTTTTACACACAATAAAATAACACCTCGGTGCAGCACAACAAAATCAAATGAACTGTACATAAAACAAAATAATTTATTTTTGTCCTTTTCCTTTTATCTATACGATATGAATTTTGAAAGTTAGCCAGAACATGGATGCACTACGGTCTTATTAGTATCATTTTTGTAGCACAAGCAATGGTGTCAGGTTGTTAGCAAATCTAGGCAGTCAGACCATCATATAAGAATGTCTAGGTAGAAATACGCGGGGCTTGTAAACAAAATATTATTGTTACGTTTTTGTAAACTCTGGTGTTGCCATCTTATAATGTTTAAACTTCAAGTTTTTTCCCAGCATTTGTACCAACTGTATGAAGTTTATATGTTCCCATGTTATGCTCAGCCGAGTGCCAGTCTGTCAGGAACACTTTTAAAATTGCTTCCTGTGATTGGCATGCATTATTAATTTTTATTTTTGAATTTTCATTTTACATATGCACTAGCCATATTATCTGTTGAAGACAGGCAATAGAATAAATTTAAAAATATTTAATATCTCTTGTCCCGTGTTTACTTTCAGTGCCTATCTTCTGTATTTCTGTGTGTGAACATCTCTTAACCAGCATTCATTCTCTCACACTTGCATTTCCACTTTTGATCCACTTTTGATCACATTACCAAAGCCAAACCGACCAATCACACCAAAGCCAAACTGACCTTAGCGTTTGATTATATGCTAGATTTCTCATATTCAGTGCCCCTTTTTTTTTTTAATGAGTGTCCTATTCTGGTACAAGTATTTAAAGAAGTAACACTGTAAGTTCCTGGTGCTTGAGTAAAAAAAAACAAACTGTTTCGGTGAAGATTCCAGTTAATGACGTTTGTTTTCCATTGACTTTGGTTTTGTTCTCTAAGCTAAACTCTGGTAAACAATTAAATGTCTACAACTGTCCTGTGGAACTATGATGCACTGGCAATCCATTTGGGCTCTGGTTTCCACTACAAAGAAGTGGTTTGGGAAAATAAATGGTTGGATTAAAATATTTCAAACCGTTGATTTTTTTATTGCTGTTTTAAATGTGCTGTAATATATAATGGTTACCTAAAGTGCAGTATAATATTGTAAATCGGCAATCAGCTGCAGGAAGCAAAAGGTTGAAAGTGCAGTTAGTGTAGATAAAAACAACAACAAAACTCGCATTAAGTGAGCCCTATAAAAGGATGATTACTAAATTGTGCATTTAGTTAGTTTCCTACAGAAAAAAATGTAGGCATTTTTGCATTGGAAAACAGATTTCTTTATACTCTTTTATTTAGTAGAGTTTAAGAATATATAAGCAAACATGTTCCAATGGAAACAGTAATAATATGATGACAATTCACATTTTCAGTTTTTCTATAAAATGACAATCTATGGTGATAAATTATTTTATGATTTTTAAGAGTGCAACGATGCAATGAGGCCACATGGCATGACACCTAGGAATATGCCCCCAAGCAACCAGCTGTGATGCCATAGCACTGAAACCAGAAAACAGTAGTGCCCACAAGACACCTGGAGGTTCAGCCCCTTAACACAGACAGACACCAAATGTCCAAATCCCACACATTTTAATATTCCTTTCCTTCTTTACAGCACCACATAATGCATAAATCAGCCACAAATGACTCAGTCCCTTCTTTCCTTCCAACTCTTCTGTTACCACAACTCCTTCACACACAAGCTCTGTCCTCTTCCTCCCAACTCCAGCCCATCTACTGGAGTGAGGTGGCCCCTTTTATAATACCCTGGATGTGCTCCAGGTGCTTCATGATTCCGGATGTGCCTGGATTGTCTTTGGGCAGCACTTCTGGGTGTGGTGGAAGTGCTGCAATCCAGGGCTCTATAATCCTCTGGGTGCCCCCTGGTGGTGGCCACGGGCCCCAACAGGGTTGAGCTTCTAAACTCTGATCCCGTAGTCCCCGATGCAGACCAGGGCGGCTACCCTCTCGTGGTCCAGGGGAGATATTGTCCCTCTCCTGGTCCTTCCTTGGGTCTGAATGATTTTCATTTGGAATTGCTGATTGGAGATTTTGACATTTTGTTTACAGAGTGCTAACTTGGATGCATTAAGTTTAATTCAGGGGGTGTAGCCACACTTGGGCCAATGAGGCCTGGGCCCACCTATTTAGATCATTAACCCACCAATATTTTACAGTAAGCTTGGCAGAAACTCAGCAAAATTATATCATACAGGAAGAGTCAAGGTGTATGGGTAAAATAAGCAGTAAATGTTAGTTACAGTATCTAAATCCAGAACAAGTCTACTGCAATGCCAAAAAACACTTATTACAGGTAAATTAATAATCTAATAACTTAACAAAGCAGAATTGCAACGCATAGGTTTAATGAAACTTTATAAAGTGACATTCCTCATGCTAACTAAAGAGCTAGCAAACTGAGCCACTAGGAGAAAAGTCTTCAGTCTTTAATGGCGTGTCTTGTGCTGATTGTAGTGATACTGCACACATTACCACTTTTTTTAATACGATTAAGGCATTGCGTTTATTTATAACTGCCTTAAAAAGCCAGTCTCACATTAACAAGATTCAGAAAGAAATGCTCTGATTATCACTGTTAAAAACATTGGTCATTAGATGTCGCTCAGGGAGTAAAACTGCAATACGATAACGGCCTTTTGCTCCATGGTATCAGATCCAGAACGGCTAACAGAATAAACTTAAATGCAGCTTCCAGAAATACTGCTATATCATTGCGAAATCAAATGCCACCAATGACAGTCCTCTCACTTTATGTAACTTAACTGAATGAATGTTCCAGCAGAAGCAGAGTTGTAATTTTTTTCCTAAAAAATGAAGGACACAGAAAGAAGGGGAGAATCATTTTTAAACTAATGCAGATTTCCACAATAGCTGTGCCAGAAGCCAACATTTTCAAGTGCTTTCCATTACAAGAAGGAACTTTAAAGCAGATATTACTTCATATTGATTAAATTAAGAGTAAGTGACAAATGCAGAAGAAATTATGAGAAGTTAGTTGTTCTTTTTCCTGTTTTAGTTTATATTTTTCCATTTGGCACACTAAACCATATTCTTGCAATTTCCTTCATATTTTCCAAAACACTTTCTTCTTACTGTTAGAAATTACCAATTTGCTACCAGCAGTGCTTGTACTACATCTGATGGGAGATACATACAAGTGTGGGATTCTTCAAGGAACAAAAAAATGTGAAATGACACTTGGCCCAATTCACTTGTGAAAATTCATAACATGAGTGGTTCCAGTAGCGTTTGGAAAAAAAGGTAGTGAAACTAATAACTGATTAATAACATGTTTTAAACTGCAGGATATTTAAAAAAATGACTAAACAATAAACTTGAATATACCAGTATCAACATCTTTAAGAGCATACAGTACCTTCCGTCTCCAATCTGAGCAGTGTGTGGAAACATTGGCAATACAATTTAAAAGCAAATGCTACAAGGATGCAATGATTTGTGGACATTTTTGATTTTGAAAAATTAAACAGCATGCTTATATACATGTGAACGATTAGTAATTTGTGAAATTTATACTTGTATTTTACATGAGAACCTGTCACTGCACTCTAAGCCTGCACTCAGTGAGGAACACTATATAGAAATAAACTGAATGAATTAATGAATGAATATTTTTTACAAAGATATATTTATTTTATTTGCAGGATTACCCTACAAAGGAATTCTGTTTATGCTACTAGTCCAGTTGTATAGGACTTGTGTACAAAATATTGAAAACCTTTAGAGGGCATGCAGTTTACATGATTATTTTATCACCCTTTTTTGATTTAAAATACTGAGATGCCGAATATAAAATTCAATTTAATATTAGAAAGAATCATATAAATATTATAATATGATTTCAGTCACACATGACAATGACATTGTTATTTCCCTTTTATTCTTACTTTATATGGCTTTATCTGATATATACGTATGCTTTCTGTGCAAACTTTTAAATTCCTGGCTTTAAAGTGGCAACAACAATGTACATTTGATTTTAAAGAATTTGACCTTATGTACTATATATGCTTCAAATAACAATATAAGATTTTTATTTAACAAATTGTACTTTATTAAATGATGAACCTGAAGATTGATTGTCATTTGTTAACAGAGAAGTGTCAGAAGTGTTATAAACTATCCATTGGTGTTTGTTTGTTTCATGAGATATACCTCATATAAAAATCCACAAACCTTTTGTGTTCCTGCCAAAATGATTTTAGAAGAATGCTACTTTTGAAAAATAAATAAACAATAAATAAGGATCCCTCATAACCTATAAATAAACAATTTTGTGTGTGTTCTATCACACCACTCGTGAAAAACCTGGGATTGACTCGTGATGTACGTTTAGCTTTGACTGTTTTTTCTGCTTAGATTTGCATTATGTGCTGCTCTTTTTGTTGTCATGCTTCCCAATTTGTTTGCCTGCTGCTCCATTGCCTTTATTGCTTCTGATTTGTTTTTGCATCCTCAATTTGTTTTTGTGTATTCCATTTGTTTTTGCGTTTATTCAATTGTTTTTGTGTATTCAATGCGTTTTCTGATTTGTTTTTACATTTTCTCAATTTGCTTTAAAAGATTCAATTTGTTTTTGTGTATTTCATTTTGTTTTGTGTTTTCTGATATGTTTCATGTATTAAATTTGTTTTTATGTTCCCAATTTGTTTTTGTATGATTTAATTTTGGTTTTGCGCATTACCTTTCGGGGCTACTATTGTATAGCATATTCGTAGTGGACATGGCCAATTTAGAATTGTCAATTAACATTCACACCTTTGGGATAAACAAGGAAACTCGGAGTTGTAATACAAAAATGTATGAAGACATTTATGGAGACACAAGGCCAATGGAAATTTTAATGTGGAACGGAAATGGCTGTAGCCATCACAGTTAATGACATATTAATTTGAAATCTAGTACTTTTCAAACCTACTGTTACTAATGAATCAAACAAAGAAATGAAGAGAGTACAATAGAATAGATTCTGCTTGCTGAAAAGGAGGTAACCAGGAAAATGGCACTTTTGTCTGATAAGTTCAGTTGTGTGTCAGTATGAACCCACATGTAACTGATAAATATTTTTGACTAGATTTTTTTATACATTGCTTTATTATCCCTCTGATTATCCTGCTGTGAATATTAATATTTTTGTGTTAAAATTACAGCACTGTAAATGTATTTTATAATTATATTTTGTTATTTGTTCAGTTCCGCATGATTGGTCTGGATCCGAAAGGGACGCATTTCTTGGGTGGCTAAGTACTGTCATAAAGGGTAAGCAGACCATAGAAGCAGCTCCTAAAAGTGTGTCAGGGTGCAAATACAGCACTAAAGAGAGTCACTTATTGAAGACTGCTCATTGTCTGCAACCCTCCAGCGGCCTTTATGTGTGGCCACTATCAAGCCTCAGTTATGATTCTGGCACTGAACTTGGTCAGTTCCTGGAGCCGGTGAAAGTGTAGCAGATGATGTTGCCATTGACCCAGGTGAATGGTGTTAGGCACAGCTAGCAGTGGTATGTTTAGACTCTGTTTGAGGCATCCAGGAGCACACATAACATATGAGGGGTACTGGAGAACAGCCGTATACAGGAATGGCTGGGCACCTTTAGTTCTTTTAAGGACCAGCTAAGTTAATTTTTCCTCCCTTGCTACTATATATAGCAGTTGGGTAGCTCAATGACAGTCTTGACAATTACAGATTTTTGGGTCACTAACCTGGTCATCCCCTTTATTCATCTCCAGACAAAAAGAAAATGCTTTTGAAAAAAAAAAAATTAAGTTGTATTTTTTGTGTCTACCCAGTCTGGGGATTTTGAAAGACTGGGTCTGGCCTGGCTTAGCAGAGCTCTGTTCAACAGCTTGCTCTGGCCATAAAAGACATGTTTTCTTGGGACACCAGTGGTCGAACCGGAAAGGAGCAGGGTTAGTTGCCCTCTCAAAGTGGTTTCTTGACCTTGTGAGAGAAATAGGAGAGGATAGAGTTAGTGGCAGCATTATATATATATATATATATATATATATATATATATATATATAGGTGTGCAGAGGAGTTTACTGCATTGTTCTACAGGTATGGGAGGAGAGCTGCTGGTTATCAATATGCCTTCTTTTCTTGCGAGAAATGGTGCATGCAAATACAATTCTACAAAGCATAAACAAAACATGAGGACTGATAGTATGCTATTCACTCACTACTAACACGACATGTTTAGAACACCCTCTTCATTATCTATTCATAATCTGAGCTGTGCTGGACACCTCTGTCCTAATTTGATTTGCATATCTAAAATATGTAATTGGACATTACATTCTACAATGTCAGACCAAAATGATGTTTAGTTCAAATATGTTCTGATAAGCCATATATGACATAGACCAAAAACCAAGTAGATTTACCTATTTAAACTACAGAAACCTATACAAAAGAACATTACACAATGTGCACAAGACCACATGCTAGGGCCAGAGTTGGTAAATGAATAAAGTAGGTTCAAGAGGTCTTAAAGGTCTAATTAAATGCCTACTTAAAAATAAGTTTTGGTGACAAAGGGTATTGTTGAATAAACAAATATGTCTTTCATACTGAAATAACTATTTAGTACTAACTCTATATTTAAGTACAGACTATTTTAAACATGACTTTCCACTTACAAATTTCACATCATGAGTACTGTTCCATGGTTAGCAAGTCTTGTAAAAACCAAGCTCCATTATATGCAAGTCTGCATAATAATAATCATAGATGAATGTTGGCTACTTCAGGCATACTGTCATTATTTTAAAATTTTTATAAAGTAATTGATTTACTTTGTCCAGTACATCATGAAAATCTTTCTTTAATAAACAAAAAGCAAATTATAAAGAGGTTAGAATCTAGATTCAAAAAATGCTAGGATCATTGATGAAGGTGTGGAAGAAGAGGCACAGATAGAGAGCCCTTTCCTTTAACCAGGAGATGTGACCCTTCTGCCAAAATCTACTGATATACGATAGGCTTCAATCCGGTTCATGAAGTTGGGAAAAAAAGGGCAGTCAGTGTTAACTTACCCTAAGTTGGGAATGAGGAGCAGCCACAGGTCAAATGAAGCCACATGGAAGGAACTGTAGAGTATCAGTGCAGCAATATTAGAAGGCAGCCTCAGAAAGAAATGACAGCTTTAACCTCTGAACAAACAAAGCATGCACTGCTGTCCACCTCTCTGCCCCAGTCATTCCAGGTCCTATGGTGGATATACCTCCGATAACAAAGTTTCTTATAATAAACTGAAGTCCCGGAATATCTGCTTTGTTAATTGAGATATTAACATATCATGTGTGTTGTCATTTCAAGATTGCATCTCTCCATAGGAATACAAAATCAAATTGTGGAGGACTAAAATGTCCCTGTTCTTCCAGTGGCTATGTGACATAAAGTATGTGTGTTTTTGTTGTCACTATCAATGATTTCTATTAACATTTTATTTTGAACACATTTTTCATTACACATTTTTTACATGTAGCAAGCTAATGTATAGTGGACTTCTTTGGTTTGCTGGAATTAGATACACATAAAAGGTCATATAACATGTTCTTTTTTGCTTGTTGCTTGATTTTAAAGTCTCAGAGCTTGAAGCACCTCCTTTGATTATGTTTATGTACTGTAATACACAAGACAAAAACACGTTGCAAGATTTGGGGTTTCAGCCCCGTATACTGTAACCAAAATTGAGACCAGTCAGTCATTTACAAACGTTAGAAAGCAAAAGACAATGAGGGGAGAAAGGAGGGACTTTTTATGGAGGTGGACCAGAGATTGATGTGAAGGATGCTGGGTATTCGTGATGGATTCTGGGAAATGAAGTCATCAAGGGTCGTCAGAGGATAAACAGAGATAGAAAAGCACTGACTGCAGTGACGGCTACGCCAATATAGATTGAATATAAAACAGAAAGAGAAAATAACAACACAGCTAAAAACGCAGCGACAAATTTCGACAAAAGATAAATGCTTGTCATGAGCACGAGGCTCATGAAACACATGTTTAATAATGTGCTTTAGCTCCTATCATCATGAAAATGACATCACGTATACATCTCAGTATTTTAGTTATTCAGAGAACTATAATATCACAAATGTAATGGACTCTGTGTCCAGTTGGAGGAAGAGAGCCAGTTTAAGAAGCAAGTAGTGATTCACACACATAGAGCACATAGAAAATCAAATACAAAACAAAGCATTTAACGTGCTACTTTAATTACGATGTGATTTGAGAAACTAGTTGATTAAACGATTTTAAGATGAATTTTATAATGTTCTACTAAATGACAAAATAAACTACGTGATTAAAGTGGAAATGTCGAGATTGAAGTTGACATTTCGTGCTTTTTCCTCACTGTGTGCCTTTTTTCTCTGTACCCTAATAAACTTTCATATGACACTCAGACAGTGGGCTTACAACTCTTCTTTTCACGGCAACTTTGATATGTGACTTCTTTTTTATTTCCGGCACTGTGCGATTTTGTGAATGTGAGCTTTCAAGTTTCTCCAACACGCTATGTCACTCGATCAACTTCCTTTTGTTGATTATACCACAGTTTATTTGAACAAATAGTATGTTTTTCCTTCGCCTCCACTTGGTATTCGCTGAAATTCTTATATTTTCCCCGTGCTTTTCCCATTGTCTTTTCACAGAAGGCTGCGCTTAAGGGCGATTTATATTGATTTGCATATTCAAATAGGCGTAATTCTGGGAGGATTTGGGGCGTTAAATAATGCGCGTGCACGAGCGTTAGTTTTCACGCTGATCGGGATTTATGTAGCGGAAGAACGTGGAAGTTGGAGTACGCACAGATTCCTGCATCTGGATTTTTCTGTGCGTAAACACATTTCGGCTTTTGTGCTTACGCCATGTTATAGTGCGAGTTCTACGCACGGCGTTATACATGAGGCCCCTGGTGTACAAAGAACAGGAATGTGAAAAATAATTTTTCTCAATTGTTTGCTGTCCTTGTGCTGACTGGCCACACGATGATTAATGCTGCTGTCAAACAGCCAAAGAGACTTATGTTTCGGTTGAGAAGTATATGTAGTCTGTGATCTTGTTATTGTGGCTTGTGCTTTTTGAGATGTTGCATTTTCAATTGAGACAGTTCATAAGTAATGTATTTTCCTGGGCAGTAGATGGTTGTGATTCTTTCAGTGTACTTAACATGTAAATCTATATTTCTGCATTTTGTTTAATGGATGTCAATGTCAGAGAATATCCCAATGATGTGATGCCAATTTAGACAACATCTCATTGTTTGATTGATTTTTTTGTGATGTAAATGTTGAACTTATTTTGTCTCACTCTGTTCGAGTTGTGTGTGCATGAGAAAAAAGTCCACCAAAAAACTTAAAAGAGTAAATCTTTCCCTGTTATTTTCTTCTTCATTCTCATCTTTTCCTACTCCTATATGGTGTTGATGTCCTTGATCAACCATCTCCAAACAGCTTGGTCCTACACCTCCTCACCACTCAAGCCCTTTTACTTTATGCACCCACCTCCACTTTGGCCTCCCTCACTTTCTCTTCCCCTGTACTTCCAGTCTCATCACTCTTTTGTCCACATATTCGTTATCTCTCCTCATCCTATGTCCATACCACTTTAGTCTAATTTCCTCTACTTTCTTAGATATATCTCCCACTTTTTTGTACTGTATCATTTCTTATTCTGTCCTTTTTGGTATCTCCACACATTCATTTTAACATTCTTATTTCTGCAATATCTAACTTCTTCTCCTGACGTCCCTTTCCTGTCCATGCCTTAGTTCCATACATCATTGCTGGTCTTAACGACTGTCTTAAAAATCTTACCTTTAACCTTTGCCTTAATTCTTTCATCACATAATACTCCTGGTACCTTCTTCCAATTGTTCCATCCACTCTATGGGTAGTCTCTGTATCTAATTTTCCATCTTGGTGTACCACTGATCCTAGGTGTTTAAATGTATCCACTCTTTTCAGTAGCTCTCCCTGCAGGCTAACTTCTGAATCCTGATCATCATTGAACCTCAAATATTCTGTCTTCTTCCTATTTAGTTTCAATCCTCTAACTTCAAAAGCCCTTCAACATTTTTCCAACTCTCTTTCCACTTCCTCTTTTCTGGTTCTGCACAACACAATGTCATCAGCAAAAAGCATGCACTACCTACTCTAACTGGTATCTTGTCTGCTACTCCAAAATTGCTTTTAACCCAAGTCCTCACTGCCTCGTATATATCTTGGACAACCCCCACATACTTCTATGGTACTCCTTTCTTCCTCATGCACCTCCAAACCTCTTGACATGGCACTCTATAATAAGCCTTCTCCAAATCAATAAACACCAAATTCAAACCTTTTTGTTTTTTTCAGTGCTTCTCTATGAGGTGACTCAATGCAAAGACTACATCAGTTGTTCCTCTTCCTGGCATAAAACTTAACTGCGCCTACCCTTTGTTGGTCTCTTTCCTAAGACTTCCCTCTAAAACCTTTTCCCACATTTTCATTGTGTGTGACTTCATCTTTATCCCTCTACATCTTCCCCAGCTGTACCTCAGTTTACAACAAATATTGCATTACAGGGTGTCCCAAAGTACAAACTGCACCTGCTTACACTTGAAGTAATGACTGACATATTATCATGCAGGGTTTTGCCCAATCAGAAGAATCTTCAAATATCCTATGGTATTCATACCCTAACCCAACTAGTATCAAGAGGAACTTTGTTAAGAAAACACACTTTAAGACCAAATACTGTAATTTCCTGCCTGCACTGCAAATATTAAAGAGAGTAGCTTAATTGATTCAGGAGACTTTAACCATAATCTGGTCTTCCCGTCACTGTGAGTCATCTGAAACTATTCTAGTTGTCCAGTGTTTAGTGTTTGTTTCTTTTAATTTACAATAATGTTACTTTTTGACTGGTTGTAGCCCATCTTTCACACTGCAGTTAGTATTCTCATTAGTCTATATCTAGCTACAGGACTGCTGTTTGTTGGATTCTATTTGGGCAGTGGCCTATTCTTTATACACCAGTTACACTGTGGTTTATAAAAACCCAAGATGAGTAATTTTTTTTTTTTTTTTTTTCCTGCTTTTCTCATTCACATAGTCCATTGGTATTTGCCTACATCAGGGCTGTCAAACTCCAGGCGTGGATGGCCACAGTGGCTGTAGGTTTTTATTCTAACCCTTTTCCTATTAGTGACCAGGTATCAATGCTAATTAACTTCTTTTCCCTTCATTTTAATAGCTCTGGTTTTAAGGATTCAGTCCTCTGAAATTATTATTTTCTTCATTAAGTGAGAGCCAAACAAAAGTGAGATGTGAAATAAGCCAACAGAAGACCAGCTGGTGCTTCAAATCCAACCAGTTTCTTAATGAGAAGCCAATTCCTACTGTTAATTAAACCAGTTATTTAATTCCAAAGCTTGTTGCTGCTCTCATTCTGCCATAGCAGACATTTTCAAAACTGTTGATTTTCTATTTTTTTCTAGGAACATTGTCAAAATGTTGACCTGAGAGATGAACCTTACTGAGACTTTCACCTTTCTTTATTTTCAAATATTGTGTGATGGGCTCAGGTGAGCTGGTCATGTGCCGGCATATTTCATGTCACATTATTTTTTGGTTGCTAACTAAGGAAAAAGAAACAACTAAGGGGCCTGAGTGAAGTTAATTAAAACTAAGGCAAAATACAGTTGTGCTTGAAAGTTTGTGAACCCTTTAGAATTTTCTATATTTCTGCATAAATATGACCTAAAACATCATCATATTTTCACTCAAGTCCTAAAAGTAGATAAAGAGAAACCAGTTAAACAAACAAGACAAAAATATTATACTTGGTCATTTATTTATTAAGGAAAACGATTGAATATTACATATTTGTGAGTGGCAAAAGTATGTGAACCTTTGCTTTCAGTATCTGGTGTGACCCCCCTTTGCAGCAATAACTGCAACTAAACGTTTCCGGTAACTTTTGATCATTCCTGCACACCGGCTTGGAGGAATTTAAGCCCATTCCTCCGTACAGAACAGCTTCAACTCTGGGATGTCGGTGGGTTTCCTCACATTAACTGCTCGCTTCAGGTCCTTCCACAACATTTCGATTAGATTAAGGTCAGGACTTTGATTTGGCCATTCCAAAACATTAACTTTATTCTTATTTCACCATTGTTTGGTAGAACTACTTGTGTGCTTAGGGTTGTTGTCTTGCTGCATGACCCACCTTCTCTTGAGATTCAGTTCCTGGACAGATGTCCTGACATTTTCCTTTAGGATTATCTGATATAATTCAGAATTCATTGTTCCATCAATGAAGGCAAGCCATCCTAGCCCAGATGCAGCAAAACAAGCCCAAACCATAATACTACCATCACCATGTTTCACAGATGGGATAAGGTTCTCATGCTGGAATGCAGTGTTTTCCTTTCTTCAAACATAACACTTTTCATTTAAACCAAATAGTTCCCCTTTCATTTCATCTGTCCACAAAACATTCTTCCAATAGCCTTCTGGTTTGTCCACGTGATCTTTGGCAAACTGCAGACGAGCAGCAATGTTTTTTTTGGAGAGCAGTGGCTTTCTCCTTGCAACCCTGCCATGCACACCATTGTTGTTCAGTGTTCTGTGACCTCGCCGACTATGACATGCCTTGCTCTTGGAGTGATCTTTGTTGGTCAACCACTCCTGGGGAGGGTACACAATGGTCTTGAATTTCCTCCATTTGTACACAATCTGTCTGACTGTGGATTGGTGGAGTCCAAACTCTTTAGAGATGGTTTTGTAACCTTTTCCAGCCTGATGAACATCAACAACTCTTTTTCTGTGGTCCTTAGAAATCTCCTTTGTTCGTGCCATGATACACTTCCACAAACATGTGTTGTGAAATGCAGACTTTGATAGATCCCTGTTGTTTAAACAACACAGGGTGCTCAGTCACACCTGATTGTCATCCCATTGATTGAAAACACCTGACTCTACTTTCACCTTCAAACTAACTGCTAATCCTAGAGGTTCACATACTTTTGCCACTCACAAATATGTAATATTCAATCATTTTCCTTAATAAATAAATGACCAAGTATAATATTTTTGTCTCATTTGTTTAACTGGTTTCTCTTTATATACTTTTAGGAATTGAGTGAAAATCTGATGATGTTTTAGGTCTTATTTATGCAGAAATATAGAAAATTCTAAAGGGTTCACCAACTTTCAAGAACAACTGTAAGTTAATTAGAATCAAAAACTGCTTACTAATGAAGAAGGTGGTTAGAATGAAAACCTGCAGCCACTGCAGCCCTCCAGGACCGGAGTTTGATACCCCTGGCCTACATGCTCTAAAATAACAATGCTTGTATGCACGGGCTGGATAGTTTGACTTTATAACGTGTCAACTTAGTGTATATAATATGACTTGTTACTTCAGAATTCATGTTACACTCTCAGTTCTGACTTTGTCATGCCTGGTAGTGTAATCAATAGTAACACTTTGCAGACCTTTAAATTTCAACTTTACAGTTTTTTGATTAAGGCGAAAAGAGATTGACAGGCTGTCAGTCAGTCATTCACCAACCTCCTATATCCTAACACAGGGTCACGGGGGTCTGCTGGAACCAATCCCAGACAACACAGGGCGCAAGGCAGGAACAAATCCCTGGGCAGGACGCCAGCCCACCGCAGGGCACACACACGCACCCACACACCATGCACACACTAGAGACAATTTAGGATCACCAATGCACTTAACCAGCATGTCTTTGGACTGTGGGAGGAATCTGGAGCACCTGGAGGAAACCTACGCAGACATGGGGAGAACATGTAAACTCCACGCAGAGAGGACTGGGACACGAACCCAGCGCCACCAAGCCACCCGCTTGACAGGTTGTGTTGGGCTTAATTGCCTGTTCTGTTCAAAATGTTTGTTATGTTTATTTGTTATTACCCAAATATTTGTTAAATTTCTTTTTATTGCAAACCATCTATTTATTACTATATAATTGTCTTCATTTTAAATTGACTAGGAAACATGACTCTCTTTGCCTCCATTTTCAGTTATAGATTTCAGAAAGAAACTGTACCAAACAAGCTTTGTTTGGTACCCCTTGGGTCCAAAGACGGGTCAACGGTGATAATGACTTGTTTTTGATTTCAATTTGAAAGTGAGGTTTTGTAAAAGAGAACAACAATCAGCAAACAGTGGTTTCAAGCTAAAAAGCTACTGTATTGCTCATTGTATGACACAGAGTTCAACATCTAACAATATACAGATCAGCCACTGGCTTGCTACGAGAATTACAAAATAAAAAATAATAACAATAGCAGAGTCACTGAAATCTGCCCTCAGAATTGAACCCCAGTACTGTAGCAGGTTTTTAAAAGCTTCCTCAAAAGATGGCAATCACATAAAGTGAAAGTGCATTTAAAAAGAATACATTGTATTGAATAAATCTGAGTATTTTTCATTGCAAATCAATATTATGAATAAAACTGAATAACAAAAGGTAAAATTAAAGGATAAGTTTGAGATTTTTTAAATCAAAGTTATTTCTTCACAATATTGGAATATATTAATTTATCACATAACATTGTGCTCTAAAGTGAAGCATTTTTTGTATATTTAAAAAAATACCTAGCATACTCTTGAGCTTTAAAATGAAAGTGAAGGGTACCATGGTCCAAATGTAAAGATAAAAGGCTTAAAAATTACCACAGACATTCATTTTGATGTGGCTAATGTTCTAATTTATGAAAACATGCCTTAAACTTTTCTGATGCATGTTTTTAACAAAAGAAGTAAACTGGAAGTAATAGATTTTAACACAGATTTTTGGTATTATTTTCTGAGGTAAGGATATATTTCCTGTTCGCTGGTCTGCTCATATTTTGGCATTTCCCATGGGCACATCTAATGTTAGAACACATATTGAACTATAAGGAGGCTTATTTATGCCACTCAAAAAATATTACTATATTATTTTGCAAAGATGTAGTCTGAGAGACTTATCATTGTCTGTGAGAGACCTTGGGCTTGCACATGGCATGCAATAAAGTGACCAAAGCTGATCAGCTGATACAGACTTTAACCAGGTTTAAATCTTTGTAATATTAGTAAAGATCTTTTAGAGTAGGCAGAGTGGTAGCACAGAGTTGTCATTACTGCCTCACAGTTCAAGAGTCTGCATGGGGTTTGCACCTTCTCTCTGTGTATTTACAGATTAACTTGTATCAGTTAGCATGTTAAGCTGTGGAGGATTACCTGTTTTAACCCTGAATATCGGAAATGTGCCAGTAACACGTGTCAACCATTGAAAAAATGTAGTCCTTCACTTGCTGTGAATTAAATTGCAGTAAAAGCACCTTGAGACAACAGTTCATAGTGAAACCTTACACCCCAGGGGTTGAAATGCTGCTGTGGAGAAAGATGAGTAATGAAGTGAAGTGCATATTTGATCTTCTTTTAACATGGGTGAATCTCACAAAAATGTTTAGCATTTTCTTATTATTGATTTTAATTTTAATTAGAAGCAGGTAACATTCCATACAATTAAGTCAAACTTAACAAAACAAACAAGCAAAGCAAAATCCCCCCCACAAGAAAAAGAGAGGAGAGCAAACATCCAGAGCTATTCTATAAAAGGAAACAAGAAAGAAAGAGTACTCATTTTCCTAAAATGTAAGTTTATTCTAAAATGTTATTAATTAGATCCTGCCATTTTTTAAATAAGTTACCATGACATAAAAGAGGTGGAATGGGATTCTTCCAGTTGAGTAAGGTAAGCCTATGTGCTAGTATTGAGATAAAGGCAATTACTCTTTGTTTGTCCTTCTCCACTTTAAGCCTGTCTGGGAGTACACCAAGCACAGGTTGAATCTTGTCCTGAAAACATTTTGGACAATTTTAAACAAGATAAATGCACTCAGTAAAAGATTTAAAGTTGAATGATTGAGTGCTTTGCACATATACAGCTTGAGTGTATTCTGTGCATGGCTGCCTTCCACTCCTTATCTGAAATATTAAGTGACAGATCCTTTCCCCAATGTGCGTTGCAGTCTTTGAAAGGAAGAGACTTTAAAATATTTTTTATAAATTGTAGAGATGCTATCTGAGTGTTTAAAACTGATCAGTTTTACTTCTGGAATAGAACAAGGTGGAAGGTGAGGAAAATTGGGCAGGCTCTGTTTATCAAAGTTTCTAGCTTGAAAGTAGTGGAAGATATATGTGTTGATGAGAGGTTGAATTTGTTATGTAATTGTTCGTAAGATGCAAAGTCATTATCCGTGTACAAGTCTCTAAGTGTTTTCCAGACATTAAATAGTGTATATGTATGACAGGGTGGAAAAAGGTGTGATTTTTCCTTCCTAAAATAACATGGATGTGCTGTTTTGCAATATATGCAATCTCAATATATGAATCAATGCTCAATAACATTTGTGGCTTGAAAAATTAGGTGCATTCGATAAGTTTAAGGTTCTTGTTTTCATGTTTGGACCCTGACACCCTTCACCTCCATTTTAAGGCATAGAAGCAGACTTGGTATTTTGTTTCAATTTATAGAAATGTTTTGCTTTGGAAAACAACGTCATGTATTAAATTAATATATACCAGGATTGTGAAGAAACAACTTTGACTTGAAAAGTACAGAACCTATCCTTTAAATTATTTCCAAAACAAACATTAAGAAAAATATTTCCTTTAGTGAAACAACAGTCCATTTATTTTCTTTTACTTTTCATAATAAATTATGATATAAATTATTTTATATGAGAATAATTAATTTTTTATATTTCTAACTTTGTATACACATGTAAAATGAACCTTCCAACAATTGACTTTAAGGTTAAAACTGAACTTTAATTAATATGAAATGTGCTGCAAATTCTATGTTTCCAGTTTACTGAAATTTGTGTACGTAAACTGTATGAAGGCAGTGTAGTCTTAAAGTAGTTTATGGCAAGCCGAATTAACATTTAGAGATATCTCAAAATGGATTTTAAGATATCTGGAAATGCATTTTAGATATCTCAAATTGACTTACAGATATCTAAAAATGCATCTATTTTAAGATATCTAAAAGCATTTTATGATATCTTAAATAGATTTCAAGATATCTTGAAATGATATGCTGTACATTTTGAAATATCTGAAATGCATTTTAAGATATCTTTAATGCAATTCGAGATATCTTGAAATACGTTCCTGTGCATTTTGAGATATCGCAAATACATTTCGAGATATCTTAAAATAACTTCCTGCGCATTTCAAGATATCTCAAATACATTTTGAGATATCTCAAAATCACTTCCTGTAACATTTCCTATTCTTTCAATGGGACTTCCTGTCTATTTCGAGATATCTCAAAATGAATTTGAGATATCTTGAAATACACAGGAAGTTATTTTAAGATATCTTGAAATGTATTTGAGATATCTTGAAATGTGCAGGAAGTCATTTTAAGATATCTGAAAATGCATTTCAAATATCTCAAAATGAATTTGGGATATCTTAAAATGAGAAGGAAGTTATTTTGAGATATCTCGAAATATAATTTAGATATCTTAAAAAGCATTCAAGATATCTTGAAATTCATTTTTTCAGATATCTGAAATACATTTTTAGATATCTAAAATTAATTTCATGATATCTTAAAATGGGTCTCTGCTCCATTTCAGATATCTAACAATGTATTTCAAGATATCTCAAATTGTATTTCAAGATATCTAAAATGCATTTTAAGATATCTTTAAAAGGACACTCAATTATTTCAAGATATCTCAATAGCATTTTCAGATATCTACAATACAATTTAAGATATCTCAAATACATTTCCAGATATCTTAAAACAGCTTCCTGTCCATTTTCAGATATCTCAAATACATTTCAAGATATCTTAAAATGACTTCCTGCACATTTCAAGATATCTCAAATACATTTTAAGATATCTTATAATAAAGCAGTAGTCCCATTGAAATAATAGGCAATTTTACAGGAAATGATTTTGAGATATCTTGAAATGCATTTAAGATATCTTAAAATGCATGAAAGGTAAATTTAAGATATCTGAAAATTCATTTGAGATATCCTGAAATGCAGACACAATTATTTTGAGATATCTGAAACTGTATTTGAGATATCTTGAAATACATTTGAGATATCTCAAAATGTATTGCAGATATCTTAAAATGTAAAGGAGATTATTTTAAGATATCTCAAAGCGAGTTTCAGATATCTCAAAAAGTAAATTACATTTTAAGATATCCAAAATTCATTTTGAGATATCTCTAAATGTTAATTTGGCTTGCCATAGTAGTTAGTGCTGCTGCCTCCTTGCTTGGTTGCCATCTGGTACTTCCTACATTTGCATCGGCTTTTTTCCAGGTGGTGTCTGCAAAGATGTCCATAGATTAATGGTGACCCTAAATGGCCCATTGTGGGTGTGCCCTCTAATTTGGGTCCTGTTCCAAGTTCATTCCCTATCTTGCTCAGTGGTCCAGGGATAGATCCTGATACATGCATCCCCTATATTGATATCACAGGTTAGATAAATTTCGTGGATAAATGGTTACACTATGTAAGCATAACAACATTTATGAGATTTTTGTGAGTGATCACTTTCTGGATTCATTTAAGCTTTTGATGATATTTCTGAAAACATGTCCAAGGGAAACAAAGTATAAAAAATGGAATAATAATTATTGCTCCTGTTAAGTTATTAAATGCATCTCTTATTATTTTACACAGGTCAGAATTAAGGACCATTTTATCTTCTTTTTTGTGAATTAGACTTATAGTACAGGTTTCCGCAAATTTCTGATAAAATGGTGTGTCTGTCTTGTAAAAAGCAGCAACAGAAGGAACATATCTGATGTAATAACATAATCTTCTCAAACCTACTTAATCCATTTTGGGGTTCAATGGAGTGGTAGCCTATTCTGGCAGCATTCAGCACAAAGCAGGGACCAGACCTGGATAGGATGTAGTTCCATCACAAGTTACATCCATTCACATGAGCATGATTTAGAATTGTTAGCTAACATAAACATCATGTGTCTTTGTGATTGTGCATCAGGACGTAGGACTTAAACCAATGATGCTGGGTTTGTAAGACAACAAATTGCATCACTGATCCACTACCTTATGAAAATGCAGTATATCCTTGGTGTTTTCTTCACTACTCATGACTAAAAGCCCATTAGGGTCATATGTCTAATCTGGTTTTTAAACAGCCTAGTGCCTGAACTACAGTTAATAATCTGAAACAGAACATCTATTCAGTGACTAACTCCAATCCATCTTTCTGTGTGAGGTTCCTCACACCTTAGCGTGAAAATCCAAAATGAAGACTGACCTCTTCAAAAACTGACACTCCAACCCTTAATCTATGACACCTAATTTTCTGTTTCAGTTTAATCTATTATTTTTTCACCTTCATGTATTTACTTATGTGCTGTTCTCTATTGTACCTCAGTGCCCTAAATGATTTGTGTTATTAAAATGTTGTATTGTTAATTCCTATATAAAGAGTTATGATAGTAACTCCCATGAAATAAGTAGTATAAAGAGGGTGGATTCCTCGAATTAGTGAGTTTATGTTGTGTTACAGTGAGAACATATAAATTCTTTATGCCTCACCATTTTCAAAAAATGTGAGAATACCGACACATGACTACTAAATGCGTTAACAAGAAAAAGTAATATATGCTGGAATATTCACTTAAATTATTTCAGCTCAGAATAAAATGGATTTCCAAGCAACTGAAGTTGTAGTGGGAATACTTGAATAGCAAAAAGAAGTATGCAAAACCTTTAGAATTACCTAGACTTCTACATTAATTAGTCATAAAATGAGATCTAATTTTCATCAAAGTCACAAGTGTTGACAAGCACAACATACTTAAATTAATAACACACAAGCAATTATAATCTTTCATGTCTTTATTGAACACACCCTTCAAACATTTACAATGTGCTGTGGAGAAAATAAGTGAACTCCTTGGATTTAATAACTTTTTGAACTTCCTTTGGCAGAAATAACCTCAACCAAGAGCTTCCAATAGCTAATAATCAAACCTGCACAATATTTTGGACTATTCTTCCTTACAGAACTTTTTCAGAGATAGTCTTATGAGGTCTGGTGTGAATGAATCTCTTGGGGTTATTCCATGCAGCATCTTCAGTTAGTGAAGCTCTGAGCTCTTTCCTGAAACCATTCTGTAGTAGACTTACTTTGATGTTTAGGGTTAATGTCTTGCTGCATTATCCAACTTCTACTGAGCACCCTGATATCATTCTACAGGATACATTGAACTTGGAAATTCATTTGCTCTTCGATGATGGCAAACTGGTCAGGGCCTGAGGCAGCAAAGCAGCCCCAAATCAACATACTCCCTCCACCATACTTCATTTTTGGGATGATATTTGTATGTTGGTAAGATGTGTCATTTTTATGCCATACAGAACTGTATGTTACGCTACATATTCTTAATCAATTCAATCTTAATTTCATCAATAAGTCATTTTCCCAGTAGTATTGTGGAGTCACAAGGAAGTTATTTGCAAACTTCTGGGGCTTTTATTTGGAGAGCAGCAGTTTCCTCCTTGGTATCCTGCCATGGGAACCATGCCTTTTCAATATTTTGCATATGGCAGACTTAGGAAAAGAGATCTTCACCTGTTCCAGTAAATCCTTCATGCCTTTAGACTCTGCTTTAGGGTTCTTTTTTTACTTTACTGAGCATTCTGCATTGTGTCTTTTGAGTCATCTTGACCAGGTCCATATTTCTGGTGAGAGTAGCCACAGTAATAAATCATCTCCATTTGAACACAGTTTGTCTAACTGTGGACTAAGGAATATCTAAACTCTTTGGAATTACAATGACTGGGCTCCAGGTCTGCCTACTCCTGACTCCAGTTAGTTTTTGTTAAAGTCATCAGCCTTGGGGTTCACATACTTTTTCCAACCTACACTGTGAATGTTTGAATGATACATTTCAATATGGACATGAACAATACAACAATTTTTATTAGAACACTCTAGACGAGAACAGGCCATTAAGCCCAACAAAGCTCGCTAGTCCTATACACTTATTTCTTCCAAAAAAACATCAAGTCGAGTTTTGAAAGGCCCTAAAGTTTTACTATCTACCACACTACTTAGTGTCTATCATTCTTTGTGTAAAAAGAACTTCCTAATGTTTGTGCGAAATTTACCTATAACAAGTTTCCAACTGTGTCCATGTGTTCCTAATGAACTCATTCTAAAATAATCTCGATAGTCTCGATCCACTGTACTAATTCCCTTCATAATTTTAAACACTTCAATCATGTCACCTCTTAATCTTCTTTTGCTTAAACTGTATAGGCTCAGCTCTTTTAATCTTTCCTCATAATTAACCCCTGTAGTCCTGGAATCCGCCTAGTTGCTGTTCTCTGGACTTTTTCTAATGATGCTATGTCTTTTTTGTAGCCTGGGGACCAAAACTGCACACAGTACTCCAGATACATCATAAAGGTTGAGCATAACCTCCTTGGACTTGTACTCCACACACCGTGCTATATAACCTAACATTCTGTTTGCCTTCTTAATGGCTTCTGAACACTGTCGGGATGTCGATAATTTAGAGTCCACTATGATTCCTTCTCATAAGATGTACTCTTCATTTTCCAACTTCCCGTCATGTATTCAAACATAACATTTACTTCCTATGTGTAATACTTTATATTTACTGACATTAAATTTCATCTGCTACAAATCTGCTCAAGCCTGTATGCTATCCAAGTCCTTCTGTAATGATATAAAGGATTCCAAATTATCTGCTAATCCACCTATTTTGGTATCATCTGCAAACTTAACCAGCTTGTTACTTATATTCCTATCTAAAACATTTTTGTATATTAGAAATAGCAGCGGCCCTAGCACTGACCCCTGTGGGACACCACTCTTAACATCAGCCAATTCTGATGAGGTTCCTCTCACTATCACCCTCTGCTCCTGTGTCTGAGCCAATTCTCCATCCATCTAAAAACATCACCCTGAACTCCCTCTTCTTTTAGTTTGATGCCCAACTCTTTCACCTTGCACCTTATCAAATGCTTTCTGAAAGTCAAGATAAATAATATCATATGCTCCACTTTGATCGTATCCTTTTGTTGCCTCCTCATAGAATTCCAGCTAATATGCTACTAGTTAAACCCAACTGGGTTTGTTCATTATACTAACTTAGATAAAAATTTTATTTTATGATACATTAATACATAAATACAGTGATTCCCAAAGGGTTCACATACTTTGTTTTGCCACTGTATGATATACTAAGGCTAAGTAGATAAAATAGACAGTCTTACCAAAAAGTTAAAGTGCACAATAATAGCAAAACAAAATTGGAAAACACTATAAAAGTATACCATTTACAATCAATTTGTGTTATTTCTCCAAAAATCATATCATTCTAAAGTGAATTTTTAGAATTGTGCCTTATAAAAGTATTATGCATTTAAATGCATCACCCAACTTTTACTGAACTTCATCCTGGAAAACTGAGGAGCAGTTGAAAAAGAAAAAAAGAAATAAAAAATGTTTTTTTATCACACTGTAGAGACTGAGAAGGTGTTGGGAGCTTAAACTTTTATTTAAAAATGTAAAATTTATTCATTAATTAAATGTTTTCTGTTATAATTTAGCCAGCCATATTCAGAATATTAACGTTCACTAAATATGACAGTAGGCTTGTAGAACTAATATGAAAGGAGACTTCAACTGTCAATATTGTACTTTGAATTTATTTGTATTCTCAGTATACAATGTAGTGTTAAAACAGTTCTGGTCAGTGGAAATGTGCCTGAATTTTCTAAAGTGTTGGTTTCACACTCTGACATCTTGCTGTACTTACAAGATTATGTAAGCTTACTCTGTGGCAAGTCACAACTATCATGAGCATCCCACGCTTTTAAGAATGCTAAATGAACATAGCATATGCACAAACTATGGTGTATTTACTGTTGGCTTACAGAAATTCTATCACGGTGCTACTTGAGTGAAAAACAGTAAAGCTGATGATGTTTAATAAATTTTTTAATTTATATACAATAATAACACATTATAACATAATACATTTTACAAAGATTTCCTAAATTAAGTACTCTAATCAGTTTAAAATTCACTGTGTGTTGCTAACAACACATCAACCTAAATTTTATTTGTTGTACTCTCAGTCTTTAAATGAGCTTTGAAAGAAATTATCTTTTTATGATTTCAGTCAGCCTTACAGATGCAACACAATACATGCAAACAGTTAGTCAGTTGCATCAGGTTTGGAGAGAATCATTATCATTTACTGATTTGGGACTGACTCTCCCAAGCCAAGACTATTAATTAGGTCAATGGGCTTCTTTAAACAAAATTCTTCCTTTTCTAGGCAGAAAAAAAATCTCAAGAGAAAGTGGAATACCTTTTGAGACTTTTATTTATTGTGTATATTTGGAAATTTGAAAAGTGAACATCTCCGGCCTCCCATATCATGATGTTTTTTTTCAAAGAAGAGCTCCTAGAAGCTCTTGTCTTGCATCAGAAATGTGTTAGTTGGCATGCCCTGCAATATTTAGTCACCCCAGCTAAATCTTCAAGACGTTCAAAATGATTATGGTTTTATTTATAATACCAATCTATTCCTCTCCATTAATAGGCATGATCATGGGGATCCATGCAATCAAACATTTTACTCTGCTAAGCTGCATAAAACCTTTCCTGTAATGTAAAATATTTCCACTGTTACAATTGTCTCTCTTAGTCAGCTTTTTTACTGAGTGAAGCCATTGTTTCCTTTTAACTGCAAAGACATGATGGTAACCAGCATAGGGATATCTCTGTTTCATGTTCCAGACGCAGTGCCAGAACTCGGAAGAATAATGTTTCAATTTATTCATGAAAGTAATAAATTGGCGAGGGTATACACAAATCAGCCTTCACTTTGTTTGTGTTTTGAACATAATGATAAGACTATTTCACAATAAACCCAATATGCTTTTCTGCAATAAAAAAAAATACAGTTTATTCATAACGCAGGGATAATAGAAATGGATATATACAAGTATAGAGGACAATAAATGAACAACACAAAATGAAAATGTAAATTTGCTTGGTTTTATCTCCTCTCACCAAAAGAACAAGACACAAACTTATTAGAAATTATTACCATCCTTAATTTTTATTTAAAGACTTGTTCAAAGAAACAGTAAAAAAGACAACTTTCAAATGCTTTCAGAGTATCAGCCTGTCTTCACAGCTTGCCTGTAATACCTCCAATATGGCACTCTGTGATGATGTCCATGTATATGTCAAGTAAAATCAGGTCAAATTATTTTTGTATACCACTAGTCACTTAGTGTAGTCTCAGAGTACTATAACAATTTCACAGATGAAATTCTGTTCTAAACTTTTGCAAACTTGTATGTGCCACACTTTGTGCTGTGAGCACAGGAGATGCTTGTCCCAATGGACTTAAACAAAAGAAAAAAGACAGATCACAGCCAAAGCACAAAGTGCAAAACAAGTATAAAAAGAAATTTCCCATACATTCCTTACTATCTAAATAGACTTTCCCTTGAATACATAATATAAATTGCAATTGTTTTTATCCAGAATCTTGAATGGTAGCAATAATGTGAGGGCCCCATAAATAACTGCAGGGGTGGTGATGTCTCTGGTGAATGGCCAGGGCTCTTGCCCAGCCAGGACGCCTTGAAGAAGGAAGGACCGGGACAGAGATAATACTTCCCCCCGGGACACAAGAGGGCAGCCCCCCTCATTTGCATTGGAGGCCTCAGAATTGGAGCTTGGAAGCTCAACCCTGCTGGGGTCCGTGGCCACCACCAGGAGGCGCTTGGACAATTGCGGAGCCATGGATAGTAGCACTTTTGCCACACACAGAAGTGCTGCCAGAAGAAGATCTGGGGTGAACTGGAAAATGAAAGGGGCCGCTCACTCCATTCGAGGAGCCAGATTTGGGAGGTGGAGGACACAGAGAAACAGAGAAGAAAGAAAGAGAAAGAAGAGAGAATATGGGACTGAGTAATAGTAGTTGTTGGTGATCTGTGCACTGTGTGCTGTAAAGTGCAAGAGAAGAAAAATAAAGCTTGTGCTTTTGGACTTGTGTGTCACTATGCCTGTCTGTGTCAGGACTGAACTTTACACATGTCACAACCAGTACCGACTTCAATGGCGAAACTGGTAATGGCATTGTTAGCAACAACAAAACAAACAATGAGGAAAATGGGGAATAAAATGATGCTGTGATGATGTCACCAACAAAATGATATAAAAAATATAACAACAACATAAGAGATAGATCAAAACAAAAAAATGTCATAATTAATTATTGTTTCCTTTAGCTAGTAAAACCTGAAAGGGTTTCTTTGTCAAGATATTATCCATGCTTATCTTGTCACATTCACGTTTCACTCCAATGAAACCTAATTCAAGTTGTAAGTTCAGGGAGTTGCTAGTTGATAGCCTCCTCTTAAAGTCATGAGTTTTAAGACACTGTGATTGGTAATATATAAAGACAATCTTATTTTATAAATCTACTATGCTGTATAATCACCACCTCCATCCATATATGTCCTTTCCAAATATTTTTTAAGAGTTAAATTGACTGTTTTCGTGATAAAGTGAACACTGGTGATTTTGAAGTGTAAGTTTATAATCAACTGATATTTTAATCAAGGGAGATGTGTATTAAAATGTATGCATGCAGTATAGGCTAATTTTAATTTACAAAAAAATATATTAAAAGCATAGTTATAGAATAGGGTGGACCAATGAGAAATGTGAAGGGGCTTGGGCTGGCACTGTGCCTGGTGTGAATGTGAAGTAACAGATAAGGGATTGTTGACTGTGAAATTTTTGTGTGAAGGAGGCTATATACCGGTGTATGGGTCATGAAATCATAATATTAAAGAGCTAGCTAATGATGGCTCTTCCATTGGTATAGTAAGCTAGATGTAGTGATGTTAACATCTAGTCTTATGCTCTATATTATTACCAAAAAGCATAAGGTATATGTTCCTTTTTTACAAACGTTTTTACTAATAATTGTGGGACTTTAAAAAAAAAACACTTCAACAAGGAATGTAGTTATAAAGAAAATCTGTTTAAAACACATTCTGATACAGATAAGAAACAGTTTCCCTTTGCTGTTAATATAAGCATGATAAAGCAACTAGTCTTCTCTCTTTTCTAAAATATATTGTAAGTGTGAACAGTTTTCTCTTTTTTTCTGAGTATCAAATTAATATAAAATAAACATTTAAACTTGGAAAAAAACCTTTCACTGAAAAGATTATAACCCAGTCTTTAAGGATCAAGAATCTCAGATCTTTATTTTGCTCTGACAGATGTTCCAGAACCTTTAGTGTAGTCTCTTTCCACAGATACATAGAGCATACTAATGATTCTCATTAATAACTAGTCTCACCAACTGGCATTTGATCAATAGGATATTAGAGCTCTCAGGATGATGTCAAATGATATCCTGTATGTATTTTTCTTTTACTTTCACTATTTTGAAGGCCATTTTGTGCTCTTGCTTCTGCTAGAGATGATCTTGTTAGAAAGTCAATGCAAGGCAAAAAATTATCCTGTAACAACAAATACTCTAGCATTCTTAAATCAAAGTAATTTAATATTAGAAGATTTTGGCAAAGTTTAAATCATCAAATGAAGAGGCATTATCGAATTAAACAGCAAATATCCCGCACTTCTATCTATTGTACAGGACACATATAAAGTAAAGCACTTTTATGGACTACATGAGTTAGGATGTTCCCACAAAGTGTAAATTTAACCACATTATGTTGTTGTATTGTTCCCACCATTAGCTGTTTGGAGGTCGAAGTTGACATCAGAAATCGCAGAATAAATCTCGACGAGGCCAGAACAATCACCAACGATCGCCATGCATGGAAACGAGTTGTGAAGGAGATCCGACAACCGTTGGCACCCACAGCAGCGTATGGGCTCAGGAGCCGATCCAGACCCAACGTCAGCTAGGGATCAAAGAAGAGAAGAAGAAGCTGTTTGGAGGAAGGTGAACTCATAGAAGGGGAAAAGTAACCTTCTCGGCCAGTTAAGCCAAAGTGCTCTGTTGGCACAAATGATTCCAGAGACAGGGACTTTGGTGAAGTGCTTTGCCTTTCAGGTGCACAGTAGGGAGATGTTCTTGGACGGGAAGATAGGTTACTGGCCAGAGGCATTGTGGATCCAATTGCTTTTGTCGTAGTCAAAAAAAAACTAATTATGTAAGTAACAATCTGACAGTTCTGAAATAAATTTAAATGGATAGGTGCTGGGCTAAGTAACAAAACTGATAAGGGGTCTTTTTTGTAGATCTTCCTTACCTTTCCTTACACTTAAATAGTATAGATAAGAGAAGAATGCTCAATGTGGAGTTAGGCCATCAGTAGAGTCTTTCAGAGGTCTGTCCTTTGAGTGTTACTTTTTTCTGATTTATATTAATGGCATTGATTCTGGTATTGTTCACAGACTTATGAAATTCACAGTAAAACTAGAGGAATGGCAGACATGATAACAGCAAAAATAATTCACAAAGACC
Source organism: Polypterus senegalus (assembly GCF_016835505.1). Taxonomy (NCBI): domain Eukaryota; kingdom Metazoa; phylum Chordata; class Cladistia; order Polypteriformes; family Polypteridae; genus Polypterus; species Polypterus senegalus. The sequence goes on from NC_053162.1 coordinate 134,653,072, forward strand.
AGGACAAGCTTCACAACTGGACAAATACTTGGAAAATGCAGTATAATGTAGAAAAGTGCAAAGTGCTATACATAGGCAACAGAAACATCAATCATAAATATAAGATGAAGGATACTGTCCTAAAAGAAGCAACTTCTCAAAAGGGTTTTGGGTTTTTGTTGACACAATTTCTTTATTGTTAAATCAATGTGCAGAAGCAAGTAAAAAGGCAAATAAAATGTTAGGTTATATAATAAAAACTGCTGATTGTAAATCAAGGGACGTTATGATCAGACTATGTAATGTACTAGTAAGACTGCATCTGGAGTATTGTGTGCACTTCTGGTCACCATGCTACAGAAAAGACATAATAGCACTTCACACTGTGCAGAGATGACAAACCAAGTGCATTTCAGGACTTAAAGGACATGTCCTAATCTGATAGGCTAAGAGAATTAAATCTCTTTAGTCTCAAACACTGGACACTATATGGGGAACTAACTCATATCTTCAAAGGCATTGATAAAGTAAATCCAGCAGAATTCTTTTGGCTTAAGTGTGACTCATTTACTAGAGGACACCAATGGAAATTAAGGGCAATTGTGTATAAGAATGAAGCCAGGTAACACCACTTTAAGTAGTGTTGTGGGAATCTAGAGCAAACTACCGAGACATGTACTTGAAGCAGAATCCTCGCCAACCTCTAAGACGTATTTGGATAAAATATATAGAGACAGTTTAGCCATTATATGAACAAACAAGCTTTACATACAAAATGGTATCCTCTTGTTTATCAAATTTCTTATATTTTTATGTTCATGTGTGACTTGCTACTCCTCCTAAAAATGAAGAGATCAATGGGATTAATGGTATAGTGCAGCACCTTTTGAAATAGACGGGACCTGTACCACCAGGAAACATTGCATTTGACCTGAAAGAGCATTGATATTAGAAAGATGCATGAGAAGTTGAGTCAAGGACTATTTAAAATAGAGAATAGTGCGGTAGAGTGTTCAGAACAGGGCAGGCTTAAATATTTATGTAAAGGAATAAACAGTAATATTACAGTGAGTTGACTAGAAAACAGCAAGAGCAGAGGCCTGTCTTGGTAAATATATCCCCCAACAGAAATAACAGTGTCAATATGTAACTTTTTAATTATATCAAAAAGCATGTTTACAGGGTGATGCTATAGTAATAAGGGAAGTTACAGTTATTGTTTTTCCAGCTAAGAAATACAGGAATTTAATTTGCTATTCTGCCGGATACGAAGTTCTTTCATTAATATGTTTAACTTTGATTTGAATACAGCGATGATTTATTTATAGACTATTCAAATTGATCTATTTCAAATATATATAAATATATATTTTTTTCAATGTAGTATTGCAAAGATTTTTACTAAAACTAGGGAATATGACCTAATAACTCTTTTTAGTAAGTCTGTCTATTAACGTTGAATAATTGAATTAAAAAATCTTACTTGTATTGTGTAACGAAGATGCAGCAAATTATCTCAAAAAGGGTGAATGTTCCTCCAAATACATAAGCCACACCAGATTGACCTCACCACAGACAGCCTGATCCCAAACCTAGAAGGCAAGCTTTAAGACCTGTACAGGCCCCAAAATGGGGCTCAGGCTTTTAAAGTTCAAAAATACTTTGAGTGCTCAAAATACACAAACATACACCTCAAGGGAGATAATAATGGCAACCCTTTGGCTTTAAAAGAAAAAAGTAAAAATATATCACTGAAAAATTTATTTATTTATGTAAACAAAAGGAAAACAAACAACAAAAAAAAGCAACAAAATGGGCAAACGGTACCAGGTCCAACCTTTATTCAAAAAGGTAGAAGCCAAAGAGAAAGCAAAAATAACCAGAAACCAAAAAAAAAAAAAATGCTAACTATGACCCACAGTTCTCAACAATCTATGACACTTTGTTGGAACAAGTTCCTCAGCCTCAATATAAATGTGCATCATGGTGATCCTATCTCTTGAGTTTCTGCCCACAATTTACAACAGTAAATTTACAGTGTGCAGGCAGTCTTATGTAGGAATCAAGACATGGAATATAACAATAATAGCAAGCTAAGACCAAAACCAGGGAGACTCGATTTAATTAAACAATGGCCTGGACGTGAGAAGAGATGTAGAAAGAGAGTCAAAAACCAAAACATTTCTGTAGTCCTTAGCCAAAATACAAGATGTAAATGAAAGCCAAAGAACAGAAAACAATTCATAGTCACAATGATCTCCTTAACAACTATGACAGTGGAGTTTTAGCTTTTCAGTTACAAACAGACTTAGACAGTAAAGGAGTACAGGATGATAACCTTTACGCTATTGTCGTTATTACGTCACACATCACAAATTCATTAAAAAAAGGAAAAAAATGGTAGTGCCGATACAAAAAAAAGATGCATTGGGAAGGCATATTTCTAAATTAGCATTCTCAAAAGCATACTATATCAGAAAGGTCAAACTATTAAATTCCATAACCTCTTAAAAACTGCTATCTCCATTATTTTTAGAGGCCAATGAATGAAAATGAAAATGGGAAAATGAATAAAAATAAAATACAAAGTCCAGATCATCACTGAAGGAATACAGCGTTGAAGCACATACACAAAGCATAACAATTTAATAATAGGTACATAAAACAATATTAACAAAAATTACATTAAAAACAACAAATAATTATTCAAAAATGACAAAAATAACAATATAAAGGAAAATAAACATAAGATAACTCCTGGCTGTCATATAATATCATGATTTATAAATTGTTAAATAACACCTAACAGACTTAATTAAGACATATATTATAGATCATATGGAGTAAGCTGAAGATGCAGGTTTTACAAAATTTCTAGGAATGAATGAAATTGCGGTAATCCCTGGGATGGTCTGCTTGTTAATCTAAGGGTTTTCCATTTAACCAAAGCCTTTAAATCCAGATTGAAATTCCAGTCATTGAGCTCATGAATAAATTCTTTCTAATGCAAAACATCTCTGAGTCAATTATTCTGAAATAAAAAGACAACCATTATCAAAATTGATTGACTCATTCCCGTTTATTTTTCCTTCTTTGTATTCTGCTGTTAGAATCTGTGTCACTACTGCTTGATCATGCTGCTAGTCCATGACATGGAATGAGATGTGAGAGTGGTGGGAACCTATAGTGTCAGCACCACATCATCATATTACACAACAGATGTGGATTACAGCAGGTGCCATGTTATGGGTTGACCAGGAGAGAGATGGCAGCCAGTTGACCTAGGTCAGCCAAAGTCTGATTTTGCTTGTTTCCTAATAACCTTTGACTCCCCTGATAGTCCAACAATGCTGCTAAATGGAGTTTAAACTTTCTTCTCCTCTGCTTCTGGCAAGGTCTATTTTTGCCATGATTTCCATTGTATGTATATTATCTAATGGTTAAAAATCTCTGTATTACTATTTATTTAAAAATATGTCTTGTTATTAATGCAAATGTTGAATTTTTAAGAGGCTGTTATGGTTTTCACATTATGCTAAACTAAGATAGCTACATTTATAAATGGCTATATATATTTAAAGCTAAATATTTCTTTGAGATGATAAAGTACCATCTACTGTATATACCCATCTTGTTTTGGGTTAACCAAAATAACAAATGATTCTCTCGATTTCTTTTCAGTTTAGGGATTTTTAGGCTGTCAGCAAAGTTTGTGAACATCTGCTAATATTATTCAGGTTTCAAACATTTTTGGTTGTGATAGTCTTTTATAATTTACTATTAATAATTTTGGCTCATATTTTTGACTATTCCTATGTCTCACTCACTTATTGCTTAATTATTTAGCCTTTTAGACTTAGACTTTTGTCAGCCATTTTTTGTTTTGCCAGAACATAAAACAACAATTGAAACTAAAAATGAAAGAAAATAGACAGTCAGATGATTATAGGAGACATCAATTAAAATGCTGAATATTAACACCCCTGCGGTGGGTTGGCACAGTGCCCGGGATTGGTTCCTGCCTTGTGCCCTGTGTTGGCTGGGATTGGCTCCAGCAGACCCCCGTGACCCTGTATTCGGATTCAGCGGGTTAGACAATGGATGGATGGATGGATATTAACACCCAAGACATTAAAGAAGTGAATGATTTGAACAATGTCTGCACAACAGGTAAAGGGTAAGGCCTGATACAGTTTAGATACACAGAAAACAGACATGAGCAGGTCCTCTCAGCAGTGTATCAATGCAGATGCACATTCACCTTACAACCTGAAAAATTGTATTTCATTTAATGTCTCCTCTGTTCTTCCACATCCCTCACATAGCTTATCACAGCAGAAAGCACCACTGTTAAGTTAAATGTAGCTGCCACCTTAAAAAATGATGAACATTCAAATATTAGATTTGCAAATGTATAATCACTACATTAATTAATAAAATTGCAGATTATCTGTAAAAATCCTATACTTTACAAGCTCTGGTAACTGAGTGGCTTACTGAAGAAGTACTGATTCCTAGTGTATCTCATGATATTGTGAATAGGACAGCACAGGATGCACTGCCATCTGCTTTTCATTTTAGCAGAATTTTGCAATGTTACATTTATTTAACAAAACAGTTTTCTGTTTCCTCCTTACTAACTTTTTAAATATATCTTAAATAATTCTTTGCCTTTCTCTTGTTGTTGTGGTGTGTCTTCATCAATGTTGAGAACTTTTTTGATGTTTTCAGCAGACAGCGAGAATAAAAACAGCAGATTTCCACCTGTTGGCACAATGAGAACCACGTAGATACAACCAGACAAACTTCTCACCACTTCCTGAGCTGGTTAGTGCTTACAAAGATTCTTATGCACATTCCCGAGTGCCCCTTGTTTCTTGAAAGCCAATAAGAGTCTTGCACATCCATTTCACTAGTGCAAGTCCCATCTCAGGTCAAAGCCATTTGAGAAACCGGCCCATATCTAGGAACGGTTGTTACTTTGGCTTAAGCCTTGCTGCTAAAACTACTAATTTTGTGATTTTAAAAAAACGCCATGTATATTACTGTTTGGATATTTGGATGATTTCTTCAATTTTTAAATTTTGAATACTTTTCTGACTGTGTTAAATGTCTTAACTGAAAATAATTTTTTCCTCATTCTTGGATTCCAATTTATGTATTCTCTGTACTGTATAGCCCAGCTTTCAAATAAGATGACAAATAAGGCCAGATGGTATTAGAAATTATTGAGGTGCCATGAAATTGATTATTTTTGTTACAGTAACAAATGGCAGTTGTTGAATATACAAAAAGGTTTAGAAACAGAAAGTATACAGTACCTTACCATGACAAATTTCCTATTACAAAAAATTCTTTTGAATATCAGCAGATTGGTCATTGGTTAATTTGTCCATGTTTCTGATAATAAAATGTCAGTAGAGTGAAAATAATAGGGTGAATGGAACCTAAAAAAATAATTTTATTTGTCATTTCTTTTCAATTAAAAAAAAACCAGAAGACTCTTTATAACTTACCGTTTCTTGCTCTGAGTTGAGAAGTAGCCTCAGGTTGCCATTGCGTTTCATTCTCAATTTGGCTGTTCTATACCCTTGGAAGGTAATCATATGACCTTTTGTCTGAGTTACTGCTCAACTCCTTTCTGTTACTGGAACATTAGATGGATCCCATTAGAAAACATCACTTAGTACAACAGGTCAACAGCTACATGACTCTTCTGGTTTCTTTTGTGGTATAATCTACTATATCAGCCTTATAGATTTCAGTGCCAGGTAGCAAAACACTTGTATCAACCTAAATACTTACTTTATACAATTATGAGAAATTAGTTAGATGAGTTAGAAATGTTGAGATTGATATGGGGAGTTACAATAAAGGACAGAATCAAAAATGAAACAATCAGAGTTACAGCAAAAGTGTGAGAGATATGTAAGAAAGTACAGGAAATAGGTTGAAGTGATATGGACATATGATGAGAAGAGAAAATCAATATGCAAGCAAAAGAGTGATGGGAATTGATGTACAGGGGGAGAGAAAGCAAGGGAGGCTGAAGCTGAGGTGGATGGATAAAATAAAAGAAGATCTGAAGGAAAAGAGCTTGTCTGCCAAGGTGGTACAGGACTGAAGTGTGCATAGAAGTAGGAAAAGAAGAAGAAGATAGAATTATGATGAATTTCAACTGTCAAAATCGTTTTAGGCTTTTTTTGTATGAAAGTCATCCATCTTCTATAGTGTGCATTGCCATATATGTGTTCTAGGTTTATTTTAGGCTTTGAATCCAACCAGTGGATAAAACAACCTCACATTTTTTCTTAGCTGCAGTTAGTTTTTCTGTTAAGTAGGACCCAGCAAAAGGTTTGTTTATTTTGGTTTTGATTTTGTTCTGACTTTGAATGTTGAATAACGGCCTTTGGTTCCTAGTTGCCTGTTCCAGTCTGATCTCACGGTTTTGTCCATTCCCTGTTCCAGACCATGTCTCACCTTTTGTTTATCATCTCCTGATTTTTCAGTGCTTACAATAATTGTCAGCCTTTTTAGCATGTCCTCAACACCTCCATTCGCTTTAATCCATTTTTTTCCAATTTATTGTCATAGGGTGATAGGGATTACCCTATTAGGAAACTAGCATTAAAAGGGTGGAAACATTAAGGTGATCACTAGCATTAGTCTTGTCACACACTTGCGACTGGAAGGCAGCTAAAGGCCCTGAATAATAGTAGTACCATGTCAGACGAGGGGGTGGTGAGCTACACTGACTTTCTCTCTCAATCCTCTGCAGACCATCTTCGGGAATTCCCACTATTTCCTGGTGCCATTGATGACGTCACTTTCTGGTAACTGCACTATTGATAACATCACTTCTGGTACTAGTGTCATTGATGACTTCACTTCTGGCCAACGAAGGCATCACTTCCAGTTCTGGCACTATGGATGATGTAACTCCCGGTAATAATGACATCACTTCCAGTCCCGATGATGTCACTGCCTGACCCGGCCTTTAAAGCCACCATATTCTCACACTCAAATCAGTTCTGTTTTGGACTCAAACCTGTGAACAACTCAACCAAAATTACCCATTTTCAGCCAGGGCATAATATACGGGTGGCTGCTCCAAACCATTTTGATGTCTGCGGACTGTTATTGTGACAGTGTTTAAGTCATGAAAATTCTGTTGGGCCACACTACAATTTTTCTTTAAGAATACAGACTTATCTAACTTTAACATTAACTGACCTAAAGTACAATATCTGTCCCTCTTTTACTAATGACTAGCAAGACATGCAAACCCATGCACCATTTGCATCACAAACAAAATCAAAAAATGAAAAGCTGCCTCCTGGGGGGGTATTTTTCTTATGTGGACTACTCGTTTAGCCGGATGTAATAGTTTGACGAGATGGCCTGATCCTGGATCTGTCGGTTTTTTGAAACTTTTGTTGGATGTGTTGTCATAGCAGCACATCCAAATCCTCAAACCTGCTCGGAGCAGATTTATTCTATGTAAACAAGGATTAGCTCACACACTTAATCAGTTTCCATGTATGGAATTCATTCAGTCATGGCTTTGCCGTTCATGAATGAGCGACCAATTGATATTGGTGTGCAAATTATAATAAGAGAATTTCATATAGAGACGGTTTTGCACGATCGGCAAGATCCTTTATTGCTCCCGGAGGAAATTCTTTTCGAAAGATACAACTTTAGCTGAGGGGGAATATTGTACCTCAAAGATTTATTAGCACCTTATATTCGAAGTCAAACTAGGTGAAGTCGGGCTCTCACAACCACACAGACAGTATGCATTGCTTTGGGTTTTTTTGCAAGCAGCACTTTTTTATATACTGTAGGCGATGCGGAAAATCTATCTAAAAGTGCAGTTTGCCAGGCAATTTGTAAAGTCTGTTTGGCTCTGAAATATTTCCTTTGGGTTTTCATAGTGTTTCCTGGACACCTGTGTGTGCAGACAATAAAAGAAGCGTTTCATGCCATTGCAGGTACACAGGTAAAAACACCCACAGTTCCATAAAGAATCTTACAATCAGCCTAACATTCTCATTACCCAGGATTTCCAAATGTGATTGGGGCACATGGGACTGATCAGAGTGGAGTTTGATCAAACATTATTTGGAAAATGTACCTCTCCTCCTGATAAATAATCAGACACAGTGTCTTCATCAAATATTTGACCATCGCTAATATCTCATTGGTCAGACACAAGTTCTAGGGATATGACATTCCCTGCAACTGACCCAACAAAAAAAAAAAAATGCCCTCAGAAACAGGGTGATGGGCATTTTGCTGGAGAGCCAACTCTTCTGCTGTGGTTAGGTCTGGACCGCATGGACCTCCACCTGTTTTTTGCTTGTCTGCCTTCCTATTAGCTTTAAAATTTATGTTTTTAATATTATATATGATTCTTTATGTCAAAGATTCTTTAAATACTTATTTTAACATTAACATTATAATAACAATTGCGTGTTATATTTGTATCTTTTGTGAAAATGTTTCTTTGATATTTGGACTTCAGGCTTCATACATTATATAGTTTATGCCTACATTTTGCCATCTACTAGTAGAATATAAAAAACTTTTCTGTTTTAACAATGTGTTTACACAGATTACTGTAGAAACGGAACAGACATGAAATGCGTGTGTTCCAAATAACGATCTGTTATTTCCACTCTAAAACTCCACTTCACTCCCAGATACTCAATCAAGGCATGAGCTGAGAGAAGTTCGTGCACGTTCTAAATTGGTGGGGGGATAGAATAGCCGGCTGCTCCTAGCTTCTCTTTATCAGCACATTTAGAAGACAAAGGACGCTGGCGGAGAGGTGTGAAGGGATTTAAGAAGCGATTTAAGGTGGGACGGAATTACAAGTTTTTTCGTAGGCTCTGGCAATTCTAGTGTTAATCAGTGCGGGCGCACACATTCATCTTGGATGATTAGATCCAGCTAGACTAATCTACTACACGGCTGCGTTTGAAAAACAGACTTATCCCGGATGAGCTTCACCGGCATTAACTCATCCAAGATGAGACATCTGATCTCGGATGATTTAAGAGACGTGCGGAAAATACCCCCCGGTCTGTCTGGATTGGATTCAGATCATTGTGATGCCCTCTGACATCATCATCATCTGACAAAATGCTGCAATACATTTAAAAATTAAGTAAACGAAGAGCCTCGCTACTACCTGCTGCCATGAAAATATATTAGCTATGAACTACCTAAATTGAAACACCAACAGCTCAAGTTTAGATTCAAAAGGCTGTAAGGTGAAAAAAGGACAAGAAGACTGCACACACTCCACTACATGAACACAAAATTATAGAGCTCTCTGGTCCAGCAAACAATTAAAAAAAATGATTTTCTATATATTCATTCTTTCTGCAGCCATCTGGTTACCACAGCAATGGGTCAAGATTGAGATGCCACATAGCTTCAGCATAATACTGATGTCTTATACTCTGCATATTCCTGAAATTGATCAATTTTTTTCCAAATTACTGTGGCAGCTTTTAATGTAGTATATGGTAGCATTCTGTTCATACATCTTAACTAGCTTGTGCTGCATAGCCTTGAATTAGATAAGATTAACCCAGAAGTGTAAGTGTTTTAAAAAAAAATTTATAATGTCAAGATTAAGGGGCTGTTGTCTTTAAGTCGCTAACCTGGAAAGTTCAAACTGCACATGCATACGCATACCCAGCGGTGAACCTGGAACACTACTGGGCCAATTGGTCCAGTCCGTTGTCTGGAAACAGGCTTGAAGCAGCCAGCACAAAAATCATTTACACATACTACAAAAAGCAATATTTTTCTAGGTAGGAATTTACATTGAGCATCTAGTGGAAAATTAGTCAAAATCACTTAAGAAGGTAATTTTTAAATTACTGAGGGAAGCTTATTACTTATTTTCTACAACATCTGGTGTGCCCCACTGGCCCTAATTCAGAAACAAGTATCTGTGCAAGAGCACAGCATCTCCATCTCTCTCTCTCACAAACACACATTGCCTCAATTAATCTTCAGATGGCTTTGGCCTCTTGATGAAAACTAATATCTCTGTAGGAAATTAATATAGATAAGGAGAGAATTCCAAGCAGATCGTACCACTACAGGTAAGCAAACTAGGATCCAAGCTCTGTAAAGCAGCAATGGTATTCATTGCCACACTCTACTGTGCTAGTTAAGGGTTCCATTTTGCATATTGTCAGAATTAGGCATTACTTTACAGTACAAATTACCCAGATAGTCTTATTATCCATGTATATCCACCTTCAAATATAAGGATGTACATTTCTTTGGCTGCTTTTATTGGGAATGTGCTGTATATGTGGTAAGATGACTCGGTTCACCCCAAAAAATTCCTCTGAATTTTTTCAGCTTCAGCTTCTGTGACTATAGTAGCAGAAGCCAGTTTCCCTAGAGTGAGGCCCTGAGAGAAATCTCTGTGAAACAAATAGTGTAATTGGCAGTTTGGGTCAATCACATACAGTCTAGACGATCTCAGACGCATCAATTAGAAGGGCAGGTTTTTTATATAGAAAGAGAGAGAGAGAGCAGGCAAGAGAATCAGAGTAAAAGCTCGGCTGAAACAAGGAATCTTTTACTGATACTTATCTTTGAGACCCCAAATCCAAGTAAGTAAAGATCAAAAAGAAAAAAAAAGTGAACAGCAGATTTAGAAACACACAAGAAGCACTTTGCAGCATGAGAAAAAAAGAATAATAGGTGAAATACAATGCTTGCCCAGTTCTACAGTTACAACAGAAAAGCAACAAGCACAGACTGTTTCATTCATTTAGGCATGTATTATTAAGAGCTAAGACCTAGAATTTCATTTAGTTGAAGAAAGTGCACTTTCTCCTCTTTAGGATTTACCAGGTAGCTAAATCAGTACACACCATAGATTGTTTTTGTTACTGTATATTTGTTTAAAAACAATAAATATCTGTGCTACTTTCTGCTTTTGACTGTTTACTTCTATCCATTCATCTTTTTAACCTGCTTAGTCAAATATAGTATCATGGAGAACTGTAGCCTATCCAGACATCATTTTGAACAAGACAGGAACACTTCTGACACTTTTTTTTGTCATGAGTCAAACTTGTAATTCCTCAATCTGGGCCAATTTACTAACTTAACATAAATGTTTTTGGAAAATTGGAGTATATAATATTATCCAATGAAAGTACCTGTAGACTTATGAACAAGCATATGTTAGACAAATACTTTCAAGCTGAAATATCTAAGTTCCTAAACCTATGAGGTAGTCAAATTGTGTGGTGGTTTATATATATATATATATATATATATAATATATATATATATACACAGTACAATCTCTCTTGACTGGCCTCGCATTAACCGCCTGTTAAAATAAAATAAAATATATATATATTTTTTTAATCCTGAGTTCTTCTTTATATTATATGTATGCACTTCCTTCTTTTCTGGAAGGTGAGAGGGCTCCTACGCTCAAAGTGGTTTCAGTTTACATGAATTGTCCACAGTGCCTTCTTGTTTCTACCTGGTGGCTCCCCTGCTTCTCCCTGGTTACATCAGGCTCCATCCGGACCGTGACTTGGGTTCTTTCCCCAGCGGCCAGGGAGCCCACGCTGGGGCTAAACCAGCCCAACGCCTTCACGACTGCCCCCGTCTTTCGACAGCCAGTCACCTTCAATACCGGTCACTCCAGCTCCGTGATCGCTCAGCTGGAGCGACCACTTTCTTTAGCTCCACCGAGTGTCGGCCAAACACTCATCTGCAGGGGTTGACCTCCAGCTGCCTGCCTTTGTTCCATCAAATCTGCTCTCACTCGCTTGCTCGCTCACTCGCTCTCCTGCACCGGCTTTCCTCTATCTGCTTCCTTCATCATTAACCTCCCATTCTTTCCTGTTCTCCCACTAGCCGCCTCACATTTTTACTTATCACAGGGATGTGGATCAAATGTGACCGGGAACCGATCGGTCACACATACTCGCTAAGCTGCGAGTGTGCCGATTATTTATTTAAAAAGTGGCCTTTTTGACTTGAGCTGTGAACCCGCTACACCGCACTGTCCAGTCATTGTATGAGAAAAAAACCTGTGTGCGTAATCATGGATGAAGCCTTGTGGATATGGTTTATTCAGGAACGTCGAAGAGGTACAGTACATTCCTTAGAAATATTTTTCTACATGAAAATAGGTATGCATCGGATTAACCTGCCAAAACAGCAACCGGCCATGAGTCCAGTCCTGAGGTGGCCAGTCAAGAGGGATTGTACTGTATATATATATATATATATATATATATATATATATATATATATATATATATATATATAAAGCTGATTTATCTCTCTAAATTATAATGCTTTCTCAGGTTTCATCAATTGCAATTGATCTCAAATCCCATACTGCTGACACTTGGAAATAACCAATTAATGCCTGTGTGATGAAGCCCTGTTTGGCAATGTGTGTTACAGTTACATAAAGCTGATCATGGACTTTTTTCCAGTTTTATTTTTGCAACTCTTAAAATAAAATAAATTTTACTTCCATAAAAAACTTTACTTCCAGTTGCCCCACTACCCTGCCCTGGATAAATGGGTTAGGAAGACGGAAGGGTGGAAATGGTTATAGTAATATTTTTTGTTATCTAACATATCAATGTTTATCCAGTAGTATATCGAAGAGAGCATACTTTCCCCCTTAGTTATAAAAAAACAATTGAAGGCATGCAAAAAAAAATTAAAATGTTACCATCTTGCACAAAATGAAAATTCACATTGATGCAGCCATTGCTCTTTTTTAGTCAATTTGTAGGTTTACACAAAATTCACTAAATTAATGTTTACTCTTGAATATTTTTTAACAAAAGGAGTTGTTTTTTCAGAATTAAATGAAAACCAGGACAGGCACAGAACATATTTCTGAGTATATCAGCAAAAATGTCATCAACACTAGAAGACAGGATTAATTTATTAATGGTATTGCCATTTCCTCACCAGTTGCATCATGGCTGTGATGCCTTACGAGGGAAAAGAAAAAACATTTTTTCAATAGAAATTGGCAGAAGAAATGTAAGTCATAAAATAAGCAAATTCGAATCTTTCCTGTCTGTAATTGCAGCCAAATCATAAAACAAATACATAGCTAAAATGCCATTGCACAAACTCTGAAACCAAGAACACTACAACAATACAGACACTCTCTGAGTTTTTTAGGTTTCTATCCAGTCTTGGATAATCAGAAAGTGCATGACTCCTGGTGCCTCATGTATAATGCTTTGTGCAGAATTAACACTAAAACATGTATATGGACAAAACTAGAAATGTGTTTGTACACACAAAAAAGTCAAATGCATAAAAATATGTAAGCAAAGTTGTGCACAGTTTCCCATTATAATTCCCAATGAAAGTGAATTTTAATGCACATGTACGAGCCTATAGCTCCACCAACTCTCCACCCAGAATTATGTCTATTTCAATATGCAAATCAATATAAAGAGACCTTTCTGTTCAATGTTTTGCTAAAAGACAATTGCAAAATCACAGGTAAAAAAGAAGAATTTCAGCAAATGCAAAACGGAGGTCCTGCTTAGTGAAGTGGAGGCAAGGTAAAATGTATTATTTGGTGGTGTAAATAATGATTTAAGCAACAAAAGGAAATTGATGGAGTGGCACAGCATGGCGAAGGCACTCAGAAGTTAAAGTTCAGAAAGTCGCACAGTGCCCGAAACAGAAAAGAAGTGTTAATCAAGTGTAAATAATTTGCATGTTTAGTAAGACAGACAAGCAGGTAGCAGATGCGGTATTACTGTTTATTCAGATAATGTTACAAAAGGTGACCCCCATGCCAGGAACACGAATCCACATGGTGTTGGTGCTGCTATGGCGAGTACAACTTCAGGCACTGGCTACACACATACCCATGCCGGGCAAACTTGTTGATGTATGCTGACGGATGCTGTTCTGGAGTCACAAAATGCAATAGTGGATGCTATAAGAGATGTGGAGAAAGGAATTAAGGAGTATAAATGCTGTACTGTGTGATATTAACCTGAAATTAAATGAATTTTTAAAAAAATAAATGCTGCATCTGATTACCTGTTGTTACATTCTGCTAATTACAGTACAGTTCATTCTAAAGAAGTTTTAACACTGTCTGATTTGGCTGATCATTTGGTGGGTCAGGTTCATCATAGCGCATCTCTTCAGGTACAGGCAAGCCAGGATTGTGTGCCACATTATGCAGCATGCCACATGCTTGCACAATGTGACACACTTTCTGTGCACTATAGAGCAGCACATTAATAGCATGTAAATAATTTCTATTTACAAAACAAATTCATTCTGTGAAGGCACCTTTATAGCAATGTGCGTGCAGTTGAAAGCTCTGTTTACACTGGGAAAACCGAACATTGCTTCAAATTGTACTGTGATGTTTTCTTGTTCAACCACAGGGTAAGGAAATCTTATATATCTGGATGACAAGCCAATAATAGCATCACATATGTCTAGCATGGCGCGAATCACTGATGTCTGAGAAACACCTAATCGGTCAGCCAGTTCACGCTGAAAAGCTCCTGTAGCTAAAAACTTGAGAGTGGACAGAAGTTGCAAAGGAACAGGTAGAGCACATAGTTAGAAATCTAAATCAACTTAGAAGCCAGTCATCATCATGGAATAGGAAATCAGTATGATCTCTAAATATGAATTCTCCACTTGCAATGTGTTCTAACAATGCTAAAGCAGCCATGGTAGTGGGAATAGTTTGACCATTCTGCGCACCATTATATCGTTACAGTGTGATTACAATCAAATACCTTAAATTTGTAAACAATATGCAATTAATTTCAGTTCATTTGATAAAGCCCAAATCATGGATGCAAATCTAAAAGAGAAAGGTAAACCACACAGAAACATTAACACTACTTTGACGCTGGGTCCCACTCATTCACAAAGCCTAAAAACATGCGTATGTGGTTTGAGGCTGCCTTGAAAGTGTGCCTAGCTGTACACCAAGTTTAATTTTTATGCATCTCAATGTGAGCATGGAAACAAGCATACACAATGTTTTTGTGTGTATGCATCGTTTATGCATGAGGCCCCTGATCTTATAGCTCTTTATTCAGTAACATCACAGTTCATGGCCTTTTGGTTGTACTGCATAGTAATGTGCGCAGCAACCGTTCAAAAGTCAAGTCTAAAATGGAAGCGCCCACAAGCAACACAGTGGTGCTATAATAACATGTGTGGTCCCAGGAGGATCAGAGGAGGGCTTGTGCCTCCTCCAGACCGCGAGGGGGCATCCGTCCTGATTATGTTGGGGGCTTGGAAGCCCAACCCTGTAGGGGCCCGTGGCCACTGCCAGGCGGCGCCCAGGTGCCTGAGGAACCCTGGAGCCCAGCACTTCCGCCACACCAGGAAGTGCTGGGGGGAAGACGACAGGGGACACCCGGACGGCTTTCGGGTGCGCAGCCGGCACTTCCGCCACACTGGGGTGTGACTAAGACTGAGTGCCGGGAAGCAGCTGGAGCCCCTCTGGGTTCCTATAAGAGGGGCCGCCTCCCTCCAGTCATTGGTGGATGTCGGGCGGTAGTAGACAGAGCTGGAGAGAGGACTGGAGCCGGCCAGGAGAACGGCACAAGGACTGTGAGGCCTGGACTTTTGGGGGAACGGTGCAGAAGGCACTGGGTAGTGCACTGAAAATATAATTGTAAATATTGTAAATAAAAGTGTGTTGGGTGAACTTACGATGTCCGTCTGTCTGTGTCCGGGTCAGCGTTCACATGTTAAATCATTTTAGCAATTTTAACAGTTGCCTTTAGCATAAAATTAATCTTAAATATAAATTCTCATTCTAAACCATCCAAAAAGACACAAAGCACATCAAATAAACATTATATAAATTAATAAGTTACAAAACAAACAGAATCATAACAATCATAACAAAAATCACACACACTCTATAAAACCTTACCTCATCTAAGAAATACAGAGCTAATAAACTGAAACATTACAGGAAATATGGGCACTTTACATGGCTGTATTTTGAGATTTCGAGCAGTAAATTATAAAGCCAATGCCTAATTGGACAATATTGCAGATATAAAATCACTTAAGAAATGATGCCTAAAAGTCTGTCGCAAATCCTCTGATGAGGAACCCCTATAAATGATCTGTAAAGTGGAGCTTTTCTGCAAGCATAGTGGTGTTCTGAACAATATTCATACACTAGCAAAATACCCGCGCTTCGCAGTGGCGAAGTACTGCCTTAAAATTTTTATTAAGAAGAAAATTAAACCTTTTTAAACTGAGGGAAATATACTAATAATTAGTTGTTAAGGATCTCTTTGTATACCACATTGTCAGTTCAGCCCTCTGGTTGTAATATGACCAAGCTGTGCGCTGAGCTCACTCTTGAGTATGTAACGTACAGTTGGCCATGTGAAAAGTAATCTTGTCTCAAATCTCACAGTTTGCTGTCATAATCAGTTTGACTTTCATGGTTTGATTCAATTACGACAGTATTTGCAGGACTTGTGTTGAAGTGACTTTCGGCATCTGTCAAACATTGTAAGCATACAACCATTTTCATCGATAACTTCGCATCCAGCTTTTGAGAGTTTAAATATTCATAAACATCAAAATGTCAATTACTGAAATCGTCACCTGTGAATCTAAGATGTTTAAGAGGCATTGGCGGTTGACGAAAGGTGTAAAATATTTGGCTATTTTGGTACACTTGAAAGCGACAACCGAACAATTCAGCCATCAACTCACATGCAGAACCATAGGTGAAGGGCTTAAGCATTTCACTCTTACAGTGCTCCAGTGTAGTATAATTATCTCCTGTACCATCATCTGTCCACAACTTAAACCTGTCCCAGTCATTCAATACATAAGACACAATGTTCCTCCGGATATCAAGAGTGAGCCTGATATGGCCGTGCAATATGTAACAAAGAGAATGGAATAGGCAGGTGCCATCTCTGGGCATAGAAACCACTCTAAGTGACAGTTCTTTGATCGATGGTGATCACCTCGATAGACATGATAATGGGGGTACGATTGGAACGATAAAGGAAATGGGTTTTTGAACAATGTAAACTTATTCTAAAATACCTACACAACTATAATCGTAATAAACAAACAATAAAACAGCGGAGAAGCTGTGGATTAAATAAAAAGACTGTAGTTATCAGCAGGGAGACGTGAATCCCGTGGCGAAGCAAGGAAGGGAATGTAGAGACCGGAGCGACGGACGGCCTTATATAGGCAGGCAGCCAACAGCGTGGGGCGTTGGGATGGGGACCCAACGCCGCCTCACACGGTGACCGAGCTGCAGGCTATGGACATATATATGTACGTGAGTAGGATTCAGTTAGCGTTGGGAACCCGCGTACCAAATTTCTTGAAGATGGGTCCATAAGTAACAAAGACCGTTGGAAAGTTCAATATGGCAGCCGACAGTGGCATCATACCACCGAAATAAGTATGTACATTGGTTTCGGTTAGCGCAGGGAAGCCGCCTACCCAATTTCGTAAAGATGGGGACATAAATAAGAAAGCTCAACATGGCGAACGTGGTCGACCGTTATGACCGTTTCACGTAGAATTTCGAAATGAAACCTGCTTAACTTTTGTAAGTAAACTGTAAGGAATGAGCCTGGCAAATTTCAGCCTCCTACCTACACGGGAAATTGGGGAATTAGTGATGTTGGAAAGTTCAATATGGTGGTCGACACTGGCGTCATACCACCGAAATAAGTACGTACATCAGTTTCAGTTAGCGCAGGGAGGCCGCCTACCAAATTTCATGAAGATGGGGCCATAAATAAGAAAGTTCAACATGGCGAACATTGCCGACCGTTATGACTGTTACGTGTAGAATTTAGAAATGAAACCTGCTTAACTTTTGTAAGTAAGCTGTAAGGAATGAGCCTGCCAAATTTCAGCCTTCCACTTACATAGGAAATTGGAGAATTAGTGACGTTGGAAAGTTCAATATGGTGGTCGACACTGGCGTCATACCACCGAAATAAGTACGTATATCGGTTTTGGTTAGTGCAGGGAAACCGCCTACCAAATTTCATGAAGATGGGGCCATAAATTAGAAAGTTCAACATGGCGAACGTTGTCAATCGTTATGATCGTTATGTGTAGAATTTAGAAATGAAACCTGCTTAACTTTTGTAAGTAAGCTGTAAGGAATGAGCCTGCCAAATTTCAGCCTTCTACCTACACAGGAAGTTGGAGAATTAGTGATGAGTGATCAGTGAGTCAGTCAATCAGTCAGTGAGGGCTTTGCCTTTTATTAGTATAGATGAACTGAAATTAAGCTCAATTTAGTGTTAGGGTCACATCACCAGAATGGCCAGTCTTCCTTTTCTCTTTTCTTTTTTAATGACCTAATTGAGATGGGTTGTATTTCAGGGACATCTGGTTTCTCTTCTTGGTATGTCTGATGTGTGGGTGGTAAGATTAAAATAACTGTTGGGTGAGACAAGGCCCCATAGCAAATAAATATTATTTTATACATTGCTATTCAAAGCATATAGTATGGTCATAATGATCCTTGCGTTAAAATCAAGAACAAAGAGTAAATCAATTGGTGGTGTTATGATAAGTGTATTTTATGAAGTCTTTCTTTTGTCTTTTTTTGAATGTCTTTTGGACTTTTGGTCTAACCTGTGGGTTTTTTTTTCATTTTGGCATTTTTCTATTGCTATTTCTGGAAGACATACATTTTTTTACCTTCTTCATCACTGGATTGTTGTCAGCGCCAGTGTTTTTAACAAGATGTTACATTTTACACAGTATGTAACTCAGGGCTAAAAAATCTAAAATTCAAGGCTCAATTTTAAAAACAGGACTGAAAAAATACTAAGCGCATCTCACTAACACAAGGCAAGCCTGGCTTCCAAAACTCAAGAAGCAGGTTTTGTGGCCTACACAAAGAGAATGGGATTAAGTTTATATCTCTCAAAAAGCAAACAGAAAATGCAAAACTCATGGCACAATTAACACAAAGGAGTTTATTAACAAAAAGACTTCATAAACAATACAATAGTAAAAGTATCAAAAGGTTGCTTACAAGAGACAAATCTAAATGGAAGAAAATCAACTTTGTATCCCAAAATTTAAATACAAGAAGTTACAGAGAAAGCTGAAAAACCTTCAAAAATGAGGGAGTCTAAAAGAAGAGTAGAAAGCATAATGCCTCATCACTAGTGCTAAGGCATCTCAAAGCTTAAATCATCTGAACTTGGTCATCACATGCAGTGTCAGGGAGCTCCACACCCTTGAGCTCAATATATACAGAACAAGAAAAACATTTAATAAATTAAATATACATAACAATAACACAATAATTAAATACCCAAAACACAATAAAAAATAACGGAAACTGGCAAAATGTATACATGTAAAAATAGCCCACCACAATTATCAGGAAACAGCAGAATGAACAAATGCAACAAATAAAACAGAGACAAGGGATAGACCCGAGATTGAACCATAACAATTTAAAGTAAAACTAATAAAAGAGAACTTTATTCATTTCGCGTTATATAAAACGTAATTCCGTTTGAGAAATATTGCTGCAAATCATGCTGCTGTGTTCCAAGATATTTAGATTTTTAAGGCTGATTTTCAATACCCTTTTCACGTGGAAAGAACAAACTATACTTATTTCAGCAATACTTACCTTCATAACACATGGCAGTGAAGGTAAATATCAACGGAAATAGCAAACAGTTATACTGGGTGGTCCAGATCTAATTGTGCAGATCCAGATCGTCTGGATGACTTTGATTTATGCGGGGACGATTCCAGTTCGGCGCAAAGACAATTCTTCATGTCGTCAGTTCGCACATGTCTCGATGGCCTGGGATTTTTCGGGTGATTTTCTATGTAATAAACGTAATAAGTTATAGCGTAATGAAAATTGCATAATTAGATCTGGACCACCCTATATATAAGGAGAATTTTCTTCAAGAACATTTGAGCACAAGTTGTAGATCTGGTTGGTGTTTTATCAAAAAAATGAATTTTAGTGAATCACAAGCAAAATTAGATTGCCCCTGCATAATGTCTGTGATGCCTTTTCATGTGTTTCTCAAAACTTTCTTAAGTAACCACTTTCTAAAGTAGTAATCCTGCCCCTGAAGTCGCCTACAAAAAGCATCATAAGTCGATTGAAAATGCAGTCAATTGGCAATAATATCATTATGTGTTTTTGTTTTTAGTCCTTCAGTTGAATGAAATAAACTTGTAAAATGTAGCTTATAGAAATGGTGCTTAGTGTGATTATTTCTCAAATATACTGTATATTATACTTTATTTTATTGTATTATATTACATATAATGAAGGCATCCACATGAAGACAGAGGAAGCTCATTTTCCATATAGCTGTGTGTGCACCTTGCTTTCCACCATGCTGTGGGTTTGCTGGTGTGCTGGGTTGTATTGTTCTTTGGCGACTCTTTACGAGTTTGTTATGGATTTGAACCGGCATGCACAAAGTGAATACCCACTATCACATAGTAGCCATCCAAAACTAAACTCCTTATTTCTTGCCTGTTGATAAACTGTTGAATTGGCTCATTAAAGATGCTGTGGGTACTACCTGGGCACCTTGACACAATATTCATAAAAAGACCTTAGCTGCAAAATCACTACTAGGTTAAATGGAGAGAACCGGCAGGTGTAACAAGGCTCCAAGTGGCATATGAATGGGTACCAGCTGCAGCCCACTGCTTTAATTTAAACAATGTGTAAGGGCTGGGTTTGTGAGCTGGTGATTAAAGACTCCGAAGGATATTCTTCAGCGTCAACTTTCTTTATTGCAGCAATATTTTCTCAGTCCATATGTATCAACCCCCTGGTTCCCATCTTTCCATTTTTTCTTCCTTCTTCTCCACCTAACTAATTGCAACGTAACAAAGGTTTCTGTGAATGTAAAGCTACTTGCAATCTTAAAACACTGATTCTTCATAACTTTTAAGGAACATAGAAAACCTAACTTATGAATTTACATATGTTAACAGTATAAATTATTCAAATTAATGTAATCATTTATCTATAAAATGTCATACTATAAATAATGTAAAGAAATTCCTCATGAAAATATAATCCTGATATAAATTTTAATTTTCAAAAAGTTCAGAGAGCTGTCATAATGTGAGTGCAACATGATATGTTTGGTGTCTGTGGCCTGTGGAAATGGTCCACAAACAAGGAAACCATTTAAGGAACACTTCACGATTAAGCACTGGGTGTTGGAGCATATTGTTATTTTAGTTACGATGGGGTTTGAGAAATACTCATAAATTAACGATCAATCAATCAGATTTTACAACGCACCTAGCTTTATGATGCTTTCAGGAAACACAGCCCTGCTGAACAAGGATTCAAAACAGGTTAACCTAGTAATTTTCTGAACCCACACGTTCTTATATAGATAAGTGGTGTCAGAGTTCATCCCAGCATCCCAAGACAATACCATTCCAATGCAAGTACATCACAAGCCCATCAGTGTACAGTATACTGTATAAGGCCGAAACCTTTAAACTAAGAGTCTGCTAAGTTAATCTACTAATTTTCTTTCCTATACAGACACATGGCAATAGAGTTCATCCCAGTATCACAAAACAATATCATACAAGCACATCACAATTTATCAGTTTACGGTATGTACTGTAGGGCTGAAAAGTTTAAACTAGACTGTCTTCTTGTGCCTGAAGAAATTACAGTCACAGCATAAAACTGCTAGGATCTAATAGCAAACTGCAACTTGTGTAATTAAACTCTGAAGTATAAGGATCCTATTACCTTTCACTCATCCCACAAAAATCTCCCATTGCCAATGCGTACAGCACCTTTATTTTCTCTCTTTAAATCACCTTTTTTTTTTTTTTAAATATTATCTACATTAATATTTTATTGTAGTTGGAAAATTTGAATGTAAACAACATGACAAAAGACAGTATAGGACCAAAATACTACACCATATGATATCATTATGACCCACCACCTCCATGACACTGTGGATGTGTCATTAATAAATCAGTCTTTAGTGTCATTTTATTTTATGTGCCAGAAACATTTTAGAAGTAAAATAAATTAATGAAATAAAAATGCTCAAAAAGGAATACATGAATCCCCTGGGTGAATGCAGCTTATAGGTGAACTTAAGCCATCACTAGCTTTATTGAAAGGTGATGCTGTTAGTTGCTCTGATTCTGTTTATAAAGGAAGATCCCACCAACTGGCATTTCATTCTGCTTACTATTTTTACAGAAATTACCTCTTTGTTTTTTTATATATTGTTCTTTGAAATCTTTTAAACACAATTCTCTCCTGTTTTATTGTAGTGCTGTGGCTTAATTTGTACTCATTTATAGGTGTTGGGTAGGGAAGGAACCGACATCTAGCCATTGAGGTTCAGGTGAGTGAAGCAATCCCATAAAGCCTTTATGCATTTGCTACTTTTGTAATGCTGTAGTGTTAGGTCCTGAGAAATCTTTTAGTATTATATGTTGTTTCCTTCATTTTGTTTTCCAGTATCTATTAATCAACCAGTTGATTTCTTTGTTTAGTTACACAGTTTTAACAGGTATCATGACCATGGAAGCAAAAACTGAGTGAAGACATACTGGAATGCATCTATTTCATTATTATTAAACAATATTGTACCATATTAAGAACCCAGCCACGGGGGATGCACAAAACAGTGTGTTTCTTCGTGCCGGTCCCAAGCCCGGAAAAATGGGGATGGTTACGTCAGGAAGGGCATCCGGTGTAAAATTTTGGCAAATCAATATGTGGACAGATGATCCGCTGTGGCAACCCCTAATGGGAGCAGCAGAAAGAAGAAGAAGAAGATTGTACCATATTAATTTTTATGTAAGTACAAATGGGCAACATTTTATATACCTTTCATAAATAAAACAAGTTATAGCAATTGTGCTCTACCTCTATTCCAATTATTTACTTGCTCTAAAGTTGGAATGCAGATACTGCTTTATTTCTATTTGTGCAGCAGTATGGGGAACACAGCTGGCATTCAGAAGAAAAATACAGTTCTTTTTTCATGTTCTATTTCAAAGAAACCTCAGGAGGCTTAATTAGAAGTAAAACGCACTGTGTTGATAAACTGCATAACCTGTTGCAGTCTTTATGACACATTGTAAGTGCTATGCACCATTAATTTCTTTTAATTTGTAGACTGTATGCTAACAAAGTGCTTTGTGCTAAGATAACACTACACTGCTCTAGGCTTGCATGGATGAATATTTTTATTTGCAACTGAACTAAAGTTTAAATAGTAACAAAAGGTAACCTAATTTATTAAATAACACACACAAATTATACTTTCTTGGTAAAGAATAAAATAAAACCAACATTCAGTGACTGATTGTGAAAAAGGTAATTGCACATTGAGTTCTACCATATGATTTAACATGGAAACTGAATTCATTCTCACTACATGAACTTAGGGGATCAGAGCCTAGTACAGTCAGGAGAAAAGCAAGTCAGAGTGCACACTCACTTACACTGGGCCAGTCCTACTATATCTTCTCCAAATGAGCCACTCATTAGATTATAAAGTATTCCAAATAATACATACTGCATTTTTTCAGTGAAACTTTCATCATTATAGTACCATAAAATGGATATAAAGATATTTCCAAACCACAATTAACAAAATCACTCCTCAGTAACAAATATATTTTACAAAATGAGAAAATTTAGGAACATTGCCAGTCTACACAGGAGTTGCTTTCTACTAAATTCTCAGCAGGATCTGACAGTATAATACAGCAAACATCAAGAAGCTAAAGGTGTCTATGGAAACTACTGTTCTTCAAAATAATTATTCATAGCTTTCCTTTGCAAAACAACAGTTGAAGGAATCGCAAAACTTCTGTTGCAATGTTTGGAGAGATGAGTCAAATCTGAAATTGGTAGGCCATAAATTAAAATATCATCTTGGGGGAAAAATAAGCTCTAACTTTTGACAAAGAAAATCTCAAACCAGCCATCAAGAATTGTTGTCTAAGGACCTGGAAGTCTTGCTAGTGTTGAATCTAAGATATATAAGATTGTTATGAAAGTAAATGTGAGATCTTTGGTCTAGAATCTGAAGTTAAGGCAACAAAAAAAGGACAAGGATCCAAAAGAAATCAGCAAATGTACAGTATGATAGAATGTCTAAAATGAATGATGTTCAAAATCTTTGAATGTCCAAAACCCTTAGAGATGCCATGACTTTGTACCTATTCTTGAGATCCTTTTCCCACCCTCAGATGGGATGAATATATTATGCCCTACGAATCAGCGGCGAATGTTTCAAGTGACCAACATTACTAGCCACAACAACATGCATAGAGTGTACTAACAGAAGCAAATATAAGAATGGGATTAAAGTTATTATTATAATTCCAGAAAAATACACACAACAATATAATCAACCATTTACAAAGTCCCACGCTGCAGTGTACATCCCTACACATGAATTACAATACAAAGCACTCAATATATAATATACTAGCAAAATACCCGCGCTTCGCAGCGGAGAAGTAGTATGTTAAAGAAGTTATGAAAAAGAAAAGGAAACATTTTAAAAATAACATAACATGATTGTCAATGTAATTGTTTTGTGACTGTTATGAGTGTTGCTGTCATCAAGGATTTGATTATCATTATTTCTTTCAATCAGGTTCGTATTTGGAGGATGTGTTGTTTTGAAGTTACATTCCGTGTTTGTCAACCGTTGGAAAGATAACAGGTTTCATTCATCAAAGTGTTCACTAAATCCAAATCGGTACTCGTGAATCTAAGATGTTTAACAGGTATTCCCGGTATTAAGTTGTGGATTTGCCTGCGAATATTTAGCGGCAGCGTGTCTATGAACTTAATTTAAGCTTAAGCTTTACACCTTGCTTTCCTATTGATATGTCTACAAAGGCTTGTTCAGATTCAGAGGGTTGTTCCTTTCTTACTGCATCAATAAACAGCTCGTCTTCCTCTTTATCTGAGACATCACACACTGCATGCATGGGTTTACCTTTCCCAGTCCTGCAAACTTTAACGAAATGGTTCAATTTACCACATTTTTTACACTGTCTTCCTTTAGCTGGACATTGACTTTTTCCACCGTGTGCTTTGTTTCCGCAGTAGCTGCACTTATGAATATGCTTGTATGTGTCACTCGCTTCATATTCTTTTGCTGCCTTCCCAATTGTGTAATGCGTTTTTTGTTTAGCGCGCTTTGGAGCTCTTGCTTGTTGTCTGCGTACTGTGTTCACAGTTAGTTCACGCCGCTCGAAGTACATGCATCGAAGGTTCTCAGCTGTCCTTGTGCTATCTCATGTGATCTTACGATGTTCTCTCGAACTTTCGTTGAGTTTGTGCCAAACACTATTCTATCCCTGACCATCTCATCTTCGTTTGCATAAGCACAGTCCTTCGCCAGCAATTTTAACTCCGTTACAAAGTGATCAAAAGTGTCGTTTATACCTTGCGTCTTCTCATTAAACTTGTATGTCGCAAATATCGTATTCGTCTTAGGCATGACAAACGCCTCAAGACGGTCATAATAAGTTTTCAGTATCTTGGCTTCCTCCTGGGTGAGAGTCCATGTGTTAAAAATGTCTCTTCCTTTTTCCCCAGTCCACAGGAGCAGGTAGCTACATTTCTCACTCTCGTCTTTGCCTTTTAGTGGGCCAGAAAACATCAGCTCCACGTGCTGTTGGAACTTTTTCCATTCTCCCAGCAGGTTAAGAGAATCCCAATCAATTCGTGGCGAGGGAACTCCAACAAAATCCATGACTGTCCTCTATTCTGACACCATGTCTTGTTTTCACAAATTGTGAAAAATGAAATGATGGTGAGACTTTCTTTTAAAGTATGCAGGGGAACTTTATTTATTACAGCTCTTAAATTCACGGCATCCGTGCTTTAAATTAACGTCCATAATAGTAACCTTGAGGTCCCTTTTTCTGATGCCTTCCTAATGACATAGGTTCCTAAACCATGCCTGATAATAATACATTTCAATGACATATAAATATTACAGTAATCACCTCGATAGACATCTCACCACCCAAATCGCTACTCGTGAATCTAAGATGTTTAAAAGGCATATTTAGCAGCAGCGTGTCTATTGGATTGCTGCTGTCGGACGGCATTATATGGGCAGGCACTCAATTACGTGGGAGCGTAGGTATGGGGGACACAATATAGGCAGGCAGCCAACTACGTGGGAGGCGTGGTGATGGGGGACGCAACTCCGCCTCACACGGAGACTGAGCTGCAGGGTATGGCCGTATATATGTACGTAAGTAGGATTCAGTTATGACCATTACACGTAGAAAGCTGTAAGGAATGAGTCTGCCAAAAGCAACCTTCTACCTACACGGGAAGTTGGAGAATTAGTGATGAGTGAGTGAGTAATGAGTCAGTCAGTCAGTCTGTCAGTCAGTGAGGGCTTTGCCTTTTATTAGTATAGATGGAACAGTAATCATACTCAAAACTATAACAAATGCCCACAAAGTAGCAATAATTTAAAAAAATCTATATCCTTGCCCTTGCAGAGTTCTAGTCCTAGGGAACACATTAAATGTACAATGAAGCAGTGCCATGAGACTGGCTCATTCCATTGTTTGTAGCTGTGACTCCATGCTCAGCAGGAACATCTTTTTTGTTTCTAAATCTCTGTACCAATGCTTTGCACTTTTTAACCTCCATGAAGAACACATCTTCTGTTAATACTTCACATGGTTGCATATGTTTTATTTCTTGTGGCGGTGTGATTGAGAGCTCCTAGAAGCCTTGTTTTGGATTGTAGCTTCAGTACATGGCTAATAATGCCTGCAAATTAGCCATATTGTGCTGTGTTGCCAGCACAACAAGATCAGTGTTATATATCCAGTGGCAGTAATACTAATATTCTCATTATGATCAGCTAATGTACCCCTCAAATGAAAATACTGAAAAAAATTTTTTTTTTTTGTTTTTTTTAACACATGCAGGGTAGAAGGCTGGGTTACTGATCGGGTCATCAAATCACGCATGCCCAAAATAGTATGCATGCATGAAAGTTCTGAGCATGGCTGCTACAGGTCTATTATGTCATGCTAGCCTCACAAAGCATCATGGCACACTGAGAAAAAATGTTCACCTAAGCCTGCCATAAGGCAAGTATACAAAAATATATTTAGTGAACAAGTTCACCAGTGAAAACAGCCTAGTGGCTGTGGAAAACGATTCATTGAATTTTGCCGATCAACACTAGTCTTTATTATTTATAGAAACAATGAAAGGTACAAACAGACACTGACACCAAATAAACCTTACTAAACACGTGTTTCTAAACAGTAATGGCAGCATAAATCCCAGTCCTTTTTTCATATCTTATTTTTAACCACTTTACATCTTCTCTTTAGATTATCTTCCTTCTAATACTCTGATTTTAGCCTCATGTGTTTTATTAGACATTGTTTAAAGTAGCTGTTTGTACTCCCTTATAAGGTATTTTTTAGCATATGAATTCAGTATAAATGTCATAATATCACCATTAAGCATGTTGATTGATCTGGTGACCAAGATGATGCTATTCCCAAGTTAAGACTAGAGCCCACTTACACCCCACATTCAGAGCTTCACCTCTGCCTATTTGGGCAACCATGACATATTAAGATTCTACATTAGCCTGATATAGATCACCCTTTTTAGTCCAAAACACGGCTTCTTAATTTAGAGCAATACTCACTGGCTCTGGAAAGTTAATGGGCATTTTCCTAGCTTGGTATCATGCCATTTTTGAGCTGTTGATTCATGTGAACTGCAATCCTGATTTGTATACCCTGTGATTGCCTGAAGATAAAAATATAAACTTAGTCTTGATGTGGAAATCTTGGAATATAATGTTAATATCATATTGCAACACGTTTTTACTCTTATGATTAAATACTCCCTTATTAAATAAGGAACAATCTATAACGTTACAAGGACTAAACATCAACAGTGTTGAGAACTCGGAAACCCATCTTGTCTATTTAAAATTTATTTTTGCACTCTAAATATATATATCATTATGTTTAATGTTCATACATTAAAGATTTCAATTTCATTTTCACATACTAATAGGTTTTTCAAAACACACACAATCAACTTAATGTGCAAAGAACCTTTCCCAGAATGAAATGGTGCTTTGTCAGCCAAGGGTTTCACAAGGAATTTCAAAACCCAGTAAAGAAACATAAAATATCATTAAATAACCAAGGAAAATATTTACTTAGAATCTTTGTTTTGTTCCAAATGACTACACAACAGTTTCTGAAACTGTCTATGAAGAGTTCATACTTGTCTTCTACTCTAACCGTGAGTGTTACTACTGTTTCCTGTTTTACATATGCACCTGATATTTTTGAAAGTTTGGATTTATGTGTTGGATACAATTAGTGCCAAAACCAAGGTTATTACTAATGAGTTTTGGGGTTTGGGGTCATGTCCTCAACCACTACAATTTCTCCTAACTGTCTCCATGCTATTCCGGGATAGAAGTATTAGTTATGACTAAAAGCCATGCATCAGTTGGGAGTATTGTCATGCTACACCTTTGTCCACACCTCCCCACTCAGCCACACCTTCTTTGTCATGATCACTCCATCACATCCAGCTTGCCCTAATCTTGTTTCTCAGCATGTGTTGCATAGCGATACTTGTCATGGTTTAGCTAGGCAAAGGTTGAGTGTGTGTGTGTGTGTGAGTGAGGGTGTATGTGTGATTATCCATGCCTCTGGTATGGAGGTCCTTCAGTGAATGCTTTTCATCCTTTTAGTCTCTTGCTTACAAATGGACCTCATTTCCCTTTTTTGACCGCAGTTTTTGCAGTTGTCTTTGTTTCTTTCTCCTTTATTTCTGTAACCAGGCCCACCTGATATGAATTCTGACCTTTAGACTCATGAGATTACGCCTCCGTCATGTTTTGTTGTTGTTGTTTTTGTTTGCTTTCTCCAATTACTGACTTCCGGCCTACTCCTTGCTAAATTTTGATCTGTTTTTGTTTTTTGCTTCAGACTTTAGCACCTGCTGAGGTGTGACTCACCATATAATTGTATTGTCCACATTTCTCTTTCTTTTGTCTACTGTCCTCTATTCTTGTATACATGAGGTGAATGTGTGGGCATAAGAAGAGAACAGATATGGCCATGAGCAGAATAACCCTCAAGCCATCTAAGATAGCTACTCAGAAGATGTGTTATTCTTCAGTGAGACATTCAGATGATGAAGGCAGCTAGGTTAATACACTTACATGTTATCGTAATGTTAAGCAGGGTCTGAGACTATACAGATGCTGACACTAGGCTTCTTTTTGCAAACATTACCATGTATCCTATGCTTAATTACAATGTCCATCTCTGAAGGCCTTTTCATAAGACATACTGGAAAAGAACTTTCAAACAACATACTGTCTCTGTGTACAGTTACTTTAGAAATTGAAACAATAGAATGAATAGTTGTGTTATGATTGAGACCACCCAGTGTATATTAGAAAGCTCCTGCCTTTTAAAGTTTACTTGTTGCTCCAGATAACAGGGAGTTTGTAGTGTGCATCATGTCTGGTTTCTCATCATTGTCCAGAGCTATGTGCACAAGTAAGTAAATATTAGGTATTTGTTTTATGATATATTTGCCTGATTCTAGGTCATCACTTTTTTATCATTTGTTTTATACTTCAAGGATGGATTTCTGCAAGACCCCACACATTTAAAACAAGATTTGCATGAATTGCTAGTTGAAAAAGCTCTTAAAAATAAGCTCATTGAACCTTTAAACAGACATTTGAAACAAGGACAGGATGGAAAATTAAGCATTTTGTGATATTTCTTTAATTTACATCAAGAATAATAAAATACTTTTTTTCTGATACATGCAGTATATGCTGTCAAGTCACAAAACAATTTAATCATTTATCTAATAATGTTTATTTTATGAGAAATGCATGCTTGTAATAGTGCTTACCATCAAAAAGCACTATAAAAAGAAAACAGTTTAATGAAGTAAATGTGAATCGATTGAACATAATAATAGAGCAGAAAGTAAAGGCAGTGCTTCAGAGGGGCTTGGGTGAGTGAAGAGCATGAAATGAAGTTTCAGAATACTGAAGAGAGGAGGTAGATATGTAACTAGGGCTTCAGCATTTTCATTGATGGAGGTACTCATAGATTGTTTAGTTGAGTGATTGATTGATTGATTGAATGAATAATTTCAAGATAAAACAATACATTGCTTGTAATGTAACAGATATAAAGAGTAAAATTAACTACACAAGAAATCAAAATACAGGGTCTTTTTGTACATATATATTGGTGATTACTTAAGAAGTTTCACTATGCAAATTATGTTTTTTAGAATATGAAAAATAATGACAGTGTCACACAGTGGAACACATTTAAGAGCATATTGTTTTGTTAATACAATACATCCAAAACATTGACTTGTTTTCTTAAGTAAATTAAACACAATTTAACAAAAACAAATTCAATGAGTTACACACTTTTTTAATAAATGAAGTGCTTTTGAAAAATGAAATATTTGGAGCGAGCAGCATACTTTAGCTACTGTCATGGAAAAAACATCCCTCCATCTTCAAATAAGGCAGTCACAGAGTCCAAATGAGAATGCAGAGCATTTCTTTATTTGTACAGATTTATACACAAGTGTCACTTAAACAATCCATCTGCGAATATACTTATTCTAATTACCATTACCTCATCTAATACGTCATGTCATCTGACTCAATATACAGAACTATATTACTTCCTCCAGTCAACTAACACCACCAGTAATTTCTGACTTCCCCTTATTCTGAAGAAGCATGTTTTGTGGAATGTCTTATTGATCTTAACACCACTTTACAGGAAGGGTGTATGGGTTTTTATCTGTTTATCTCTGTTTTCTGGAGGGGTGTTCGTTACTCATTTACCTCATTATAGCCATGGAAATTTACTTGGTAGTTTCTCTAAAATGAGGCAGAGTTCTGTTGCAATTACAGCATTTAGTTAACACTTGAGATGCATTCAATCCTTTTCATTGTATTTAATAATTCATTTCTCATGGCTTCATATAAATATACTTGTAAACAATTGTTAAGGATTATTATATAGTTTTATAATTTTTGTGTTTTTTGTATGATCCCCTCTACTAAAGACAGAGTGGCATCCAGACAACTAAACATGACCCCCCTTGTGTCTACTGACTTCACTCTCAATGATATCTAGGATACCCTGTGTGATGAAACACCTCCTTATGGGGACACTGGCAACACCAACACAACCCTCAGCAACCTTCAGAGTCTTATCACAGAAGTTCCCCCATATCACATTAGGCTCAGCAGTCACACCCAGGTCTGCAAGTTTCTCACAAAAACTGCACGCAAACTCATTAAAAACAGCCATATCTTGGAGAATGGCCAGGTCCAGCCTCATTCTCCTAGTAAGTGGTAGACTACTGGACCTAAGCTGGATCTTCAGAGTAGCAACAACATATCGTTGGTCAGATCTCAATTTTTTGTAGACCCTCCAGGAACCAGGACCCAGCGAAAGTCAAGAAACATGGAGCCACTTTCACCACAATCACCAGACCAATGGGGACTGACACAATCCTCATAACCAGCTTTGTCAGTGCCAGTGTTCTTATTGAAGTCACCCATGACCAGAGGAGTGTCACCTCGTAGGCACATCATGTTGATTCATTACTATTTCAGTTAGCCATTGATGAAAAAACATAAGCAGTGTTTGAACATTTTTGATATTTGTAATGTAATCATTTATTTTTATTACCTCTCATCAATGCATCGCAACACCATTTTCACTAAGTCTTATACAAATTAGCTCTGTTATATGTTACAGTAATTCACTATAGTATTAGTGCTACATATAGTAGCTGGGTTTAGAAGTTCCTCCATCCATCCATTGTCCTACAGTAGATAGAATTGTGGAGAGCAAAATGGCACAATGGAACAAGCCCAGAAAGAAATGTTTTTCCACTTGAGAGGACATACAGTCAGAGTTGTGCAAGCTGGCAAAGAACATGCAAACTACATACAATAATCCACAAGGCTGTCTGTTATGATGCTGCACCACTTCTTTTAAAGCATAAATAGAACATTTTACATTTTCTAAAATAAATTTAAATATATTGAAACTTATCCTTTAAACGAAGTGACTGTAACTTGTGAAGGGTAAATTATCTTCTAAGCATTAATCTGGAAGTATTTCTCATTTAACATCACAAATATATGGGAATAAAACACATAAGTCAAATATTGATTGATATCATCTGCATTTGTAGGTTAAGAAACTGTTATGTGTTGCTGGGTTGTTAAGGAGGTACCAGGGCTGGAGGCAGCACAAAGAAAAAGCAAGAAAAGAGACAGGCTTGGCTAGACAGGAGACCTCCAGTTACTCCAGCATGAGAAAATAACCATCAGGGGGCACTATGTCACGTATGTGTACTGGGTGTCCTGGAAGGATATGGCTGGCTGATACAAAGAAAAAATGAGTTGATGCCTGTTCAGAGCATGGACAATAACAGGTAAGTGATTGTGCAGTTGTGCGGACCAGGCAATAGGATATATTAGAAGTTTCTGGAAAAATTCCCAACTGGCAAGTTTTAGCACAAAGCATTCAAGTGGTAAGTATCCCTATTTGTTCTGAGGAACAAGCAAGGTCTGGTACATTAAGGCTACCTGACATTTATATAGGTATTGGGGACAGGTCAGAGAACATTCTGAGGAGACTCCCACTAGACTTACTGAGGGTAACCTTGACTCTAGAAGCAATTCCAGAGTTGGTCACCTGTGATTTTTTAGTCAAGCCTGCCAGAACATCTCGCCCATCTGGTCTGGAGGAAAGAATATAAAGACATGGGCAACCTGATCACAGCCCTCGAACACAACCATGTCACCTCACAGATCAAACAGATTAAATGGCACACTGATCATCATAAATACCAGCAGGGGTGCGTTGCTAATCTGGAGCTTGCCTGTCACAATTCAGAACCTATAGTGCACCTTAAGAAGAAGCACATGGCACCTTCCCACTGCTACAAGAACTGGGAGTTAGAACACACCATTCCCAACTGTCCCTGTTTCAATGAGCCGATGTACTGCAGTTAGGTACGAGCAGAGAGGCACTGTTGTTTTACAAACACTCTGTGTCTTCCCCTGATGAGGTGGCAGGAGTTAATGGGCATAAGGTCTCAGCACTAATTTCTCTTGTCACTATATACACTTTTGCGACAATGGGAGTCTGAGTTGACCAGTCTAACCTATATTCACGGGAAACCCCGGCGATATAGGTCCAACCAATGTATTATCACATATAAAGGGCTAACCCAAAAAAATCATGGTGGCTGTCATGTGTAGCTCTTCCTACCCTGTAATCCTCAGGCACGACTGGTTGGACATTAAAAATAGAAGTATGCTTTCCACATCTAATAAAACACTGGGCCTAATTATTGATGGTAAAAATCTGTCACAAGCTGTTTCCATGACTCGTATACAACTGGCAGTTGAACAAGATCAGGTGGCTACTCGGTGAAAAAAGATTGATGTTCCAGAGGACGTGACAGCCCGGGACATAACTCTGCCCTTTGAGGTCCCCAATAACCCACTCATACAATTAAAGTTTAAATTAGACAAACACCGGCCTCCTGTAAATGGGAGCAGTGGAATGATGGTTCTCTGAAGTCTCCTTTGAATGTGGTGGATCTGATTGACTGACAATGCACAAATTATCCCATGCCTCAGGGACCCCATGTGACCAGATAGTTTCTTGACCTGTAGCCAGCAACCTCATGGTCCTGCATTGCCAAGGTACTTTCCATGCCAAAGTAGATGCACTGTGTTGTGTCTATGACCTCATGGCTCAGTTCGCCAATAGATCTTGGTTGGGGAGATTCTACTGTCACACACGTGCACTTGAGGAGCAAGTTAAGGGCTTATGTGAATGTAGTTCTCC
This sequence comes from Polypterus senegalus, assembly GCF_016835505.1. Taxonomy (NCBI): domain Eukaryota; kingdom Metazoa; phylum Chordata; class Cladistia; order Polypteriformes; family Polypteridae; genus Polypterus; species Polypterus senegalus. The sequence goes on from NC_053162.1 coordinate 134,687,080, forward strand.
ACCGAGGCACTGTGTAATAACTATCTCTCTTCTTTCCCTTATACAGACAGAAAGACTGATGCATTTCCACCCCGACGTCACTTCTGGAAATGCCACCATCTTGGGCAGTCCAATTGAACCTCAGAATGACTCAACCTTTTTGCACTGCATGATGCATTTCCTTTACGCCTTTTCCATATCATTTAATATACCGGGTTTGCTGTACATCAATGGCTCTTGTTATAAATTGTACAGTTTTCTGTCACAGTTACATGCAGTTCTCTAGTTATTTACTTCAGCTGATTAGACAATTTGCTTAGCACTTACTCACACACAAGCTCACCCTCTTTTGTCTGCTGCATTAGGAGAAGCACCATAGGAACTTACTGTATATTTGTGTTCTTTAAGAAGTGAAGTAAATCAGCTCTAATTACAAGGCTGCTTGTGTGCATTCAGTGAGTATTTTCAACACAACTTAAAAAAATACTTATTAATTTTTTATTTCACTTATATAAATTGTATTCTGCTTATCCATCTTTTCACTTTACTGCAGTACCCATAAAACATTATGCATATACTTTAGATTCTTTTGGTTTCTTCCTGAAGCCAATAGCTGAGAAATATCAGAAAAGTAGCAGCATAAGCTTTAAATTTGTTTAGGTTGTGACTTAGCAGGGAAGGGCCTTTCAACCTGTTATTATTTAAGTTCCTGACAGTGAGAAATGTTTTACTTCAGCTCTCAAATGGTCACTTTTCTTCCCCATATGTAATAAAAATAATTTCTCATAACTTTCGCCATGATCAAAATTGAGCAGGTCTTTTTTTGTAATTATAGACAGATGACGAACTGCCTGGCCGGCATCCTCATGCGCTTTCTCTTTGATTTCTCTGCCCCCGATCAGGCCCCTAAAGCAGTTGACGATGACTCTCTGGCAATCGGGTGTTCAGTTTCACTCTACTTTGTTGCGTATTTCTGAGTAATGAGAGGTTGATTTAGGTAGGTCATTTTCTAGGCGGGTTACATTTCCTTTTTTGATCTTTTTTTTTTTTACAACGTCTCTCCAGCAAACCCCTCAAGAATCTGCAAAGCCTCATAATGCCACATAGTACAATATGTACAGCATTTCCCAGCACACAAAATGCAGTACCAAAATTTGGCTCTGAATTTTCTGAGTAAAGAAATAAATGTGCTGCACTGCAAGTTCAAATATGCACTGTTGGTGCTTTTGCTGTGGAAGGTAGGCAATGTTAAGTAGGTGAAATTCACTTTAGTGACTCTGGATTTTGGTAAAAGGCTGTAGCCTGGCATACCCCCATTGAATTCCAGACAATGTAAAACAAAAGAAAGAAATTAAACCTTCATGTCCGGTATAAGCATAATGCTGTACCTTGGCAGCTGAATTGGTCAGTACTTGCTTTATAATAGTACCTTTCATGGTAAAACATGTTACAAACAGCTATGATAAATAAGATAAATTCAGCTTTAAAGTGTTACAATAAGAGATTTTAGTGGTTTTATTTATAAAGAGACTGATTGGGTTATCTCTTCTAATATGCTGGTCTTATATATCCCGTTTGAGTTGTTAGTTCTTTTCCTGTAAGAGATGCGTGGCTACTTCAGTGCTGCCATGTGTTATAGAAGGTCTTGTCAGTATGCTGGGTGCCGTGCTGCTCTGACACATGCTACATTCTCTTTACCTTCACAAAGTGGGCGCTGTGTCTATAAACAGTGCAGCTTCCACTAATTTAGATAATTTTTTATTATCTTTTATTGTGTCTTGTAGGCAACACAGTATTAGAAGAAGGCTAATGTATGATGAAAAATGATCCTGTGTACTGTACACGCCAGTATGGTGAGTGATGGACAGCCTTAGAGGTCAACTGCTGCATGCTTATCCATCATTAGCCCAGCATTGTCATTCAGCATACGAACCCCTGCTGACAGAACATCTGTTGGCAGAACTCTTCTACAGTTTGTCAAAATGTTATCTGCATGCTGAAGAGATAATGTTCTGTGCCATTCATTCATTTTTATTCCCTCAGCCTTCAGCAAAATAAACCACGGCATATTATTTATCTTTGATGCTGTTTTTGTAACATGCTAGGGTGTAGCAGGTGAGCACTGGTGTGACTAAATCCTATATGTTCCAGAATATGTTGTATATTTAACTTCTGCATAGTTTTCTGCCATTTGTTCTCTGTGTTTTTGTGTGGGCTTTACTTTAGCAATGCTATACACAGTGATCCAGAATGAACATTAAATTGAGGAGAAACACGCTGCAAAGTCAACTAGAAAGTAGGAAAATATATACAGTTTTATTACCATCCATATCAAATGATCATCCATCCATTTGCTGATCCTACTTTTCCAATGCAAGGGACTGGGTAGCCAAAACGTATCCAAGCAGATACGAATATATGATGAATATCATCATGAGATGGGAATGTAGTGCATTACAAGACACACAACACATCTTATTTACTCAGACCAAACCAGTTTAGTGTCACCAACTCATTTTTCAGAATGTCTATGGACTGGTGGAAAGAACTGATGAGAGCATAAAATGCATGGCTGCTGAAAATCACTGTGCCATTTTGTCACCACAAGAATGCCATCCTTAATATGCAAAAGAGCTGAGAGGTCTTTTATCTGGATGATGAGGTATTGATGCAAGGTATTGATTTTTGATCCCAATCCTGGCTGCTCCCAACAAAGTTTGATCCTAATCTCCGCCATTCCCAAAAAATATCCGGCCGTTCCCTTCAACTTTCTCCCACTTCCGTGAAAGCTCCATCCAACTCCTAAATGCATTCCTGTTCTCCCCTCTAAATGGCATATGAAATGAGCACATAGCCTAACTGGGTTCTTTAAACATTCAAATCTAAAAGGGGAAAAACAAACCAGCCATCACTTTTAAAAACAATTATATATATTCACCACACAGTAATAACTGATTTGAAAATTCAGCTTAAAAAAGAACAAAAGATTCCATCTTATAATAGATATGCAAATGCTTTTGTTTTCTTCACTTCCAGCTGCATGTACTTTTACAGTAAACTACAGTAAAATTTACTTACTTTTCAAAAAGCAGTTTTCTCACAGGTTCGTTTATGCTGTCACCAACTGCTCATGACCACAAACCTAAGGTCTAACTACCTATGGCTGCTTACATCACTGTAACTTAGGCCCATGTTATCAAGTCCTGTGGATATCACAGGATTTCTGGGAGAAAGCAGATCTCTACCTGAATGTATACAGTACATTAGAATCAATGAAGCTTCAGGGCTAGGCCACAAAAGAATGCTATGCAAAATAAAGTTAAATTACCATTTTTGCTGTGAAAGCACAAAAAAGCACTTTGTTATTACCCAGGAGAAGAACAGTATGCTACACTTGCAGCACTGAGTGCTTATCATTATTGTCAGAGCTGGCAAGATTAGCTTTATTTGTGGATTGTACAACCTTTCATGTGGATGTCTTTTATATACTGTATTAAGAATAATATGAAAGTAGAAACTCGGTCAATGACACTAATGTAAATGATATTTTAAAGGTGTACAGAATTGAATGAGAACATTTTTTGAGGAAAATGCCAGGCAGCAAGTGATACAGGGTAGAATGAGCAAAATGAGTCAACTAGCATTAATAAAAATGGATTTTCTTTAACAGTTAAGAAATGCACAAATATTGCGGTGGCCTATTAAGAGAATCTACAAAGGCACATGCTCATCCCTTGACATGTTTCTCTTTCTGCTTGTGTGGTAGTGGTACCATAGGCCAAAGAAGCGTCTCTCTTTGAATGGCTGCGTAAAGAAGCAAAGCTGAATGCAACACAAGGCGGTTTTAATAATATTCAAATGCAATTCTAAAATAGCAAAATCAGGCAACAATATCATTATCTCCTTAAAATACATTTTTCAAGAAAAATGGAGAAGTTCTTAATTTTCTGAGGTGAGCTGGCGTCCTGCCCGGGGTTTGTTTCCTGTCTTGTGCCCTGTGTAGGCTGGGATTGGCTCCAGCAGACCCCCGTGACCCTGTAGTTAGGATATAGCGGATGGGATAATGAATGGATGGATGGAGTTCTTCATTTTTTAACATACACAAATACATAAATTTGTACATGTAACAGTTAATAAAATAGTTTTAAGCCAGACACACAAAAAAAGTAAAACCACATAGTTTTTTTTTCTTTTAAACGGAATCTCACTGAACGTTGATGCATTTGTTAGGATCTCTATACTACACAAATAAAACATTTTTTCTTATTTATGTAGCTGACATGGCCTCTTCATTACTGGCATTATGTGTCACACAGAGGTAAGCCTTCAGGTTGGGCATCAAGCTAAAGCGACACAGGACATGATTTTGAAAATAGGGTAGCTATGGCATCTCTTTAGACCCACTTGGTTTGCAGAGCAGCCTTTACCACCCTTGCTGCGGAAAAACAGGGATTTTAATGAAACAGAGCAGAGCAGATCAATAATTTTCCTCTACTTTTCATTGACTGACTGACCCAAACTCCAAATTAAATCTGGTAATATTAACTAGTTATGGTATAATATGGACTACACCTTCGTCATTATAATTTATTGCACATTTGATTGTGCTATTACTGGCTTAGATCTGGAATTTTTTTACTGTTGGGGAATCTCAATTCTTCCATTTTTTTAATCATTTCCATTCTGAGTCTTAATGGTGTATCAATGTTTCATCTCAAGTTATGAAATGCATCACTTTCTCCCAGTCCAAATTCATTACTTTTACATTCACATTAGCATTGATGTTGTGATGCTTCATTTCAGGTGTCAGAATTATGGGGACTCCACATACTCACATCTTCCTCACCTTTAAATCTTTATGAAGAATGGATTCAACTCACCCATAACCTATCCCTACAGTGCCTGCTATCTAATGAACCATCACTATTTGATTACAATTCGCTAAACTGTGTCAACATTTTCTGTTATGACTGGTATCATTCTTTAATTTCTCACACTCCATCCTAAATCTTTTGACAATCTATATGCCTATTCTAGATTTTGATACCCAAGGAATTAAATTCTGAAATGTATTTTGTACTTTAAGATGTTCTGAGATAGCTGTACATTTTTAACGTTTCACCATGTCACGATTTTGTTTTTCACATGGGCACCCCCACCATATGACGTAATTGACATGACTTTGTAAATCAGCGTGAACACTTCATGTTATTCAGGATTGGATAAAACAATGTATTTTGGTGATCATTTCTTTGTTGTGTTTCTAGTTTAAAGAGTTTTTGATTAGTAATTTGACTTGAGGAAACATCAGCTTGATTCCGTGTTAAACTTAGCATGGCTTCTGTTTATGTCTCCTCTCCTAACTTGCATGCGTTTGGACTGTGGGAGTAATCTAAATGCATATGGGGAGAATATGCAAACTCCTTGCAGGGAGCACCCAGAATATGTACCCTAGTCTCATTATCATGAGGCAGAAGTGCTGCCACAGTGCCACCATTCTAAAGATTTCATAATCTGTTTTTCCACCATTCTATATGCTAAACTGTATAAGCTTCTTAATATATTTGTTATATTTGTTCTTTAATCATCTGCATATCATTTGAACCACATTTGAAATTGTGATTGACTGTGATTAAAAAAAAAAATTAGCAGTTTTCTGAACAAATGGCCACCTAATAGAAGATAACTTACTATTACCAAATCTAATGTTTTTGATTTCATGTTATATTCTGGAAATAGTTAATGCTATTATTATATTGTTATTTTTTAGTTTTAGTATTATTTGATTAATATGTATAATTTCTACGTTTACATAACTGATTTAAAGTCAACTTTTGATGACATCACCAGTTTCCTTGTTCCTTATCAGGTGCTCATGCGCACACTTAGATGTTTAACACTACAGCAGCCACCAGCATCTTAAGTTGTCAGATACATTGGATCTTTGTTTCAATGGAATCTGAACTAAAAATAATGAAACAATTGCAAGAAATAAAGTAAGACTTTTTTTGACATTAAATCTACCATAGTGGATTTATTTAGTTTTATGGATAGAACTGCAACCTTACCATTAATTAAAAATCAATGAATTGATTTTCCATACAAAGCAGTTGAGATTATTAAATACTCACTTAATCAATCCATGGATTTATTAATCTATTAACTTTTATAATAATTAATCTGCCATGAATCTGTCCTTTCAGAAATGTGTGCAAGGTAGTACCCAGCCAAGCATGGAATGTTATTCAAGCACAGAACAGACATACTTATCAGGGATGTTTTTGACATGAAAATTCTAGTGAAGCCAAACCAGATTGTCCCTATATGTGTGCAAAACACCTTTCACTCACTTTTCACATACCTATCACATCACAGACAATCAAGTAATAGGATACTGTTGCCTGGTCTGTCTCAACTGGCATCAGATCATTGTGATACCTTCTAATATCATCATCATCTGACAAAATACGGCCACAAAAAGCAAACGCTTCTCAACCACTCACTGCTCAGGAATATGTTTTGGCTAAGAACTACCAAAATTGAAAAATAAATATATCAAGTTTAGAATCAAACTTCTTTGAGGTGAAAAATGACCACCCACAATAACATGTAAAGAAAATGCAGACTTTGCACACTGGACAACTCAAGCTACACGCTGCACGTCTGGTAGCTGCAATATTTAATGTGCAGCCAGGTGTTTGCAATGGAAAACATGATTTCCTCTATGTATACCTGTTCATTCTTCACCAGGATTTTGTATTTCTTTGAAGAAGGAACATCCTACTGTTCTCTTCTTTCCTACAAAATGGAAGGAGCACTCATAGACTTCCTTAGTGTGTTTTTCCAATTTAGCATAGTCCTCCTCAACAGAAAATCAATATTCACAGTAATGTCTTGTGAATGATGAATTCCCAATATTGATCACTTTTCTGTTTTTTTTTAGATCACTGTGGCTACCTTTGAAAAAGCAGATGGTACTTCATCAATGGAAAAAAATCTAGCTGGAAGTATGCACTTAAAAACAATAACAACAGGCAGTGCTCATCTCAACATGAGAAAATACATTCAGGCTCCATCGCTAAACTGGGAAGTTCAGGTTGCACATGCACACACTTACCTAGGGGTTTAGAGAACACTGTGCAGGGCCGACTGGTCTAGCCCTTCAGCCGGCACAAAAACAGTTTTACATACTACAAGGAGCTAGATGTTTTATTAGATAGGTAATTACACTGAGCATATGATAAAAAATGCTTAAGAAGACAAAGGATTGTTATAAACATGTCAATAATAATTGAAATTACTGAGGGAAAAGTATTACTTATTTTATGCAATACTTTGTGGTGCTGTGTACCACTGGCTCTTATATCAGAAATTGTATTTATACATATACTTGAACTATTTATGAAAATACAATTAAAAAGTGCTTCCTTGTAATACCCCAATAAATTAGTGAAACAGGATTTTGAATTTGCTCCGTCAATTTTTTGGCTCTTTTATATTCTGATTGCATCTGTATATGGTGTCTTCTTAATTCACCCCTTAACTTTGCCTGTTCTAAACACTTCTTTCCCCAGATCCACTGTATTCATGCAGCCATTAATAGTACTATGTATTACTTGATTCTCAAAAACGGCCACCACCTACATGTGTGTCCTACATGTTTTGACAGAGCATACCTTTGCTGATAAGTTTCTTTATAGCATTATACGTTTTGTTCCATACCAGCTCTCTCATTATAGCAGAAGCTACAACCATATTTCTTTTTATCATTCTGAGAAAGCTTCTTGGTAGAGTGAATTCTTTCAGTTACAGCAAAAGCACAAGAAACTCTTGCAAGAATTTGACAGTGTTTGGCAATTTCAATGACAGGAAATGAGTTTTCTATGCCATCTTCCTTCACCAACTCCACTCTCATAATTTCTCTCTAAAACTATCATTGAAGTCCTTGCTATCTTCTGGCTTTCACATTTAAAAGGTTACAACTTGTCAGAAGGGTCTGTTTTTAAATTCAGAATCTTGAACTTGAAGCACTGGAGAGGCTAGTAGTGGCAAAAAAACAAAAGAAAACAAAAAATAACCAAAAATGTATCTCTCCCTGGCAAACAAAACCAAGTTTTAGGTACATGAAGCATTTGTTTAACCAAAACACCGTAAAAAAAAGCACCAAACAGATATTGCATCCCAAGTGTCATTGCTGTGGTATTGCTATTTTTGGCTTGTTACGTATCTTTTTTTACTAATCTTAGCTATGTTATTAAGAGAACAAACATGCAGGAATAATATTTATAAGGACCAAGCTCATAGACTATTTTGACCATTACACTGAATATAATTTTAGAAACGAGATGCAGTGGCCCAGTCACTGCTTGGTTCCAACATATTACTGTATTTCTGTCTCTACCGCAATCATGGCTCAGTGTACTATCTTACTAAGCATTACAAAAATGCTTATATGAAGTTTTATTTATTTTTGAACAACATAGGAAATGTGGGTTTATCTGAATAGAAAGAAATTTAGCAGCATAAGGTTTTAATGTTACACCTGTTTTGTATCAATGTCAGCATAAAGTACAATATACTACTGAAAACAATAGCAATCGGTCATATGGTGGTTTCAGATACTCCAACACTAATTTACACTAGGGCAATGGAGTTTCACCTGCCTATTTTATTAGCTTGTGAATTACAGCACTGGAAGGAAACTCACACAGCAGTGGGTAGAACATATAAAACTGCAAATACCAATGTTGATCCTTGTAGATACCATTGAAAAACAATGTAAAAAAAAACCTGAAGTTTTCAAATCCTTCAAACTATGTCACGCTGTAAAATTAACTGTCAGAAGTCCTTCTGTTACCATTCAACCCCTGCTCCTGGTCTGGTACTTCTCTTCTTCCTTTTTCTGCACTGTGCTCAAAGTTTCTCTGTGATCTCACTCATATTTCCTGTACCTGTCAGAAAGCCAGGTTCTATTTGATATTCATTGCTGTGTAAGTCTCCCTATAAACCAGTTTCCCTCCACATCTCATTTGTTTCAGTATTCAGTGTTCCTGTGTGATTATCCTTTCTTTTCCTGACGCGGCTTTATAAAAACACTGAAATTAACCGCATATTGTTTATTAGTTTAATGCATCTAATTGTAATTAACCAGTAACAATATAATGGTCCACGGAATGGTCAAACTATTGTAAATACCTTAGCTGCTTTAGTGTTGTTACTCTCACTGCACCTTATTTTACTTCTTTCAGCTGCTCCCGTTAGGGGTTGCCACAGCAGATTGTCTTTTTCCATATTACTCTCACTGCATCACTGAGCAGCTGATCTGAGAATTATCGGTATACAGCATCAAGCACATGCTGCCTCAGCTATGCTTCCTTTTTGAACTGCTTCTCACACAGCAAACATTTCAAACCATTCCTGTAGGGACCTCGCGGCTCAGAAAGAATTTCATTTCCAAGAGCTCTAAACACACTTAATCAAGTGCTCCTTGTAGAACTATCTGTACTTATAAGTAGAATTACCTCACTGTAAACTTGCGATACAGTTATAATATTGCACAACCTGAGCCACTTTATAAAGCGCGTATTTACAAATGATGACGATATCATTTTTAAGATGAAATGCAGCAAAATATGTTTATTTTATTATACAGATAAAACTTTAACTTCATTTAAATAATCTATATTGTTAATAATTAAAGGTTGTTCCTGCCTTGCACTGTATGCTTCACTGGGACTGGTGTGAAGGATAGAATAATTAAACATGTACTACGAAGATATTTCAATGTTCCTTAAAAGTTTTGAAGAATCTGAGCTCTGAGCTTACAGATGGCTTAACGTCTATTACAGAGCTGATTGTGTGGCGATCGGTTACTTGGAGAAAGAAAAGGAAGGACAGGAATTGGAGGTTAGTATGTTTGAAAGAGACAGTACTGCAGGGCCGCCAAATCCCAGGGGCCTCCACGCCAATATACTGTATATTGAATATGAAACAGAAATAGAAAATAACGACACAGCTAAAAATGCAAATTTCGACAAAAGTTAAATGCTTGTGTCATGAGCACGAGGCAGTTATGCAGTGTCCGCAACAGACATGTCTATCTGCCGTGCATAAGATATATATTGACATTGGTGGGCGAAGGGGCCAACGATTCTTTCTCTGCCCAGGGCCGCCGTGAACCTAGAGCCGCCCCTGAGTACTGCTGCAATAAATTATTTCATCGAAGGTCGCACACAATCACTGCGCCACTGTGTTTCCATGTTTAGTAACGTGCTTTAACTCATATCATCATGAAAATTATATCACATATAAATCTCAGTATTTTAGTTATTCATAGAGCTGTAATATCACAAATGTAATGGAGTCTGTGTCCTGTCGGAGTAAGAGAGCCGGTTTAAGAAGCACATAGTGATTCACACACATAGAGCACATAGAAGAACACATACAAAACAAAGCATTTAACGTGCTACTTTACTTACGATGTGATTTGAGAAACTAGTTCATTAAGCGATTTTAAGATGAAGTTCTACTTTAATGACAAAATAAACTACGTAATTGAAGTGGAAATTTCAAGATTGAAGTTGACATTTTGTGCTTTTTCCCCACTGTGTGCCTTTTTTTTTCTCTGTACCCTAATAAGTTTTCATATGACACTCAGACGGTGGGCTACAACTCGCCTTTTCACTGCGACTTTGATATGTGACAACTTCTTTTTTATTTCGCGCACTGTGCGACTTTGTGAACTTGAGCTTTCGAGTTTCTCCGACACGTTATGTCACTCGATCAGCTTCCTTTTGTTGTTTATACCACTGTTTAAACCAACAAATAGTATGTTTTTCCTTCCCTCCACTTGGTATTCGCTGAAATTCGTCCATTTTCCCTCTTGCTTTTCCCATTGTCTTTTCACAGAACGCTGAGCTTAAGGGCTATTTATATTGATTTGCATATTCAAAGAGGTGTAATTCTGGGAGGAGTTGGGGCGGGACAGCAGGCGCATGCCTGAGTGTTACTTTTCACGCTGACCGGGATTTATGTAGTGAAAGAACGCGTTAGCGACCCCACAGATTCCTGCATCTGGATTTTTCTGTGCGTAAGCACATTTTGGCTTTTGTGCTTACATCATGTTATAGTGCGAATTCTACACACGGCATTATGCATGAGGCCCCAGGTCTTATATGACTCTAAAGCATCTAACACAACTCAGATATGACACTGCAGTAGGTAGTGGTTTTACTGTTAAATATAACATTGCATTTCAGGACATTTTATTTCTTAGATTCACCATTACTTTGAAAATTTTGTCAAGGCAATGGACAGAAATGGCAATGCTTTTCAGCAATTAAGAAATAAGTTTGGTCTTGAGAAAAGTGAAGCCAAAATTAAGGAAGGTGTTTTTATTGTTCCTGAAATCCATGAACTGATGGTTGACAATGAGTTCAAAAGGAAACTGAAGCCCACTGAATCAGCAGCATGGGAAGCATTCGTGCGGGTTGTCCAGAATTTTCTTGGCAATCACAGAGCAGAGAATAATGCTGAGCTTGTGGAGAACCTGCTAAAAACGTATCTTATGGGAGCCAGAATGTCATTGAAAATGCATTTTTTACATTCTCATCTTGACTTTTTTCCATCAAATCTGGGCAATGTCATCGATGAACATGGGGAAAGATTTTATCAAGATATAAAGGTGATGAAAAACTGATATCGGGGAAAATTCACTCCAAGTATGATGGGTGACTACTGTTGGTTCTTGCAAAGAGAGATGAATGTGCAGTACAAGCTCAAAAGCGAGTACCTCCAACATTTTTGGGCATGCTGACATCACTTTCATTTTGAGGTAAATTGACATAAATATGCTTTAATGTTTCTCTGGTATGTCTTCTGGTTTGTTTTCAGAATAAACACATCCAAACAATTTTGGTGGAACATAGTCCAAACTCCAGATATCATGTTGATGTATTATATTGATATTCAAAAGTGTCAAAATGTCACTGATGTGTATTACAAATACCAGACGGGCTAGCTTAATTCCGAGTTCATATATGAAATCAGTGTAAAAAACTTAACAAAATGCTGCTCTGAAGTTCCCAGAAGCAAACAAAAAATATTTTTTGTAGACCAGTGGTTAGCATCACTTAGGTAAAAGAACATAAATCATGATTACCTCTTGAAATATTTTATGTTTTTCATTCTGGGTTTGTCCCTGTTTGCTTTTTGATTGTGCCTTGTTTCAGTCCCTTGCCTGTTTCTTGACTGTTCTTTGGTTTCTTTTCCTCAGATGCTGTATTCTCTCTTCCTTCTGGTCTTTAATCAATTAAAATATTCTTTCTTTTGGATATTTCTTATATACTGTTCATTTTTGCTGTTACATATTGATATTTTGAATTAAAAAAACTTCAGATTTCACTGTAAAATGTGTCTTTTTGATGTGTTATTAAAATTTGTTTAACAAGGTAACTGCTTCTTTAATATTTAGAGGCACACAGCTTTTTTTTGAAAGCCTGTTTTGATAACCATTTTATTCAGCACTGGAGTACACGTTTACCAAAAACAGAATGATACTGCATATGGTTAGCAGTTTGAAAGTATGGCAGTGTTAACATTTCATTAGCAAAAATATTTTTAAGCAAGTTCAGAGTGAAATCTACTTCTATGTACAGCCTGTATCTGTCAAACCCACAGAGATGCTCTTGCAAAAGCAATTTGCAGACTTGTGCTAAAAAATTGTTTACAACTGAATTAATCAGAAATGTCCATCACTTATTTTTACTGCCCTTGAGTGTTTCAGATTGAAGCTGGGCATTCATTTATTATTGTTCATTGAGTGTATGATTTCAACATTCACATTTTCAGAAATAGTACATTATTATCTCTTGTGAGAGATAGGGGGCGCTATCGCTCCCTTGAACCCTTGTCCAAGACGTCAGACACCAGGTAAAAGTCCAATAATCTTCTTTATTTGGACAAATACAGTGCACATGCACCCTCCTCTCCACAATACTCATTAAATTCACACAAATACACAATAATAATCACTCCACCACTCCCAGACGCGTTGCCACCCTTCCACCCAGCTCAGCTCAACGTCTGGGATTTCCCATAGTCCTTTATAGTCCCTGAACCGGAAGTGCTTCCAATCCTTCAGTCCATGATTCCTTATCACTTCCGGGTCAGATAAAAAGTCCTTTTCTTCATCTCAGAAGTACGTCACTTTGCCTATGACACACTTCCGGGTTATAGGGCACATATGACTCTCTGGGCCTCCCTGCAGCGTCTTCCTTTGGCCCCTGGGGTATTCAGCAGGTTTTTAGGGGAAAACTCCATAGTCCATGATTCCCTGCTGGTTCTAAATAAACTTGAGTCATGTGGCTAAACTGTATACAAGTTCCATTTTAAATTTTATGATTAGTTTTATCCACACATTCTCTTTTAAGTTTTGTAATATTGTTGTTTTCAGCAGTACATTTTGAAACAAAGTATAAAAAACAGCTTTGGTTTGCCTTTTCAAAACATAATAATGAGTAATAATTACTTCTACATTTACATAAATGTGGCAAAGTAGCCTTAAATTAATTTTTTTTTTTTTATTTAATTTCACTCTTTACAGTTTTTTGTATTTGTATTTGAGAATGGCTACACTTCTGAAGAAAAAAAAGGAGCTGATATCACATTCATATTCTGTGGCATTATTCTCAAATTGTACCTCTGAAAATTAGTGTTTATGAGTTTTTAGCCCTCATGAATAAGTACATCAGGAATAATGATGAGTTTTGTAATATTAGTGATTTTTCTGGTATTCAAACTGAGGCATCCATTTGCTTGGCATCTGATATGTTATTTCAAATCTTAACTTCTTGGAGTGAGCACAATTCAAATTCTAACATTGTAAATTTCTTCCCAAGATGATGACTGAATGGATAACATACTGTATTTATGCTTATACCATGTTATAGCTGTGTTGGAAAGACAATTTGCATATGCAGAAACATATGACAGTTAATTATTGAGACTTCATTCACCTCTGGCATATGAAAGGTTGCAGATTTGTCTAGAATTACTTTTTTTTTTAGTATTTCATTTTAATTTGCTAAGGATGCTTGCTCCAAGTTCTAGTGGGAATTCTAGAAGTGGAATCTTGGCCCCCAAACAGCACACAGTTCCAGAAAAGAACATACTAGAGAGGTTGCTGAGAAGCTGCCTTAAAACAGAAGGAGCAGGGAGCTGCTAGAGATGGCTCTAGCCTGAAGTCAGTAGTACATATGTATTATGTGACACAACTTCAGGGAGCATACTCAGAAATTGAATTTTTTTCAATGTAAAAAACCTCAAAATTTTTAAATTCCTAGTAACTTCTATAAACTGAATATTGCATTGGTTAAAGTAAGCCAAAAATAAGCTACTGACATGCTTAAATGGGAAACTATTAGATTGCTAATGTATTGATATAGATCTCTAAATTGACCAACAGCTTGTGTCCTTTGAACTGTTTCTTTTTTAGGCAAATTAGAAACTTTGTGCAGAAGCAATGGACCCACTGTCCCTCATCTTTCACGAATATCTGTCACTAAGGTGATACTGACTAGTTGGATGAAGATCCAGTCCCATCACTGGAGTATATGATTAAATGATAAGGAATTTATCTCTTGATGATCTTTGGGATAATAAAAAAAAACTTGTCAGTTTAGCATGTGCCAAGCATGCCACAGTTTAACTAAAGATGATGTTAGGACTGCCTATTCACCACATTGCACAAATTTGGGTTTGGCCCAAACATATTTGCATTACTAATTTGCATTAATGACATTATTTTGGACTTCTTCAAACTAGAACATGGTACTTGACAAGGATGCCCCCTATCACTAATGCTCTTTGCAATCACCATTGAGTCATTGGCTGTTTACTTTTGAAATGCATCAGAGATAAAGGGGACTTTCAGACTTGAATAGAAAATATCACTACATGCAGATGACATGGTACTGAATATATCTGGCCCACAAAATTTTGTACCAGCAGTCCTAAAAACACTAGCAGATTTTTAAATAATATCTGGACTCAAAATAGATTTAAATAAAAGTGTGGTTTTTCCAGTGATCTCTATAGCACACAATACTAGACTGGACATATTCCCATTTATCTTAGTAGATCAGTTTAAATATCTAGGGGTAAATATCACAAGTAAATATGAAACTCTTTTTCAACAAAATTTTGCTTTCTGCATGCAAAAATGTAAACAAGATTTGAATAGATGGCCCACCTTCCATCTCACATTAGCAGGGAGAATCAACACTGTTAAGATAAACATCCTTCCCAAATTTCTTTTTCTATTTAAAACCATCCCCATATACATTAACACATGTTTTTTTAAGAAATTAAATTCAATCATAACCTCATTTATTTGGAATTCAAAACAATCATACATTCAAAGGGCAACTCTACAATGACCTAAAGCATAATGGGGCATAGCACTACCTAACTTTCAGTTTTATTACTGGGCAGCAAATATACTGTACAAGCCATAAAAACCAGGACATCAACACAAGTTGATGAGCATATACAAGCCTGATCTACAATAAAATTAAAATCTTGAGTACTTTTTTAAAATTCCCTGCTCTGTGCTCCATTAAATACTAACTATCATCAATAGACTAATAATCCAATTGCCCTTCATTTATTCTGAATATGGAGCCAATGTAGGAAGCACTTTAAGACAGAGAAGCTCTATTGTACCTCTACATAACAACCACTTTTTTCCACCCTCTCACACATTTAATGCTTAGAAAATGTCTGGAATTAAGACATTAAGAGATTTGTATATTGATGATGTTTTTGCATCCTATGAGCAATTAAGCTTCAAATTTAACTTCTCATCAACAAATCTTTTCCACTACTTTCAAGCTAAAAACTTTGCTAAACGGTACCTGCCCCATTTTATTCACCTTCCACCTATTTCTTTCCAGAAGAATAATTGATGAGTCTTGAAGATTCAGATAGCATCTCCACAATTTCTAAAAGTATTTTAAAGTCCCTTCCTTTCAAAGATCCTAGGGCACGATGGGGAAATGATCTTTCACTGAACATTTCAGAAAAGGAGGGGAAGGTAGCCATGCACAGAATACACTCTCTACATATGCACAAAGCACTCAATTATTCAACTTAGAATCTTCTATTAAGTATATATATTGATTAAAACTATCCAAAATGTTTCCAGGGAAAGATTCAACCTGTGAATGTTGCAGTCAAGCTCCCGCCTCATTGGGCAACATGTTCTTGGTGTGTACCTAATTAACATCGTTTTGGACAAAAATCTTTGATTGCCTATCAGATAGCATTGGTGTCACAATCACTCCTAATCCATTAACAGTTGTGTTTGGTGTACTCCCAGATGGGCTTAAAGCAGAGAAGGACAAATTGATCGTAATCACTTATACCTCACTGCTAGCGCATAGACCTATCTTGCTCAACTGGAAGAATCCCAACCCACCTGTTATAAGTCAGTCGGTAACGGATGTTCTATACTATTTGAAATTGGAAAAAAAAATAAAATTATCACTTAGAGAATCTGTTCAAAACTTTTTAAAAATATGTCAGGATCTAATCAATAAAATTTTAGAATTAGCCTCTATATCGGGGAAAAGGATGCTGTTCCTTCCTTGGTGCTTCAAAGATTTGCTTTGTTGGCTGGCACTCTCTCTTCTTAAGTTTGATTTGATTGTATGGATTGTTATTTGATTTTAATTAAAATCAATAACATAAAAAAATTTAAAAATTGTACTTCATTCACATACTGTACATCTAATTTCAAGTTGTCTAAAATGTATATACTATACAGTAAAATCCAACCTGCAAGTAACGTCATCTAGTGTCCGCATAGACAGGTCACATGTTATGAGAATGCTCTACACTCAAATCATTCTGAGCAAATATTTTGCCTCAAATAGCCTTGGATCTAAACCATTGTTAGAGTAATGTCAGATGGGAATAATATTGTGCTATGAAAAATCTGACGTAATATCCAATACTACATTACAGGCACAAAGACTCATTTTACTCTACTGGAAAAATCGTAATCCATCATTCAGTACTCAGTGTGTAAGAGATGACCTATGTATATTGTCTCAAATCAGAAAAAAATCAGTTTTTTTTGTAGGAACTGATTAATGTTAATTCTAAAGTAAGCATGCCAGGCCTGTAATGAATCTTTTTAGCTTAACTGGTCATTTATTCTACATGAAGAACCACTTAAAATATGGGGTTTATATATCATACTAGCTACATAACCTGACAAAGACAGATAACAGAATAATTAATAATTTAAAATGTTTGTTATCTCTTTACCTATGTGTACCTTCAATGCCCTTCATTCTGTATACACATGTGCCTGAACGTCTATTCACCAGTGTTCCCTATCGTGAGCACGTTCCTACAACGCCTGTTTCTGAGATTCTGTTACTATTTTCATGGAGCCTTTCTCACATCCTGTTCGGTTGAATACTTTTGTCTTTGACAGCGACTCTCTCAGCATGCGCCTTTATTACTTCTTCTGCATCTTATACTCACACTTCCTGTTATGTCACTTCACCAACAACAACAACAACATTTATTTATGTAGCATGTTTTCATACAAATAATGTAGCTCAAAGTGCTTTACAAGATGGAGAAAGAAAAAATATATAAAAATAAAATTAGGCAATACTAATTAACAAAGAATAAAGTAAGGTCCGATGGCCAGGGAGAACAGAAAAAAAAACCCAATGGGCTGGAGAAAAAAACAAAATTTGAAGGGGTTCCGAGGCCACGAGACCTCCTAGCCCCCTCTATGCATTCTACCTAACATAAATGATCTCAATCAGTCCTCGTGGTTTTCAGGCTTCATGTGGAGGACTTAGATGATGATGGTCATGTGAACCTCTGGTCTTCAATCCATCAATGTAGGGACAGCATGGTGCCTTGATCAGGTGGTGGTGGCGCAGATCATCACCACAGAAAACCAGAAAGAGAACAGCACAGAAAATAGGGGTTAGTACAGATTTTGGGGCCATGAAAAAAAAACAATAATTAAATGCTTATACAGAATATCAGAGTTTCATTAAAATGAAACTATGAGAAAGCCATGTTAAGAATGCCAAACTGAACAATCAGATTGCTCTATGAGACTGGACACACAGACCTTAGTGTTTTATTGTATAGTACACTAGATAGTTCTCCAAGTTAGGTAAAGGCTAAATGTAACTAGCATTATTTTAGGAAAAAAAAATGTTTTTTAAATGAATATTTTTAGCAAACGACTGGATAACAAACATATGGATTATGCAACACGTATAACATAAGATTTTTTTTTCTTTTTCCATGGATGTACAGTATTTCACATTATTTGCCATTGTACAACACTGGTCACTACTGACTTGTTATATCATAAAGTTCTTTTTCTCAACTCTGCATTAAAACATAAGATAAAACGTTTTTCTCAGCCAAAGTCTGTGGGGAAAGCAAGCAATCTGCTATAAAGTTAATAATAACTAAGGTCTTGGTGTCCAGTCCCTCAGAGCAATCGGATTGATCAGTTTGGCTTTGGTGACATAATTAAATGAGGAAGTGAGAACGTCAGACACATGTTTCAGAAAAGGGGCATAAGAGACACATTGGGAGAGTCCCTTTCAAAGACAGAAAACTGAACAGAAGGCGACAAAAATGCCGCAAAAATAATGACCTATTCCAGCTTTACAGGAATGAGTTTGAAAGATGGAGCACCAATGAAGAGATGTTCAGACTACAGAGGAAAGGCATTGGAGGTGCACATATGGCAAGAGATAGCAAATATTTTAAAATTTATGTATTACCTGTCTTTGACAGGTTCAGTGGCTAGTAATATACATAAATATAGCAAAAAATCACATCTATCTGCACAACTGTTTAAAGTATAAATCATGCTGATGTACTAATCATCTACATTTTGTGCCTTAGTTGCTATGAAGCTACGTACGTCCAAGTTTCATGACATGTGGTATCATGGTTGCTGCCTATTTAAGAACTAGCCATGTGTTAAAGGGTGCCCAGTCTTTATTTTGTGAAGGAAAACCAACACATGAAAGAATAAAGGAGGTTCTTGACCAAAAATCTTTTCAGGAATTTTCTGAAACTGACTTTTGTTAGTTTAGCGACTTTGTTGCTAATCTCAGATATTTAATGTTTTGACCCTTGACACATCCCTCAGGTTGCTCTTTACATTTACACCTCTCTGTTTCTCCTCTCTTTATGATCAAGACAGTCACTGGGCACAGTCATTTTCTGCTTGGAATTTGCAAATTCTG
This sequence comes from Polypterus senegalus, assembly GCF_016835505.1. Taxonomy (NCBI): domain Eukaryota; kingdom Metazoa; phylum Chordata; class Cladistia; order Polypteriformes; family Polypteridae; genus Polypterus; species Polypterus senegalus. The sequence continues at coordinate 134,706,363 of NC_053162.1, forward strand.
CAAATATCTGAATTGGCTTTCCTCCCACAACCCAAAGACCTGTGTGTGTTAGGTTACTGAGCCATTCTAAACTCCCCCAGTGTGAGCGTGTGTATGTATACACTGGTGCTCTGTCCAAAACTGGTAACTTTCTTGCACTAGGGTAGGCTATGACTGCATATGACATTCAAATGGATTTAAAGGAATTGAGAATATTATTATTATTATTATATTACATTCAGAAAAAGTTGACATGATATAATGCAAAACTTTAATAAATGAACTCCAACAATTTTTTAAATTCTTCTCAAAGCTGATGAAGGTCACTGCTTATCTAAATATTTATAGAGCATTAAAAATGGGATACAGCTAAATACAACAGCAAGTGAAAATACAGAAAGTCTTTTGTCAAAAAGTTACATGTCCATTTGTTGCTTCTGACACTGCTTGCTTTTATTCAAAGCACAATGACTCTATTATGAGGGATGAAAAGACAAAATGGTTATGTATGGAATCACCCTTCTAATGTAGGTTTGACAGCCTCTCTATTGTTATCATTTTTGCAGTACTGACTCTGTGCAGGAATGTGCACAGTTGGGTGTGTTTAGAATTAAAGGAATTATAAGATATTTAACTCCCTGCCCTCTCCCAATATGAACTTATTGAAAATAAGAGGATTGTCTAATTTAGCTATTTTAAGCATATTGTGAAAGGGGCGGTTGGTAGGGGCTCTTTTTATGTGGCTGTGTATCCTGTAGCCAGAATCACCTACATCTGATTACATATTTGTATTTAAAATTATATTAATTGCATGAAATACAATAGCACATTTGTATGAAAAATAAATACAAACTGGGCTAATTAAAACCTATAAATATATAAAATGTGTTGGAATTATTGAGGTGAGTAGCACATTAAGAACAATGTAAGCTATTGTATATGCGTTTTTACTGGTTGTACAGTGCTACAATGGATTCATGTAAATCGCTGCAGAGCATGGGTTAATGAACATTTTTTACTTTATTATTTTTTCAAACTTATTTTCTCTATATTCCTGCAATGGAATGAGTTTTAATGTGTATTGAAACTAATTTAGTTAGAGTAAATATGGACATTTATGAAAACCAGCATATGTTAAAATAAAGAAATTTGTAATAGTCAAATCAGATAAAACAGCAGTGCGGTGTCACACTTGTTATTATCTATGTTGAGAATCAACAAGTAGAATTTGCAACTGATTGAGAAGTCAAAGTTGGTGGATCATTTTTGCATTTTTGTTTTATTAGAATCAATGATTCGGTTAGTAAACCAACTACAAATTGCTTATGGCTTCTCACTCAATAAAGAATGGCTGTATCATTAAGTTCCAGTGAACCATCTTCCTGTTAAGCACTGCCCAGTTACCATTCATTCACCAGAACTGAATGGGAACTGACCTGCAACACAGGATGTTGGAGTAGAATCTCACGTGCATTTGCTTGTTCCCCATTTCTATCACTTGGAGCGATATGTGCTGACAAAGATGTGAAAAGAAACTGGTGGCCTAGAAAGAGATAAAATCGGAGTTGAAAAGAAGCGAGGAAAACTTTAATATCAAGTATCAAAACGCAAAACAATCCGTAAAACTCATAGTCTATATACTTTATGGAAGTCAAGTCTTAAGTCAGAAAGCAGCTAAACTTAACATGTTAAACAAAACTCAAAGCAAATAAATTCATTGCCAAGGTCTAAATGTTTTAAACTGAAATGAACGTAAAGGAGCAGACAAGTTTTAACATTTATCCACAATTTTGGACAACTTGACAGTGCATGAAGCTGTCCTTTACACCAGCATGACAATAGCTTCACACATTTCAGAATTCCAGTTGTCACAATGCCCATAAAAACAAAATGACAACTTGTAATAAATGAAGTAAGACATTAAATACATTTAACCATATCAAAACAAAATCAAAAGTGAATGGCAGAACTGAATTCTCCATATGCCAAAACCCCTAAAACACAACAATTGTGTTCATAGTTGCAAAAGTGGGCTTGAAATAAAAATCAAAATACCTTAAATTGATACAAGTGCAAAGGAGAGGGTCTGAATAACATTTTTCTCAGCTTCAATGATCTCTGCTTCCAGTTGAGGAAACATCTTGTAATAATTCAGCATCAGCGTATCACAAGGTGACTTCCTCTTTCTAGCACAGCAACTTTAAGTAGAGAAATTCCATCAGTTATCATCTCCCACTCCAGGAAAGTCAGTGTGGCTTCCAGTGTGGAGTGCTATCAGCAAAGATTCAAATGTTGCCACTCAATGAGCAAAGCAGTTTGCTGAAATGGGACTTTAATTTGTTCAGTGTGTGAACCGCAAATATAGATGACTACTCTCTAGATTCTCTACCTGCATCTCTTTTTGAGTCTTAAGGACGCTGGAAGAGTGGTTGACCTCACTGCTGCTATTGACACTGGTGAATATAACACAATGTCCATATAATTATGCTGAGCTGAAAGGAACCTTTACTTTTGGATATTACTTTATCTCACTTACAACATGTAGGCAAATTTCTTTGATGGTGAATCACACTTCTGGTATTCACATCTCTGTAGAATCGCTCAAGACTTGCCTTTCCTCTACTTCTTTTAAAAATGACATACAGTTATTGTGTTTACTTCATCTGTTAACATGACCTTTATATTCCAATCCAAATAATGATAACACTCAGTTGTATACAAATATTCACTCCTTGATGCTCATTAATAATGATGAGTAAACCGTAATGAAATAATTTCACCTTGCGTTCTCTGAAATCACACAGATGTTCAGAACTTTCACCACAATCAGTAATATGCATTGAAGACAGTGTGGAAGGAGAATCTGAAGTAGTTCTGAGCGTATTATTATGATGTGTGACCAGCCGGGGGTGCTCCAGCCACCCAAACCTGACACAAGCAGACAGCAGGACACAAGTTCCAGCACAGAACGCATTTTTATTCATGTGGTGAAGCGCTTTTCCCTCGCTCCCCACAGCAGACAGTAAAAAGCACCTTCTCTCTCTGCCTCTGTTCTTCGCCTCCACACCTCATCAGGCAAACTTTGCCCTCTCGCTCCCGACTCTGCCTCCTGGAGTAGTGGGGGCTGGCTTCTTTTTTAGGGCACCCAGAAGTGCTCCTGGCAACCAGTGATCTTCTGGGTGTGGTGGACGCGCTACAATAAAAGGCTCAGTTGTTCTTCCAGCACCCCCTGGCAGCACCCACGAAATCCAACAAGTTTGCTCAAAACTTTAACTCCCATGGGCCCCTGTGAGAGTCCGGGGGCTGGCACCTAGTGACCCAGGGTAGGAAATGCCCTGAGTCCGCTTTCTGCCCATAATAATTGCAATGGTTTTTTAGGAGTTTCTGATGGCTGGGGAAGCGGCTGCCAACTGTGCTGACCCAATTATTGTGAGCAAAAATGTGACCTGAGCTGTGAGGCACCAGTGCGAGCCACTGTGCCTCCCTTAGACAAAATTTAAAAAGTGAATTCACTAAGGTTTGCACATCACAAATTCCATAGCAGGTACTTGATTTTCTAACCCAAAAGTACAGTTTGTTATTTTTTTCCCCTGATGCTTATGCTTGTTCATTGCCTCAGCTTCCAAATAAGTGTAACACTAAAGTACGTGGCTTCTTCACACTATCTTGTTGGCATCAACTGCTCAGCACTCTGGGTGATACTATTAAAGGGGTGGGGTCATGTATCACATAGAGGTCACATATAAGTCCATACAACAAGACGCTACCTTTAAGACACAAATACACTAGCACATTTCCAGTTTCCATCTGTGTGCGTGTTTTGGGTTTAAATGTATTTTAACATTTTCCACAAATTTTTAGCCAACTCCTAGGATCAGTGTTGTATACTCGGTTGACTGTCCCATGTATCATTTACTGTGTGGACGGAGGTGCCCCGAATGCCAGCAGGGAATTATGGACCATCCACAGACTTGCTGGATACCACAGGTGCCCCTAGAGGATGCTGCAGGGAGGCCCAAGGACTGTTATGTGCCCTATAACCCGGAAGTACGTCTTAGTCATAGCAACAGGAGGAATTACGTACTTCCAGGATGAAGAAGAGGACTTTTGATCTGACCCACAAGTGATAGGAAGTCACGTGGATTGTGGGATCGGAAACACTTCCGGGTCAGGGCATATAAAAGACTGTGGGAGATCCGAGTCGTTGAGCTGAGCTGGATGGAAGGGTGGCAACGCGTCTGGGAGTGGAGGATTGTTTATTGATTAGTATTGTATTTGTGTATAAGTATTGTGGAGAGGAGGGTGCTTTGTGAATATCATTTAGTTAATAAAACAAATAATTGGACTTTTACCTGGTGTCTGGCGTCTGGTCTGAGGGTTCAAGGGGACTACAGCGCCCCCTATCTGACAACTGCTACAACCCTGTGAAGTCCTGCTGGCTTTGCAAAGCATCATGGAAATCTGGAGAAAAAAACTTCATGTCAGCTGGCAAATTTTCAGGAAAATGTTTCATGGACAAGGTCACTGTCGAACACAGAAAGTTGGAGGCAGAAAACACTTCTTCAGTCAACACTAGTCATCCAACATAGACAGCCTGAATGTCTGGTTCAGTGACCACAACCTGTAAATGTCTTGCAACGGTGCATAAACAAAGCAGTTTTCCTCTTATAGGATCACCTGTGCAATTCCAAGAGCCTTGCTGCTTCAGGATAAGTCTATGTTCTTTTAAAATATTCTTACTTTTGTCTGCAGCCATCCTTTAGTTGATGTCAACGTGGTCTTTAAATCATTGCTGCTGTACAAACATAATCACCTATGAAATGTGTTTCTTTTGCCATGCCTACATGGTTTCTGAAATTAGACTACTGCAATTTTAACAGGTTTAGAAAGTTTCATCTGGAGACTTGAACTTAACCAAATATTGTGATTGGGTTAAGCCTCAATGTACCCTTCTAGACTGTCTTCTGATCATATTTGGAATCTGCTTAACAACTTTTGTACATAATTGCAAAGTATTTACTGCAGAACTTTAGAATATTTCTCTTTTTCTATACCCTGCAAACATTTTGATCATTTTATGCTGGTTTTCATGCAGTTCAGAAACCCTGTTATGCACCTCTTAGTAAATGCTAACTCAGCTTTCTATCTCCATTCTCTAGAACTTTTTTCAAAGGAATATCTGTGAAGTTCCATCTGTGTAGGTCACTATCCTGTAATCTGCTTTAAATTATATTAAAAATTCTGTTTGCTACAAATACAAAAGAAATTACATCCTGAGATCCTCCAGCCATTCAAGAAAAATCACCTGAATGCTCAAGTAAATCCTTATTTAAACAGTTGGATTAGTTAGAAAGTAAAATTTAACAATTTTATTTGTTACGATGTAATATTTGTAATTCATTTAATATTGCTAAATAACCAAAATGTGGCTTACATATCTGCAGTGTATTTTAGAAGGGTTAAAAAATGGTAAACATCTTTTAACAACAATTTGAAATATGCTTAACATGATTCAAAATGATCTTAAAATGTTTTGGAAATTTATATAAAGATCTGATTATATGTATATTTTATTTGAAGATTAAAAAAAAGATGTATATGTGCATTTAAATCAAGATCATGGAGATATCTCCAGGTGTTGGATGAAATTTCAACCTTCATTGCCAAAATAATAAATAATAACTGAGAATAAGACAAAAACAAAACACCACAATAGTAAAAACAATAAGAAAAAACCCACTGCTATGAACGTATTACTGTATATTATAGTATATAGTGTGTAGTAGAACCCAACAGAACACTTTTATGAATACATTTTTTCATATTTAGCTATACCTTGACATAATTTTGCCTTCCTTTTGTTTTTTATTCTCTACAAAGCAGATATTGAAGAAAAACAAACACTCTTATTCATTACAGAACCATCAAAAATTCACACACTTATTACAAATATCTGTATTTATGGATGAAATGTTAAATCTAAAAAGAACAGCTGTAAATGACATTTCAGTACAGTGCAATTCACTAAAATAAATGGAAGTCAACAAAGATAAATTGAATGAATCACACACATCTGATGCTACACGTGTAATAATTTATGTGCAGCATACCTTGCTAGTTTAGTGCTGCTTTCATCTTTTCATAAAACTTCACAAAAAGAATCTGAAGTTTTTTTCAGGATGACAATTAATATCCTGATAATCCTGCAGTTTACATTTCTCCCTATTCAAATTAAAATACAGTCAACATCAAAACCTCTAGCCACAAGCAAGACTCAAGGGATGGGCAATATGACCTCTAATTGATGTTGCGACATTTTATCACATTTAAATAAATAACAATTAATTGTAATAGCTTAACAATTCAAGTTCAGAAAAGACACTTTTTTAATAGTGTTTAGCTGTCATAGCACCCAGATATCTGCACTTGTGTACTGCATTATGTGATGTGCTGAAAGATAATATTCTAAATAATGCAAAACTATTAAAGCTATTTCAATGTCATAATTTGTGGAGATAGAAACAATATTGTTTATTTAACATGTATGGAACATTTTAACATACTGCACAATGCACATTTAAACTTATGAATATTTAACAGACTGAATATTCGTGAAATGCAAACTAAATTGAGTTTTTTTGGGGCTATTGCTGTCACATGTCCAAAGTACAGTGAAATTCTTACTCTCAGGTACTCTCTTACTAGTATGTTAGTTGCCCTCAGTTAAGCAGTAAATAGTGCCCTCATGCCACCCCAACCAATCATATGACCCTTTCTGTGACATATTAGTTTCATAAATATAGGATTATTGATATTTTACCCTTTGATATAGTTTTACCTATCTAATATCTTGTTTCAAATCTGGTAGTTTAAATGGACTATGAACTGATTTATACATTCACATTTATGTATGCATTTTATTTTGATTAATGGTATACATTTGTTTTAGTGAAGATTAAAATTATTGATAAATGTTTTTAAAGAAAGCTAGTAGTTTAGATATTAAGCAAATGAATGTAAATGTGGCTTAGCATTTTAGAACAGGGTTGATTTTGTTTAAAGATGCCTAAATACAAATATCACAATATACTGTACAAATATAACCATAATAAATATTTAATAACTTGATAGAATTCTAATTCTAAAAAGTAAACAACTATAATATGTTTATTAAAGTTATTATAACTATAACAATATACATCAGTGTAATTCAAAACATTCTTTTTTTCATGACTTTGATTTTGCAAAATTAGAAACAACTCCTTTTAATCCATTGTTTGGGATCATACACTCTCCACTGATAAGGTTGCTGAAAATCATATAAATCATAATTTACACAATATAAACCAAATATACTGTATATACAGATTGAGAACTTTTTGAATGGGATGGCTAATTTTTTTCTTTTTACTGCTGAGTGTATGTGAACGACATATGCGTAGATTCATAATGAATTTATTAATTATGAACTTTGGCTGAGTTTTGTAGACTACAACTCCTTAAAGCTGTCAGAGTGCTTTGTTTTGAAGAGAGTTGTGTCTGCTTGGCAAGTGAGGTCTAGGTGTACCAGAGACTTCCTATTGGTCAAAAGGCGTTATAGTTTAAGAAGCAGAAGGGTTGACCCAGTGACGTCAGGAGTGGAAATGGCATCATTGGTATTCCGGGGTGTTCTCCTCCATTCTAAATAAGACAAAAAGTATATTAGTGGCAGTGTCAAAGCCATACCTTTCCTAGTATTTTTTATACAAAGAAACACCTGTAAAGAACTCCTTATGTTACAGAAGCGTATGACAATATGTGGTTACAAACCACTCAAAAGACCTCTACAATATACTGTATGAATGTTTTTTTCTATAATTTCCACCAGTTTCACGAATTATTCACGGTAATACTAGTACATAATAATAATTATAGTAATATAAAACAGGCAGAATTTACACATTATTACTATACAGTCCAAGAAATGGCAAGGTTGTCAAGTATAACTGGATCAGTTTATCGATTAGGAAGAAACCTAGCCTGGAAGTATTTTTGTTCCTTAAATATTCTCAGAATTCATCACAGCCACATAAATGATCCTTGAAAAACTGCTCATAATGGCCATGCAATGTCCTTGCAAAATAAAGGAAGAAATGGAAAGAAAAATAAATGTATGTGTAAGAGCGGGTGTTGATCATCCGCTACTCTCCATACCAGAATTTGGCGTTGGTTCTTCTTGGCTTGTGGGCAACATCGGTAGCATAGCAGACTGAGACTTTGATGTGTGGAAAGGCACAAAGAGATGGCCACCCTAGTTTGTGTACTATTTTCCAATTATATTTATTTCTTTAATATTACAACAGTGGAGATACAGCATTGAGCTACACCTCTCTCCCTACTCCACCCACCAAATGTCTCCTCCCTTAAATAATTCATCAATTAACTTTATTGAAATTTCCTGAAATGAACTTCTGCTTACATTTGTTTCCAAAATATGCAGCACCCAAATGTTGAAATAGGGATGGAAAATAACATAAAGAACAAACTTGCTGAAAGGAAATCATAACTAGAACAAAAGTAAAACTATGGACCTGCAACTGAAAGAATTAAAGAAACAAGAGTGTTCTGCAAAAACAGTTGAGTACAGTGCAACATCCTAGGGGTTTGGAAGTCCCCATGAAACGGCCATATAGGACGTCAGACATAAAGAATTAACATTGCTAGTTTGCAAAATATAAAGCAATACTGTACCAAACAGAAGACTGAAACAGTTATCAATCATGTGGGGTCAAGTACTCACAGGTCTCACTTACAGGCAATGTGGAGCCAGGTACCTGATATACAGTGAACTCCCAAAAACATCATGTCTGTCCCATTGCATTCTAGGGAGATCTATCCATGGGCTGAGCACCATGAGGCACAGGTTATTTAAAAAGGAGCATTGCAGCAGTCAGAAGGCCCAATGATGGCAAAGAGCAGCCTGTGTGAGGACGACCTCCAGGTGGATGACTGAAGTTGGATGCAGTAGCTGAAGTATTCAATGCGGCAAAGTGGGCAGAGGCAGGAGTTGGAAATCCTGATGATTCACATAAAGACATTGCAATATGGTGTAACTGAAGAACAGCATGGTGTACATGCAGAGGGGATAATGTGAGGTGAGGCAATAGCATGACTTATATGGGTGTTTTGCAACATATTTGGTGTTTTGGGTGGTGTTCCCCTTGTGTCATTTTGTAAAACAATAAATAAGCCCAGTTGTATGAGTATCCTGTATATATATATGTGTATGTGTGTGTGCGCACCTGTTTCTTCAGTCCTGTGCTCATTACTATATAACTGGGTTAATGGAAGTTGGATAGCAGTAATACAGTGTTTGTAATTTGAGGTCTACATGGTGCTCAGTTTTCGGTCCTGCTCCCAACCACTCATGCCATAGTTTCACTCCGCTCCCATCCACTCCCAACAAAATTCCATCCCTTTCTCCCGTACCTGCAAAAAGTTCCATTCTGATCCTGGCCACATTCTCATCTTCCCCTCCAACCAGTAATCATATTGTGCACTGCCTTACAAGGACCTACACATGTGCACCATAATGCCTGGAATGATTCATCTGAAAAAAAAAGACAAAACTGCATCACCCTTTCTTCTTTTCTGACTGCATGCACTTTTACAGTGACTCTATATTAATTAGTTATGAGAGAAAGAGAGAGAAAGCTTATTTATTTTTAAATTCTTTATTCTTTATTTACGCACTAACCACCCGCTCGCAACACTGGAATAAATCTACTCACCTTTGTCCGCTTACTACTCTTAAATTTTAGTCCTGAACTGCAAAAATGTAGACAGGTCCCACAGGTCTTGCAGGATTTCCACCGAAACTGACATCTTTATTCACAAGTCAGGGTTTGTGTTGTTTGAAGGCTTCAGATTTTGATGCCCTAGGCGATCAACTAGTTTACCTAAATTGTAGAGCCCGCTGTGTAGTGTGAAGAATAGCAGTGGACTACATATTGGGTGTCTTATAGTTCAGGACTGAGGTGTTAGACAGAGAAGCACAGACACAAAAAGATTGTATTACAAAAAACAGGTGCATGTAAAAATAATATCAGGTGGGCTTTTTTACATAGTTCTCACCGCAACTCAATGTCCCAAAAAAAATAAAATAAAAAATAGTGAAACTGTACAATGCTTACAATGTGAATTGCAAGAATCAAAAACAATAATTGTATATATACGAAAATAATCTTCCTATATAAAAATACAAACTGGAAGATACAACACAGAAACACATTTCTTCCAGTTCTGCAATCCTCAAAAAAGAGAAAAATTAGTGTATGTACAAAGAGACAAAAAGGTGCACCACAAACCCAAATCATATAAATACCTCCACCACAATTATACTATAACTAGGAGATATTTATATCTACCGTATATACTTGCGTATAAGTCGGGTCATGAAACATGAAAAGTCTATCATAAAATCAGACCCCAACTTATACTCCCGTTCAAAAACACTTAATTTTTTTTTTTTTACATGTTCTTGTTTCCTCCAATCTCACACCAGTTTCTCAGATACATCAAATTTTGTTGCAGCAGCACAGTTACCAATTTCTTTCGCCACTACAATGACTTTTAATTTAAAATCAGCTTCATATTTTCTTCTGATCAAACGTAGACATGGGATGCTCTTACGATAAAGGTGTATGAGGGTGTGAGATACAAAAAACACAAAGTGACGGGCAAACGTCACTTCAGAATAGTTTGGGTATTACCGTGTGGTCACGTAGGCACAATACATAGAAAAAAAAGGCAGTGTGCTCTGTGGATACTCTCTCAAGTGGGCGTTAGCATATCATAATCTCTTAATCTGTTGGACCAATAGCGTCAGTTTTCCACAATCGATTTATACATCTGACATTATAAAATGCCGGAAATTATACGGTAAAATCAAGCCCCGACTTATCCGTGGGAGAACTTAAACGTGAGTATATTATATACTGTATATTTACAAAAAGAATATATATATAAAATAAGGCACAAGCTGCTATGCTTGATGTAGCATTAGGAATAAGCTACAAAAAACTCTCACTCAGCACCTCGACTGAGTCAAAAGACGACCCCTACAGACAGGAAGTGCTTTTAAACTGGGGAGTGTAAATCTGAACCAGTCCTGTGTCATCCCGCTGCCATCCTCCAATTGCAGCTGACACAGGCGCATTCCACTCCATGCTAAGCTCCTCCCCTGCATCGCCTGTATTAAATTGCATGGAGGCCTTGTATGCATGCTAGTGCACCCACGGTGTGTTTCAGCCAGACAAGCAGATCTATTTCCCAGACTTACTATAGTAAGTGTTTTTTTTTTTTTGTAACTTTATCTTGGTATCGCCTTCTCTGAAATAAAGCATGCATGCATGTATGTATTAAACTCTCCATGCTTCTTATTCTGCAATGACAGGTGGCTATGAAGATTAATTCCACAAGTTTCAAAAGTATAGTATGAAGGTAAAAAAAAGAAAACAAAATGTGCAGAATAATCTCAGAAAAAATGTATAAAGAATCTGAACTATAGCAACTAGAGCAGGATCTTGATCTGACTGACTGGTGGGATGGCTTCCCCACTTTCCTTCTACCACTTTCTTCTTTTGGATATTCTATCTTTTTCACTCTCTAACACAAATGCAGATACTAGAGGATGAGAAATAGTAGAGGTGAAAGGAATACAGATTTTGTATGTCATCAGAATAGGGGAAATAGGGAAACTCCACCATCTGACAGACAGGGACATATTACCTGTAATGGAGGTTGTAAATTTTCTTTGGAAACTTTCTGTTTTCCTTTTGATAATCCCTGTCTTGTTGGGTTGTTTACTGTAATTATGTATAATTTATCACTTTCTTTGCCTTCCCACTTCTTTAGTATAAATGTCGGTCTTCCAGCATGTGCTACTGCTTTCCAATTATCTGGTAGATAATGAAAAATATAGGAAAGTATATACTTTGGTCTGCCTGGTACCGATAATTATAAAAATAATTCTACGTTCTTTTTTCAATTAGCAAATAATATAAAAAAAAATACTTTAAAGTGACCTCATGCTGCCGTCTCACAGTTTCTGTAGCCTATGTTTAATTCCTGACAGAACTGACATATTACCCTCATGTCCACATAGACTTTATCTGGATTCATCAATTGTGAATTTGACCATAAGTTTGACTACTGTAGAACCTTTAAAGTGTGTGCATGTGATAGTCTTCTGAATACTGCCGTGCCATCAAGAATTGGGACTAAGGCTACCAGGATAGGCCCCTACTCCACATAATTTTCTGATCTAACAAAGGGAGGTTCAAAATCTCCTGCACAATGGATATAACAAAAGAATGGAATGTAGTTCATGAGCTCACATTAACTACGTCTCTCAGTCTAACACATCAAGACACTCTGGAATATTACAAACAATCCTTCATCTACAGAATTTCATTGTTTGCAAATAGCAGGGAGGACATATTCTAAGAAAACAACATGAGCCCTTTCAGACAGGCAACTTTGTAAAAATGAATAGGATATTACAAGATTAGTACTTTCTGATTTCTAGAGCTTAGGGAGATAGAAGACATAACCTTTAGTCATAAATCATTTTTACAGAGTCATTTAGAAGAAAAAGCACAAAAACCTTGCAATGTGCAATCGAAGGAGGAGGAGGATAAGGAGGTTGGGATTAAAGAAAAAGAAATAGGGGAGTTTTTAAATGACCTAATCCTTACCAAATATGAAAATTGCCATCTTTTCTTTTTCGTAATTTTTTTTATATTTTCTTCAGTGTCGGTAATGAACACACACAGACACATGTGAGGAAACTTCTCTAATAGCAAAAAAAAAAAAAACTTGACAGAAATCCCAGGTAAAAGTCCAGTGAAAGCACAAATAGTAAAAGCTTTCCACCTTTTCACTTTAATATTCCATGTGTCACGCATGCGCGCATAGGGAGCCGTGTAAAGACCCGACGAGCACCGTAAAATATTGTGCCAGGAGACTTCTTTTGTGTTCACAGAAAGGCAGAAACAACAGCGCTATAACTTTGCAGGATTCCCTAAACAACGCACTACCACTTCTGCATTCCATCCCTTCCTCTGGTCCCCTCCTGATGACGTCATGGCTTCCATACAACACCTCGGTTCCTTCCCAGCATTCCATTCGCCAGTTTCTGATCCCACACCATAAATGGTTCCTCCATCATATGCTTTCTGACTGTTGTAAAGGTGACAAGTCATATCACTGACCGCTTTATTTGTTTTGTGAATACTGTACAGTATACAGGGCCAGAAAACCCCAAACCTTTATGCAACTTTGTGTCTGTTTATTACACATGTTACGCATAGCATTTTAATGTTTTGCTTAATTTCATACATTTACTGTGGTTCCATAATACTTGTCACTTAAAAGGTGCAAGTTACGTTTTCCAGTGACTCTAATGTGACCCAATATGAATGACTTTGGGTTTAAGGGGGTGATACTGGCATCCCTCATGGGATTGGTTTTGCCCTCACTGCTGTTGTGATTGGCCCCTGCTCCCCACAGACCTGAACTGGAATATGCAGGGTGAAAATGAATTGATTGATTATTCTAAATAGTTGTGATTTCTTTTTACATTGCTTAGACAAACATAATAGGTCAAGTGGTGCATCTAAATTTTCTTGATGTAAGTGGTGGTATGTATGTGTTAAGTTTGCCCAGTCACTAGGATCTTAATAATATGTTATGGCCAAAGCATGCAGACCTGCTTAGGCTATCCTGGCAGAATTAGGTGAAGAGCAGGGCCCAACATTGGATGTATACATCCACCTGCACTCCCTCCATTGGAGCCAATTTACAGTTGCAGACTAATATGTGATGTTTTTGAGATGTACTTGGAAAACTACATTGTATACCTGAATTGGGGACATGAGAAGAGTATGCTAATTGTGATCGAGATAGAGACCCACAACAACAAAAAAGGAATGTTGGGGCACCTTCCAGGTCACCCCTTTTAATAAATTTATAAAACAATTCAAAATAGTGCTAGTGGGCAACAACAACAACGACAACATTTATTTCTGTAGCACATTTTCATACAATTTTGCTCAATGTGCTTTACTAGATGTCAAACAGAAAGTTATAAGAAAAGAAAAACAAATAAGAGTAGGCAAGAATATTAATGAATAAGTATCAAAGAAAAAACAAATACATTTATACAATCTTATAAAACAGATATACAGTATAACTAGTAGAAGAGTAATGTCCATATGTAAAATGTCATGATGCAAGTCATTAAAGATGAGTCCGGTGATAAGGTCAGATGTCCAGGAGGACACAACAAAAAAGGCTCTTTGCTATAGCTTTTTGCTATCAAAAAATAAGGTTTTGTAGGGAGCTCTGTCTGTGGCGATTCTTTCTCGAGTTCTAATGCCATTCTGTGAGTCGCATCCCTTGTTATGGCATGTCCACCGAACGGAGTGTGGCTGGTCTGGGCAGAGCGTGGGGAGTGCTAGAAAACTTCATCAGACTTTGGATCTTTGGATATGGAGGCAAAAGAGAAGATATCATTAGCAACAGTGGCCACTCTTGTCTCGGAGTGGTAGTTCTTACCTTGTCTGAGTTTGGAAGGTGATCCCTACGTACAGTATGAATGTGTGACAATGTTTAGAGTCTAAAGTCACCTTTCTACCTTATATACACATCAGATACACTATCAGATGCATGAGAATAATGAGAAAAAGTCTAGAAAATGTTTAGAAAATTGTAATTTACCAAAATGTTTTTAATCCTTCTAGTGAAATATAGTGGAGTGATAGTTAGTGCTGCTGATTCACAGCTGTAGAGATCTGGGTACTATGCCCAGCCTTGTCACTCTATACATTGAAGTGCTTTTTCTGTACTGCCAGTAGTTCAAAGTTTATTGGGTTAAATGGCAACTTTAATTTGGCCTTACTTGAGTGTGTGCATGAATGTGACCTGTGAGAAACTAACGTTCTGTTCAGAGTCCCTTACATCTGTATACAAGGTTTTCAGAAAGTGGATAGACACTTAGAAGAGCCCAGATAGGTTCCCTATAGGTCAGATGTTATGGCACAATATGTAATCAGTAGGAAGTGGCCTTTGAAGTATTTTTGTTTGTTGTTTATTTTGCCTTATACAATTTCTTGTATTAGGAATTTGTTAGCTTTCGCATACCCCTTGGGGTCAGAGAACAGGGTCAGCAATTGTACAGTACCCCGGAGCAATTGAAGGTTAAGGGCCTTGCTCAAGGGCCCAGCAGAGTAGGATCTCTTTTTTGGCAGTGACGGGGATTCGAACTGGCAACCTTCAGGATACCAGCGCAATGAACTCAAAAATTCTTTGTATAAGAAAATTTGATTATGAATTTACACAAAAGTTTGCAACAGTGATTCTGACTTATTCATGTGTTTTTGTAACTAATACATTTTAATATTGTAGATGTGATCATTTAATGTAGTATTTTGTTTTTATCTCTGACTTGTGAAAAATACTACTGACATGTAACTCATGTAACTCAAGGTAGGTGCCATTTAAGCTTTTATATTTTAATAAAACTTCTTAGGGAAGAAAAAAAAAACTTGGAAGATTTTTCTGCCACATTCAGATAACATGCATAAAAATTTGACCATGTGCATTAATCTTTCATTGTTAATTTATAACAGGTCCCTTCTTTGCTCTCTGGTTGAAGAGGAGAGAGTTCTCAACAGACAGCACTGCACTTTGCTCCACAGCAATTAGAGTGTACATGTGGCCACTCTCAAGTGCAAAAAACAGTTGTTACTAGGGAGACAAGATTCCCATATTAACACGTTAATGTGAACGTTGGTGCATTTTCCTGTTTCTTCATGCAGAAAATATGTAACATGTCACATATTTAAAAAGATATAGATAGATAGATAGATAGATAGATAGATAGATAGATAGATAGATAGATAGATAGATAGATAGATAGATAGAACTTTATTTCTATCTAGGGGGAAATGTATCACTGATCAGCAAAAACTCATCAAAGCTTCTCTTGCAGTGAATATGCTGTATTCATCAGTGACCTTGTTTGCTGAATATGTTTCTGAAAATTCACCTAGCAGCCACTTATCTTAAACATTTTTAACACATCTCTTATAGAATTGTATCAGCCATGCACAGAACTTTCACACATGCAAAGTAAGATTGCTGCCCTATCTGCTTTACACATGCTTCACAACCCAATCTGTACTCCAACCTGATTTGCACTTGTGTTTGAGAAGCACCTAAAGAAAGCAAACAAAGTCCCAAGACCCCTCCAAAATGCTCACTAGTGGTTAGAGGGAGGCTTCAAATCCCAATTAGTTGTGAAAAGGGCAAATGTATCATCTTTATAAAAAGAAAGATTTATTTAAAAAAAAAATTCTCTTAATCAATGGAAACTCAGATGGGCCCAAAAGGCAAAGAAGAAGTTGCCTAAAATAGGTAACCCTTCAACAAACAATGTCCCAATGCACAAATCCAAAGGAGTAGTCGAATAAATGGAGCAAAAGTTCAAAATCCAGAACAATGCATTGTAAACAAAGCAATAGACACTAGAACTCACCAACACCATTAGCACATTCAATAAATCACAGGGGACTGTGAGTTTCACAACCCCTTAAAATACAATTGAACCATTGAAATCCAATCAAAACTAGTTTAGTTTCTTCTTTACCATTGACCTCAGTGCATTTCGTGGAGTTTGGCGAAGGTCCGGCACATTTTCATGATTTCACCAAATTCTATGGGGTTTACTCATCACTAGTCCGGAGTAATGTGAATGGAGGACATACAACATAATTGATTTTACTGGTACATAGTTTTTAAACTATATGCTGCATTTGACCTGTAACCAGTGTGAGCAGGAGAATACACATTAAACCCAATATCAGAACATCGGACAGATCAATTACAGCTTATATACTGATACCACCTTTTCACTGATTGGAGGACGTTTCTGCTTAATCTGCCTCTGAATTGTGCACATTGTAACGGAATTACAGCAGTTTGTAAGGTGGCTTTGCTGCCTCAGACATACATGCACGATAATTGACAGAAAGAATGTACAGTGCACATTTAAAACATCTGGCCTGCTTTTGTGTAATAGCATTACTGAATAAGCTTTCTGACTTGCCTGTGGTGCACTGAACCAAGGAAAGAGGGAGTTCAAGTAAGTCTGCAGATGTGTGTGAATAAAAACAATTCTGTGAATTTGTCTAAAGAAAATAAATCTTTGGATTTCATCTGAAGTATGGCGTCAGTTGTGAAGGCTTTGGAATTCCAGGTATTTAAATAGCGTAAGAATCAAGTGGGCTCCTGAGCAAATAAATAGATCACATTTCTACTTCTTCCAAGAGAAAATTTCTGAGTTTCCAGCACCGTCCAGTTTATTAAAAGCAAAAGAATATAGCACTATAATGACCTAATGCTAGAATGGTTTGGCCCACTGTGAGCCTTAAACACGAGGTCATAGGTTGCTGACTGATTGTATTATTTATTTTTCCATATGGAGGCATGGCAGTTAAAATAGCTGTCTGACACATCCAATGACCTGGGTTTGAATTTCCATCCAGGTTACTTTGTATGTGGAGTTCATATGTTCTTAGCAAAATAGGTATTAGTTAACCACACAAATTTCATGGACTGAACATTCTCCACTTATTTGTCATTCATTCTATGTTCTTCTTGATTTCATATACACTTCCTTTGTGTTTTCCAGTTCATCTCTCCATCTCCAGCCTGATAAGTGTGAGGCCCCATGTAGTGTTGGTTGTTACTACCCAATAATGGACCAGCTAGGCTTAAAAAATGTAACGATATATTTCGGAGATGACAGCAGAACATTAGAACACAACAAGAGCAGACAAATTACCTTAACACAGCTCATTAATCTCTATTCATGTATTTCCTGCAAAACATCAAGTTGAGTTTTGAAGGCTTTTCAACTGCTATCATCTACCACACTACTTGATGATATGTATTTTTCAAGGTTTAAATTCTTGTGCCTTACTGGTATGCAGAAATAAATTAAGTCAGGATAGTAATCTGCTGGACTGTTGCTGTGGTAAGCAATAGAGCACAACATAAGAAAGAAAGATGGTGGTGTGCTGCTACCTCGGTGAGGAAAGTTATTTGGTCCAGTCAAGCATGTACGAGTAGGAGGATGCTGTATGGACCAAGTAAAGGTAATTCCATGCCAGGCCAGGGGGTGGTGGGGTGCACTAAATCTTCTCCTGTTAACTCTGCAGACCAGCCATGGGAAAACCTGCCCGACTCAACCTTGAAGATGTCACTTCCGGTTCCTGTTGCCTAGGATGATGTCACTTCCGGTTTCCCGGTTCCCAGGATGATGTCACTTCCAGTTTCGGGCGCCTAGGATGTTGTCACTTCCAGTTCCGGCGACTCGACTAACACCACTTCTGGCTGCCCCAAACTTTTTTAAGTGTGTCAAATCTGATCATTTTTACAGTCCATAAAGTTATTTTAGTAATGTAGGTAACATTCGATCACAAAAATAATACTGTATATACAAACAATCTCTATCATATGTATTAACTTTCTGTAGTCGAAACCATCCCAAGGCACAGGAGATCAGAGGTTAGGTAGAAATAGGGTGGCCATGAAGAATGTAGAATTTATATTCGTACCAGCAGGAGCCATTCCAAAATAAACTTATTAGCAAACATTATTTTATATAGTGTTTCAGTTGTGGAAGTATATATGAAGACAGGTACAAAATTTTTGGGCACAAACCAAGTGATCCCCATTTAAGTAAAAGAAAATCAAAATTATAGGTTTTATCGAATAAGGAAGCTTTTTTGACTCAGAGCGACTCTGCTGTATTTTCTCTCTCATACCCTGGTCTAAATGACGTCTGTTGAGCATTTCTTTATATACTCCCAAGCCTGGAAGGGGCAGAGCTTGGAAGGCCTTCAGGGTTGTGGACAGAAATCCTCTGACTGCAGTCATTCAGCGCTGCGGATGGAAAGACAAGGTTGGTGGTATTGCTTATCATGTCAAAGTTTCGAAGTGTGACAAGGTGGCCATGTATATGTTATAGTGGTGTGGCGTGCCAAAATTAGTGCTGCAAGTACTGGTATTTTAAAGCAGGGACGGAGCTGTTCATGGCCCTGTAGTGTTAAAGGAAGCTTGCTTCATTTGTGTTCTTCTCCCATGGTAAGCTCTCCTTGTAAGCCTTTAATTCTTATTACTTGCTCTCATTCTGGGTTTTTGAGACATCTTGAGAGCACGTCCTACTGTCCTCTGAATGTATATCAAGATGGGGCTTATTACATCTCTCTGTGATCCAAATAAAATATATATGTTTAAACCTTAAGGAATTAGCAGTTTGCTTATATTTGACTTTCAATTTGGTTGATAAATCATTCTGATCATTCAAACCACTGTTTTACACATCTGACCTCTGCCACTTAACATCTTTTTTTCATTTTGTGAATATTTCCATCCTTTTGGACAGTTGAATTTTACTTCTCACTGAAGAAATAGAAAATATAAAAATAAAAAATATTTTATCAAAGTTTTTAATTGAAAAATTTTCACTTAAAAAGCCTGAGTGATTTGTCTTGAGTTCAACGTTTTCATCAATAAATGCTGAAATTTCAAATAGGGTATGTGGACTTTTTATACCAATATATTTATTTACTTATTTATTAGTTTATTGTATTTATTCATTTGCTGTATTTAATGTCAATTTAATACTCTTAATTGCATCTTCACATGAAACATTCAACTCTGCATTTGAAATGTATGTGGTCTGAGAAATCGTGTTTCTCATATGTGTTGTTTCATTCCTGTCTGTAGACAAGCATTTCTTTGTGTACTCTGTTTTATACCCTATGGTTTTCTTTGTTCTTAGGAGTCAGGTGGAAAAGTTTGTCTCTTGGTGCAAAGAGAATTGTCTGCATCTTAACATCAGCAAAACTAAGGAACTGGTGATTGACTTTTGCCACACCAAAGAGCCTCAATGTCCGGTCACTGTTCAGGGAGTGTATGCAGAGGCGGCCCACTCCTTGGCCACATAAATGAGAGGTTGGACTGGTCTCATAATACAAATTAACTAAATAAGATAAGGCAGGGCAGGCTGTTTTTTCCTAAGTGACTGTATTTCTTTAATATGGGTAATGACATTATTCACATCTTCTACAACTCGGTGATGGGTAGAGCAGTTTTCTATGTGCTGGGCTGGAAAAATCACTTCAAGGGCAGCCCACCGAATCAACAAGTTAATTAAAAGGACAGGCTCAATTATGGAACACACATTGGACCCAACTGAAGTAGTAGCAAAGAACACAGCAAAACTGAGTGCCATTATGAACAAAGTTGCACATCCACTTTCTGACACACTAACACTGAGGAGTTTCAGCCAACAAATTATTCAGCAGAAGTGTGTCAAGAAATGGTACTGAATCTCCTTTATACCAACAACAATACACAATGCCTCAGTGTTATTGTGACTGCCAAGCCAGAAGTTGTCTTTATTTTTAAATCTTCTTCCATAGTCATTCTGCTGTGTGTTCAGACCATATTTTATATATATATATATATATATATATACAGTATATATATATATATATATATATATATATATATATATATATATATATATATATATATATATACAGTATATATATATATATATATATATATATATGTATGTATGTATTTTATTTAATTAGAAACACTATTACAAATATTTCAAAGCTAATGCATAGATAAATTAAGACAATTAGGTCCATTATTTCAATGAATTGCCTTACTTTCTAAATGGACCTCGGGTGTTACAACTGAATACTTTATAAGACATTGATATAAAATGTGCAGTAGAATAGATAGATATGCTGATACAAACATCAGAAAATTACTACATTGAAATTGTATTTAACAATTAGCTAGAACTTTGTTTATTTGTCCTCAAGGGAAAACATGGCTTTTTACAAAAACTCTTAAAATATACGTAAATAGATAAATAAAGCTGAGAATTTTGACTATTGAAAATTTATATATTCCTTACATATACATTATCAGAACTCAATAGGGTGAGATAGTGACACAGTGCTGCCATTTCCCCACAGGTCCAGCGTCCTAGGTTTCATTTTTGACCTGATAATGTCTATATAAATTTTGTGTGTTCTCATTCCACTGCCCATAGGTTTCCTTCAGATATTTTGGAGTTTTCAAACAAGTGCATGCCAGCACCATGACTGAATGTGAATGTGGGTCCTGACTTTTGCTGAATGGTGTAAGGATATATGTTGCTCTTTATGACTATATTTTGAGAAAGACAATGAAAGATGACAAACAACAGACAGCCATTCAGTTAATCAGGGATTTTGTTGACTAATAGCTAAGTTGCCCTAACACTTTCTAAACATGGTTCAAGATTTTTGTTTGAGCTACATTAAATCATAAGTTATTCTCGATTCCCACAACCCTTTAGGTGAAAAAGTGCTTCCTGGCTTCTCCTTTCTCTTTAATTCCCTTTAATCTGAATTTATATTTACTATTTAATTAAAACAATTCTGTTGGATCAACCTTACCAGTGTTCAAGACTTTAATTGGTGTTGCTGACAAGAATATATTGCAAAAATACATCACTTTACATTTGTGCATTCAATTTTTAATACATTTACTAAAGGTTCTATGTACAATGAAAAGGGAAGAATTAATAGGTGCTGATTTGTATATTTATACAACAACTTTCTCAAACAGTTTTCTTATTTTATTACCTTACACACAACTTGAACAGGTCTTTAGTTCCACTTTAAATATTCACTGTAAATTTAAGCTGTTCTCTCTTAAGTTAATTTATTTGCATCTTTTAGGAAAAAAAATCTCTTTAAAGCTAGCTAATCAGAAACTGGCACTGATCGAGCGTAGAGCTCAGATACAACGATTTTAATCATATCATGTAAAATTCCCCCTTTTTACTTCTCTACCTATATTATTGTCAGTCAGTTTTTATCCATTGATGAGTACGTGCAGTTTTAAACTGTTGGCTCTGTCTCTCTCGTTTTCCCCGCTTCCTTAGACAGCCCCCACCACCACCACCCTAACGCCTCTGGTTTCATTTTCTGATGAAAAAAATGCAAGACACTGAGTACTGCTGTCTGGTTTCCATGGAAACCTAGGCTATTATCGTACCTTGTCATTCATCATGAAAGAATCACACTTTGACAGAGAAAGGGGAAAAAAAAATCCTGCAGCCTTTACTGAGAGGGATACAACATATCAGAGAATGGTCATAATTATTGGGACAAGTGAAGAGTACATTTACACTTAAGCTATAATACACCAAGAAGAGTTTGTCAAAATGTAGCATTTTTATTTGAGGGTTTCATTTTCATTTACACCTGAACCTGACATTTTGCCTAGTACCAGGATGCATTGGTTTATTAAATGTTTAAACCGTCCATTTGTATTTTATCATTTTATGTCTACATTGAAACTGCTGAAATATCAAATGCATGAGGGCTCCTTCGTCAGCTTTGTTTAATGTGACCCATTCAATTATTTATTTGTTTGATCCACAGTAAATGCTCATGGCAGAAATGATCCATATGAGTAGCAATGGCAGCAAATCAAGAAATCAACCACGGATAGAGTACCAGTCCATACCAGGGTAATACCAACACTGACACCAGACCAATTTAGGTAGGGTGACCTTGTTTCCCCATAACCAGCAATAAAATAGGGTTTTTAGCTGATGAGGGAGGATTTCAGTGCTGAAGGAGATACTTAGTTGGTTGACTTCTCATTTATATAAATTCTGTAATTATTATAATGTGCCCTTCAAATATGTTCCCAGATCTGATCTGGGACCCTTCAATTATTTATAATCACCAGGAATGATTACTATTTTATTTAATTGTTCACTTTTACCAAGACTTGACTAAATAATTTAATCTGCAATGTTTCTGCTGCTCTTTCTAGATACAGTTTTTCCAAGGCAACCAGCAGGATGAACTTTGCAATAAATGCAAATGAGGTGGAGTTTGCTTCTATATTAACAATTTATGTTGAACCAATGTTACAGTGCTGGTAAGAACCTGCTGACCTAATCCAGATTTGCTAATGAAATGTCATACCATTTTATCTACCAGAATTTGCATCAGTTATTCTGATTTGAGCTTATGTTGCCCCTCAAGCAAATGCTATGATTGCAATGCAGCTTTTACATACCTTGACTGCACAGCTGTTTTATCTTTTATAACATTAGAGCATTATAAAAATACTGACAAAAACAGACCATTCAGCCCAACAAAGCTCACCAAGAATATCCACCTAATTCTCCAAAATGACGTGAAGTCAAATTTTGAAGCTCACTACAATACTACTCTCTACCACACTACTTGTTCATTTATTTCACATGTCTATCATTCTCTGTGTGAGGAAAAACTTCCAAGCTAATTCACAAGTATAAAGCTGGTGCAATAATGCTGCAGGAAATGATGGAGAACATGGTGTGACACTATCGAAGTCAAATACAAAGAATTCGTTGGCTGCTCACTGGGCAAATTTACACTCTGCTTGACAGCTTAGAGGTAGCAAGGAACAGAGGCATCAGAGTAGCCCTAGAGACTGCAGAGAGAACCTCCAGATGGCCCTGGATGAGCAGGAATGATCCATGGACTAATGTTGCTTCGACATAAATCAGGGCCTGATCAACCCTGGGTGGGTTGCCTGGGTGAGGGTGTCAAATGTTGAAAGACCAGAAACACACGATGACCCCATGAACCATCATTAATGGTGTGTCACAGCACATCGTTAGATGTATGTTAAACCAACAATGTTTATCCCTGTGTCCATGTTTAACTCATTTCAAAGTAACACCCTAATTCTTTTCAGAAATTTAAAAACTTGGGTACCTTTAATCATTCCACATCGTTTTTTGAATTCCCACATACTGTATAAGCAACTGGTGAGATGTACTACTACAGAGAGAGAGAAAATCTTTGGACCACTTCTACAGCACTATCCCAGATATATAGTAGTATCAACTGTTATTCCATGGGTCCTGTTGTAGAATTCAGACCACACCAAGGCATTTCTTGTTCCTTTTTACATACAGAAAATACAATCAGCAGAACAAGACATTAAAACATTGTGTAAGTGGACAATAGTGAGGCTGTAGAGAAACTTCAAGATGGCTTGCAATCAGCACTGTTCAGAGAAGCACTCTGGGCTGCTGTATGCAGACACTGTTACATCTTACATCCGTTTCAGCTAGGAACACTGTCTTCAAAGAAAAAACTTATGAACAAGAGATAAGGCTACATACAGAAAAGTAAAATATCAGCTACACAGGAAAGTTAAGAATACTTAATGTAGATTATACATGATTACTGATTACAAATGCAAATCCTCCCTGCCTCTGACTGATCCCTCTCTACCTAATCAGTTGAACAGCTTTTACAGCAGGTCTGAGAGGCACTCCTCCAACTCATGGATTGGAAACAATACACTGCTCCACCTTACGTATCACTCTTACACTGTAATTCTTAATCTTCTATCCATATCACTACACATGAAATGCATTCGCTCTTCTGAAAACAGAACTGTCATGAAGCAGCTGGCAAAGACAAAGTCACTCACTTCACATTAAGACACTGTGCAGACTAGTTATTACTTGTGTTTACAGTCATTTTTAACTGCTGTTTGGTCAAAATAGCAGAAGTCTTGACATTTTTTAAGTATCCATAATTAACCACTTGCCCACTTAGCTAAACATTTCCTATCTTAATGATTACAGACCAGGGGCACTGACCAACAGAAAAATAAAAACATATGAAGTGCTAATTCTTCGATATCTCACAGAATTCGTTTTTATCCCCATTTCATTTTGCTAATTGTGCCACCGAATTGGTTAAATATGCAGTAAACTTGACTCTCCATCTACGTCTTGAAGGTTCTTATACCAGGACTCTATGGATTTTACCTTAGTATTTTAAGGCAATCATAAGAGAGATTTTTCATAGCAAACTCCTTGTATAAACATGTGCCTGGCCATATTTCTCTGCATCTCTGACTTTGTGAGGAACAGATGTAAGGCAGTAAATCTGGGTGGACACCAGGTCAGAGTTCCCAGACCTGGACACAGAACACAGGGTCCCCACAGGGGTGTTTACTGCCTTTTCTACCTTTCTCCCTCTACATCAACAAACTTTCTTTGTAAAACTTCAGGCTGATCACAGATCAGTTGGCAATTTGGTATGTACTTATATCCTATAAATGGTGGAAATGATTTTACCTCTTGAACTGCAGCACAAAATGCTGTCAGTGTTAAAAGGATGTGTGTCTTTGTCTTGGCACTGCTATTACTGATACTCTGGGTTGCGAAGAAAATTTCTCTTTTCTACAAATGTAAAAAGTTTAACCTGTTCCAGTTGGTGCTGGTCCAATGTTAAAAACCTGTTATTGAAGGTACTTATACTTTGTTCATGATGATATGTTATGGCAGGGCATGTGTTCATTCAAAACTTAAACTGCAGTATGCTGTTCGAACATCAGGAAGAATCATAGGCTTGCAAACAAGCAACAGAATTAAAGACCACAGCCACTTGGTGGGAAATAGTTTTCAGTTATTACCATCACTGAAACATTTTTGGTTACACAGAGAAAGAGACATTTGAGACATAAACAGTGTCACACACGTGTGCACGTAAGGCAGCTAAAGGTCTCAAAAAGGGATAATTCTGTGCCAGACCAGGGGGTGGCAGAGTGCACTAATCCTTCTTCTTTTTCATCGGCAGACCAACCATGGGAAATTTTATCTGGACTCGAGGATGTCACTTCCGGTTTTGGGCCCCGATGATGACACTTCCGGTTATGGACCTGAGGACATCACTTCCGGTTCCTGCCCGGCTCACATCACTTCCCCTGCCCAGCTTTAACACTGCCATGTCTGCCTATTGCTGTTGTTCTTTTGTTAGACTGAAGTCTATTGAGACGTGTCATTTGGAATCAATCTTTCATTTTGGCAGCCTGATTCAAGTATATGGGTGGCTGCCCCCAAACCTCTTTCTGTGTCTGTTCAGTCATTTCACAACAGTTACTCTGAAATTGCAGTCATTGTGATAAATCATAAATTTTGATTCACCTCTATAAATCCATCCATCTGTCCATTACCCAATTCGCTATATCCTAACTACAGGGTCACGGGGTCTGCTGGAACCAATCCCAGCCAACACAGGGCACAAGGCAGGAAACAAACCCCGGGCAGGGCGCCAGCTCACTGCAGGGCGCACACACACACACACCAAGCACACACTAGGGACAATTTAGAATCACCAATGCACCTAACCTGCATGTCTTTGGACTGTGGGAGGAAAATGGAGCACCTGGAGGAAACCCACGCAGACATGGGGAGAGCATGCAAACTCCAGGTCTCCTAACTACGAGGCAGCAGCACTACCACTGCACAACTGTGCTGCCCCCGCTATAAATCGCTATCTCTAAATACATATTCTGCATGAAGTATGACTGCAATTCTTTACATTATCATTTTACACATTCATTAATTTCATTTTGTATACATCATATATGTTATATATTGTATAATGAACTGTTAATTGTATTTTACTGTTGTTTTACCTACTGTATGCCTGTAACTTCAAGACAAACTCCCAGCAATTTTTTTGCCTAGAGATAAAGTTCATTGTAGTTCAATTCAAAATAATCTCATACTCATATCTTTTACCAAAGACTCATTTAGATTACATTATTGGTGTACTGTAGATAAAGCCTTACATAAATCAAATAAAATTATAAAAAAGAGGAAAAAGACCATTACTGGATCACTGGAACCAAACCACTAACCACGACCTGAAAATCAAAAACAAGTAATGTTAATGACCACATCGACAGACCATTCTGGTATAATTTTCAAAAAGTAGATTTTACAGTATTCTTTCTTAACTGGGTATGATGGGCTTATCTTTGTCTCAGGTTTGTGTTTTTTATTTGAAGCCATCATTTTCAAGGGGCATACACCAGTAAGGTGAGATAATTTGGTAGTGTGCACTGGCATACTGTAGATGTGAGCAGCTTCTGCAAAACAGGACATCTGATTGTATTTTAAGGTGCATGTTTATTGTTTGTTCTTCTAGAAGAACAAAAGGGGGAGGGGCTGTCAGAGGTGATTTTTACTGTTAAATATGATTTTTTACTATTTAATTATATATTGATTATTATATCCTTTTTAATATTAGCTTTTGCCCTTAACATTCTTAGAAAGCATTTTAATTTAAGCCTCTTGATGTGTGACTGTCCTGCTGTCACTCCTGTACAAGGTTAAACATTGATAAGAAAACCAGTACAGTATAAGCAAGAGCAGCAAGCATTCTGACTTCAAGGGTCCATTTATCAGTAACTTGCAAGGACATGAGAAATACTCACAAATCACATACTCCAGTAATTAACTGCGTATTTAAGAAGTGTAATCAACTGCTGTAATTCAGTCATCTCCTTTCTGGTAGTGCAGTGACTCCACACATGTGTCAATAATAAAGGTATTCTTCCTATTCTGACCTGGCGTCATGAATTTGACTCGGACAATCTGTTTTTTAGATGTAAGCCAATGGGCTAAAGTACTGTGAGCAAGAATCTCTGAGCAACAACATTTATCTCTGCAGAAGTGACCTGAATGAGGATTTAGTCATGTCCAAATAAAGGTTTCGGGTTGGGAGAGTTAAATTGTGACTGATAAACAGGACTGTCCTGAGAAATTCAGATACCTGTCTACCCTATGTTTGAGGACTCACCCAAGAATTTTATATTATCTATTGTATTTTTCTGTTTCTTTCTAAGAATATATAAAAAATAACAAAGTGGTATACTTAATGTTTCATCCAACATTTTAAGTTCAAGTACACTCAAAGATATAGCTACTGACTACAAAAACAAACCAATTAAGCTCCCTTCATGTAGATTACATAAATAGTTTGTTATATCTTTAAAATAAAATTAGCACTCCATGCTGTAACTGTTGATAACTGGCATGTGTTCTGCGAACATCACAGAGGGAGGCTTGGCATCTGTTACTTAATGTAAGGATAGGTGGCTGCTGAAAAGATTTTTTTTTTTCATCTGAGAATTTCCTGGGGCATAACATTTTATTGTAGTTTGACAAAATTATATATTATACTTTTGTAAATTCATTCTTTCAGCTTAGAAAAAATAGTGCTTTTCCAGGTATTACATTTTATTAATGTTGTAGGCAGCAATTGGATGTTAATATAACCATTTAATAAAATTATAAAAAAAACAGTGAATAACAAAAGCAGCAAATTACAAACACAACATACAATGTGTGTCACAGGAAGGTTGTCAGTAGAAGATAAGGAAGGAGAAAAAAATCCATGATTTGACATAAATAGAAAAAGGGTTCCTTACACCTCCATACCCTGCACTTCATGGGCTCTATGCATCTTTCCTATCTGTTCTCTATAGTATTAAAGCTTAATTTTTTTATGACACATAGATATCACTTATTTATGAGTTTATTTTAATTTGTTTAACATGAAGGAAAATTAGGTATGTTTCAGTGTTTCCTATTTTTCTAACAGCTTTCCTGATGAACTGCTCCAAATATGCCCTACCAACCACAAATATCTGAGAATAGCATACACATTAGATGTGTTGATTGGTCTCAAATGTCCCTTTTAAAACCATCTTCAGAATATTATCTTATTTAAAGTTACAATAAGAATGGTGAAAAGACATGGTGTTTAGGCAGATAGAAAGAGGGAATATGGGGTTAGTTTTAAGGAAGAGGAAATACAAAGCTTTTCAAGAGAAAACCTTTTAGATAACAAATTCCATCCATCATGTTAAGGATGGCACAAAGTAACAGGAAAAAGGTAGATGAACTCCATCTAGATAAAAGCAGATGAGCTTGGAAGCTTACCAGCAATAGAATGAGTTGTGCATAGATCCATGAGCGTGGATTAGAACTAGAACTCCTGGAAAACCAGAGGTGGAGGAGTGTGTCAAGGCTATCAATAAGACATGAGCCATACTCCTCTGGAAAGTCTAAGTAATTGGAATACACATTACTGTCCCCCTATTTAAAAGACACTGTCCCTAATTTTCACTATATAACAAAGGCACATTAGCCAAAACACACACATAGTATCCTGCTTCTCTGGTAGATCCTCCTGACCTCATCACATCTGAGAGGCACACTGGAATGGTTCACAGTAGAGTGTGATGTGGCTGAGACGAAAATGAGGACTACCAAACCTGAAGCCACACTGCTGTTCTGGAACAGACTGTCTTGTTCCCTACAAATGATGGATGAGCAGCTGCCCCAAGTTGAGTAACCCAAGTGCTTCTGCGTCATAGTCACTCTTTAGCTGTGGGAGGAGCAGTTGACTTATATGTCAAGGAATCATCACAAAGTGCTATGCAATATGGCACAAGACTCTGAAACCTACATGCTGAGTTCATGTGACATTTATGGACTTTGCCAAGATAGAGAAATTGATGGAACTTCTTATACACCCTCTTTCCTATGATTAAGACAAGATCAAAGAGTTCCTAGAAGTTGTTTAACTCCTCTTTCCTACCATTATGAAAATGAACATAATGATGAACACCTGTATGCAAGATTTTGATGGGTGTGTAAAATGAAGTGACCATATTCACTTTTCACACTGAGGGTAACTGGCTGGTGTCTGTAGGACTGAAAGAGAAGGAAGGATTCATCTGAGTAAACTGCCATATTTCTAATCAGTGTGGGCCCCGGCCGGGACGCCCAGGAGGAGGAGAGGAGGGCTTGTGCCTCCTCCAGACCGCGAGAGGGCGTCCGTCCTGGTTATGTTGGGAGCCACGGGTACAGGGCTTGGAAGCCCAGCCCTGTAGGGACCCGTGGTCACCGCCAGGCGCGCCCCGATGCCGGTTTATCCCGTGTGGTCTTTGGCCGGGGATGGAGCCCGGCGGGGCGCTCGAGGACCAGAGGAGGGCGTGTGCCTCCTTCAGACCGAGAGGGGGCGTCCGTCTTGGTTAGATAGGTGGCCTCGGGTAGGGGGCTTGGAAGCCCAGCCTTGTAGGGACCCGTGGCCACCGCCAGGCGGCGCCCCAGTGCCTATTGATCCCAGGAGCCCGGCACTTCCGCCACACCAGGAAGTGCCGGAGGGAAGACGAAAGGGGAAACACAGACGGCTTCCGGGTGCGCAGCCAGCACTTCCGCCACACAGGGGTGTGGCCAACGTTAAGTGCCGGGAAACAGCTGGAGCCCATCCGGGTTCCCATAAAAGGGGCCGCCTCCCTCCAGTCAGTGGTGGAAGTCGGGAGGCAGAAGGACGGAGCTTGAGAGAGGACAGGAGGTGGCCAGGAAGAAAGGCACAAAGACTGTGGGCCCTGGACTTTGGGGGATTCAGCGCAGAGGCGCTGGGGTGTTGTGAGTGCACATGACTTTGAATATTTGTATATAGTGTAAATAAACAGTGTGTGGGTGCAAAATATGTTGTCCGTCTGTCTGTTCCGGGGCCAGCGTTCACATCAGTTAATGTTAAAAATACACAAAATTTGTTATTACCGTATATACTCGCAGATAAGTTCTGCGGATAAGTCGGGACTTGATTTTACCGTATAATTTCTGGTATTCTGTGGTGGGTTGGCACCCTGCCCGGGATTGGTTCCTGCCTTGCGCCCTGTGTTGGCTGGGATTGGCTCCAGCAGACCCCATGACCCTGTGTTCGGATTCAAATATTAGATTTGAATACCCAATGGAAATTTAAACTTGAAAGTACACCTAATGAGAAGGACCAAGGAGTCATAGCAGGCTTATCAATACTTACATCCAGAAGTGTAGAAGTGTAGAAGTTCTTCCACTACATAAATCCTGGTCAGCGTGAAAAGTAATGCTTGTGCATGCTTGTGCTGTCCTGCCCCAACTCCTCCCAGAATTACACCTCTTTGAATATGCAAATACAATATAAATAGCTCTTAAGCTCAGCGTTCTGTGAAAAGACAATGGGAAAAGCACAGGGAAAATATAAGAATTTCAGCGAATACCAAGTGGAAGCAAAGGAAAAACATACTATTTGTTGATTTAAACAGTGATATAATCAACAAAACGAAGCTGATTGAGTGACATAGCGTGTTGAAGAAACTCAAAAGCTCAAATTCACAAAGTTGCACAGTGGCAAAATAAAAAAGAAGTCACATATCAAAGTCACCGTGAAAAGGCGAGTTGTAGCCCACTTTCTGAGTGTCATATGAAAGCTTATTAGGGTAGAAACAAAAAAAAATAGACACACAGTGGGGAAAAAAGCACGTAATGTCAACTTTAATCTAGAAATTTCCACTTTAATCACGTAGTTTATTTTGTCATTAAAGTAGAACATCATAAACTTTATCTTAAAATCATTTAATTTACTAGTTTCTCAAATCCCATGTGTGTGAATCACTGCGTGCTTCCGTTCTTTCTCTTTCTCCGACAGGACACAGAATCCATTACATTCGTGATATTACAGCTCTCTCAATAATTAAAATACTGAGATGTATACGTGATATCATTTTCATGATGATTGGAATGAAAGCATGTTATTAAACATGGGAACACAATGGCACAGTGATTGTTCATGTCTCACACAAGATGCTGCTGCGCCATGCATGACCTTCGATGAAATAATTTATTGTAGCACTACTGTCTCTTTCAAACGTACTAAATTCCAATTCCTGTCCTTACTTTGCTTTCCCTAAATACCCAATCGCCACACAATCAGCTCTGTAATAGACGCTAAGCCATCTATAAGCTTACAACAATGATTCCTCAAAACTTTTAAGGAACATTGAAATACCTTCATAGTACGTGTTTAAATATTCTATTCTTCTATCCTTCCAGTGTCGCGCCAGCCTCAGTAAATATACAGCATGAGGCAGGAACAATACGTGAACTTGCAAGCGCTGCGGCACCGTGTCTTCACATGTTTAATTATTAACAATACAGATTATTTAAATGAAGTTAAAGTTTTATCTGTATAATATAATCAACATATTTTGCTGCATTTCATCTTAAAAATGATATTATCATCATATGTAAATACATGCTTTATAAAGTGGCGCAGGTTGTGCAATATTATAACTGTATTGCAAGTTTACAGTGGGGTGATTGTACTTATAAGTACAAACAGTTCTACAAGGAGCAATTGATTGAGTGCGTTTATAGTTTTTGGGATATAACTGTTTCTGAACCACAAGGTCCATGCAGGAAAGGCTTTGAAACGTTTTGCCGTGGCTGAGGCAGCGTGTGCTTGATGCTGTATACCGATAATTCTCTTTCTGATCAGCTGCTGCTGTGATTCCCCACTCAGATATAGTGATAACAATACTCAGAGTGGTGCAGTGAGAGTAATATGGAAAAAGATGATCTGCTGTGGCAACCCCTAACGGGAGCAGCTGAAAGAAGAACAAGAAGAAGAAGGTGCAGTGAGATTAACAACGCTAAAGCAGTTATGGTATTTGGAATACTATGGCTATTCCCTGGACTATTATATTGTTACAGGTTAATTACAATCAGATGCATTACACTAATAAACAATATGCGGTTAATTTCAGTGTACAGTGGAACCTCGAGATACGAGTTTAATTTGTTCCAGCACTGAGCTAGAACATCGTAATTAGAACAAACTTCCCCATTGAAAATAATGGAAATCCAGTTAATCCAACCCTCACCCCCAAAAATATCAACATAAAAATAATTTTTCCTAACAATTAACACTAATAAATAATATATACAAGTGGAACCTCGGTTTGCGAGTAACTTGGTTTACGAGTGTTTTACAAGACGAGCTAAATTTTTTAATTAATTTTGACTTGATAAAACGAGCAATGTCTTGCAATACGAGTAGTATGGATACACTTTGTCTGCTGAGCGTCATGTGATCATAACTGAGCTGATGGCTCTTCTCTCTGTGCGTCTCTCTCTCCTTATCTCTCTTGCTCTCTCCTTATCTCTCTTGCTCACGCACACATCTCTCTCTCTCTTTCCTTAGCTAGCACACGCGTCTCTCTCTCTCTCTCTCTTTACTTCTCTCGCTCGCCTCTCTCTCTCTCCTTATCTTGCTTGCTCGTGTGCCTCTCTCTCTCTCTCTCTCTCTCTCTCTCTCTCCTCTTGAGGGTAGAGAAAAGCCAAGCAAAATGACACCTTTTATTGGCTAACTAAAAAGATTACAATATGCAAGCTTTCGAGGCAACTCAGGCCCCTTCTTCAGGCAAGCTTGCATATTGTAATCTTTTTAGTTAGCCAATAAAAGGTGTCATTTTTCTTGGCTTTTCTCTACATTCATAATGGCTAACACGGTACAACACCCTAGTACTCCTCTTGAGGGCAATCGTCTCCTATTCTCCGTCTGCATGTACGCAATATTTTTGGATACGCTTATACGGCGAACTGCTACAGCAAAAACAATGAAATCGCAAGCACACAAATGGGTAGATCCTCACGCTACAGGAGAACAACGAACACTGAGTGAGCTGACGGGCTGGCAGTGTCAGCTTGGGTGAATCCCCGAATCGAGGCGGATCGGGAAACGCGTCACGCATAACCACAGCCTGGTTTGTGGTTCGATACACGAGCCAATGCTTGTATTTAGATACGAATTTTTCACTCATACTTTCCTCGTATCTTGAATTTCTTGTATACAGAGCTGTTTGTATCTCGAGGTTCCACTGTATTTATAAAGCTGCATCAGGAAAAGAAAGGATAACCACACAGGAACAGTAGCACTGCTTCGATGCTGGGTGCCGCTAGTCTGCAAAATCAAGCGGAGAACTTGCGTACGACAGGGTATGAGGTTCCGTGGAAATGTGCATGGTTTTACGCCAAGTGTAGATTTTATACATTGCGATTTGAACGTGGAAACGTTCTTACGCAACATTTCTTTGCATACGCACCATTTATACATGAGCCCCCAGGACTGAGAGGAAAGACTGAAGGAGCTGAACTTATACAAGTTAAGCAAATCGAGGATAAGATGAAGTGCAAGTTAAGTCATATCTCATTGAGCCTGTCAAAACACGACATACGAGAGAATCCGCAGCTCACCATACAGCCACTATAGATGCAGCCAGCTTGGTGGCAAGCTTTGTTGCAATGTGTCAGTTACCTAATATAATCCTGCAACAGCCTGTGAAAACTAGTACTATAAAAAGACAGTCTGCAGCTATTTCGTCTCGAAAAAGGTATAAAGCTGTTAATGTTTTGAAACAAATAGATTTATTACAAGATGAAAATTTTGATTATAATGCCAGTGAACGAGATAGTGACAAATCAATTGAATGATGTGGAACCTGTAGACTCCGATACTTAGGTGGAGAACTGGTGGATAGCATTTCTTCATCATAAGGCATCCAAGTTGTCATGACTGCCAGGACAGTACTACATGGACATTCTGCTGCCCACTGACTACAAACACCAACTACCAAATGTATTCTGTGTGCAATAAGTGTGGACAGCGCAAAGAAAAGTATTCTACGACTGCACTCTGGGTGGTGCGATGCTAATAGTACTCTCATTTAATGGGAGACCTTTAGTCATGTATCTGGTCAAAATAAAGTAATTAACAGTTTCTTTACATTTTGACAGATTAGCATGTTAATAGTAAAACCGTTGATTTCTAATACATTTCTTTACATTTTTTACAAGTTTTAATAGAGTTCACTATTTATCATACATGCATAGACCTATACTGCAACATCCTGGTAATAAATAGTCCAGCAGTCAATATGTTAAGAGGTAATATGATTGGAGTCATGTAAAATTATACTTAAAAATTCATTCCTTATCAAGAATACAAGGAATCAGATGAAAACTTGTTAAGGGTAAACTTCACACAAATGTTAGAATGTCTTCTTCACAAAGAGAACATTAGACAAATAAGTTACAAACAAGTGTGGGTCAGAATGGAATTTTAGGGACATTCAACATTTGAATAACGTTATGTTTTTAAGAGAAATAAGGTGTTAGGATTAGCGATTTTGTTGAGATGAACAGCCTCAGCCACTCAAAATATTCCTTGTGTTTTTTGTTTTCAATTAGTAGTACGCATTGACCAATTGACTTTCCCATTAGGAAATAGCAGAATTCATCTTGACCTTGCCCCTTTCAAAAATGCAATAGTGTGGAATCGGGACTGAAATTATTATTTCTATTTATTTATTTATTTTAAAATTTTCTTAATTTTATTGCAATCATTCTATTCAAATCAATCAATTTTTTTTAAAAAAGTAGAATTGAAAACAAGTCGACCTCCACCCCTGAGAGAGAGATCAAGGCCAACGGAGTAAAAAATATAAGGCTTGTAAACACACCTAAATTGATAAGTTTGATAAGCCAATAGAGATGAAAGGAGAAGAAAAAGAAATACAGAAATAATTGCTTCCTCTGTGCTTTAAGAGCTTATTTTAAAATATTACTAATTAGATCCTGCCATGTTTTGAAAAAAATTGGTACAGATCCTCTGAGTATTTGATTTTTTCCAATTTCAAACCAGAATAAGTCTGCGTGCCAAAAGTATAGTGAATGCAATCACAGTTTGTTTGTCCTCCTTGACTTTAAACCCATTTGGAAGAACCCCAGACACAGCTGTTAATGTGTTAGGAGGGATTGTGAGATCAAGGCTATTTGAAAGGTAATTAAAAATTTTGGTCCAGAATGATGTTAATTTGGTGCAGGCCCAGAACATGTGGCCCAGTGAGGCTGGGACTTGATTGCAGTGTTCGCAGGTT
The DNA here is from genome assembly GCF_016835505.1 of Polypterus senegalus. NCBI lineage: Eukaryota > Metazoa > Chordata > Cladistia > Polypteriformes > Polypteridae > Polypterus > Polypterus senegalus. The sequence continues at coordinate 134,742,108 of NC_053162.1, forward strand.
GGATCTTGCCCTGGAAACATTTTGGAGAGTTTTAGATGAGACAGATGTGCTCGATATATAATTTTGAGTTGAATAATTGTATGCTTTGCGCTTATGGAGCTTGAGTGAATTCTCTGCATTGCTACTTTCCACTCCTTTTCTGAAATATTAATTGAGAGATCTTTTTCCCAGTGTCCTCTTGGATCTTTGAAAGGGAGGGACTGTAAAATGATTTTATATATTGCAGAGATGGTGTCTGAGTCCTTGAAATTGAGCAATATTTTTTCCAGCATGGATGAGGGTGCAAGATGAGGAAAATCGTGAATGTTCTCTTTAACAAAGTTCCTAATTTGAAGATAGTGAAAGAAATGTGTAGCTGGAATGTTACATTTGGAATGTAATTGTTCATAGGATGCAAAGATGTTGTCTATATAAAGATCTCTAAGCAAGTTAATCCCAAATTTTTTCCAGATATTAAAAACTGCATATGTTTGTGAAGGTTGAAAGAGGTGGTTCTCTTGCAGAGGTGCCACAGATAAAAGCTTCTCCATCTTAAAATGCTTTCTACATTGGTTCCATATTCTAAGTGAGTGAAGCACAATTGGGTTATTAGTATATTGCGGATAACTTGTATTTATTGGGGCACAGAGCAGGAATATAAAGAAGTACTGCAGGATTTTACTTCTATTGCGGACCAAGCCTGTGTATGTTCTTCTATTTGTGTCCAGGTTTTTATAGCTTGTATGTTTGCTGCCCAGTAATAAAACTGGAAGTTAGGTAGAGCCATGCCATCTTCTGTCTTTATCTTTGTAGGGTCGCTCTTTTGGAAACATGGATGTTTTGAGTTCCAAATAAATGAGGTTATTGTTGAATCTAATTGCTTAAAAAATGATTTATTGATGTATATTGGGATGTTTTGAAATAAAAAAGGAGCTTAGGAAGAATATTCATCTTAACAGTGTTAATTCTTCCAGCTAGAGTGAGATGAAGGGTTGACCATCTATGCAAGTCTTGCTTAATTTTTTCCATGCAGACGCGAAATTTTGTTGATAAAGAGCTTTATGTTTACTTGTGATGTGTACCCCTAGGTATTTAAACTGTTTTGCAATTATAAAAGGTAGGGTATCTAATCTAATAATATATGCTTGAGAAAGAGTACACTTTTATACAGATTAATTCTGAGACCAGAGATCTTTTGAAATTCTGTGAGTGCTGTTAAGACTGTAGGCAGAGAATTTTGCGGGTCTAAAATATACAGTACCATATCATCTGCATATAGAGAAATTTTCTGTTCCAGTCCTTATCTGCTAATCCCCTTTATCTGATCATTATTTCGACAGTGTATTGCCAGTGGTTCAATGGTGATTGCAAACAGCAGCAGTGACAATGGGCATCCTTGTCTGGTACCACGTTCTAGTTTAAAGTAGTCTGAACAAATGTTGTTGATATAAACTGAAGCTTGTGGATTGGTATACAGTAATTTGATCCATGCACAAATGTTCGGGCCAAACCCAAATTTCCCAATGTAGTAAAAAGGTATTTCCATTCAATCATGTCAAATGCTTTTTCTGCATCCAATGATAATAATATTTCTGGGGTGTTTGATTTAGTTGGTGAGTATATTACATTAAACAGGCTTTGAAGATTTGAAGATAAGTTTTGGCCCTTGATAAATCCAGTTTGATTTTGTGATATTACCGAAGGGAGCACTTTCTCCATCCTTCTAGCTATGATTTTGAGAGTATTTTAACATCATTATTCAAAGTGAAATTGGTCTGTATAATGCACATTGTAATAAGTCCTTATTTTGTTTTGGAAAAATGATTAATGCTTGGCGAAAAGTTTGAGGAAGAGTTTGATTGTCTCTGGCTTCTGTAAATGTTGCTAATAGGAGGGGAGCTAGCTGAGTGGAGAATTTCTTATAGAATTCTCCAAGGTAGCCAACAGGGCCTGCTGCTTTCCCGCCTTGAAGTTAATTTATAGCATCTAGTAATTCTAATAGCACCAGAGGTTTATCGAGTTCCTCCACAATAAAAGTGTATATTTGTGGTATCTAATGTATCCACAAATGCATTAGATTATGTATTGTCTTCTTTAAACTCAGTAGAATATAAGGTAGTAGTCTCTGAATGTGTGCATTATATTTTTGTGGTCGATGATTTTGTCTCCATTCGTATTGGTGATTACTGGGATTGCGTTGCGGACTTCTTGCTTGTGAATTTGTTGAGCTAAAAGCTTATTAGCTTTCTCTCCATGTTCATAGTAATGATGTCTGGATTTATAAATTAGCTGTTCAGTTTCTTTAGTTGTCAAGAGGTTTAGTTCTGAATGTACAGCCTGCCTTTTCCTATGTAGAGCCTCGCTTGGAAGCCTGGCATGTTCTTCATCTATTCTAGTAATTTTGCTTTTTAGCTCTGCTACTTTCTTGGTTTCTTATTTATTTCTGTGGGGAAAGATATGAGATAATCTGTCCTCTTAAGAAGGCCTTAAGAGTTTCCCAGAGTATTCCTGCAGAAATCTCTGAGGATGAATTTGTCTCTAGGAAGAAACTGATTTGTTTGGATATAAATTCTATACAATTCTCGTCTGCTAATAGAAGTGGGTTGAGACGCCATCTGTGAGGTGAGTGTGTGGGGCATAGTAACTTTAGCTCCAAGATCAGAGGCGCATGGTCAGAAATAATAATAGCATCGTATTTGCAAGAAATTATTATCTATAAAGAAATAATCAATTCTTGAGTAGCAATGATGTACTGGTGAGTAGAAAGAATATGTTCTTGTGTTTGGGTTTAAAAACCTCCAGGGGTCTGATAAGTTGAGATCAGTTATAAACTTTGTAATTATCTTTGCAGTGTTAGATGTCGTCCCCCCTGTGGTAGAAGTCCTATCTAAGAGTGGATTTAAAACACAATTAAAGTCCCCAGCCATTATAATTTTATGAGTGTTCAAATTGGGAATGGATGCAAATAAATTTTGTATAAATTCCTTATCATCGACATTAGGTGCATAAGCATTTATCAAAATCATTTTACAGTTAGATAAGTCTCCCATGACCATCACATATCTCCCTTCAGGATCCAATACTACATCTGATGCTACAAATGAGACTGTTCTATGTATGAGAATTCCCACACCTCTAATTTTCTTTGTAAAGCTAGAATGGAACATTTGGCCAGTCCAGTCCTACTAGTCCTCAGAACAGAAATGAAACATTATATATTTAGTTTAGAGCTGGAAATGACTAGCAATGCATTTACTGTACGTTTCTATTGCAGTTGTATTTTATTGCTTGAGTCAGATAAGCTGGTAACTTGCTAATTAAATAGATGACTTTATAAATGAAAGTTCATGTACACTTGGTACTGTAGGTGACAGTTTGAGAGTCCTACTTTGTTATTTCCATGGAGATTCAGGCTTGCATCTTAATCTGATGGCAATAACTCTCCCTGCATTCCCACAAAGCTAAAAATAATTAGACCGTCTTCTATTTCCTGTTTTCTCATTTTGACAGAAACAACTTTAGTGTTTCTGTAGCTTTCTTCACTATTAACATACTGTTAGTTAATGCTGCGCTTTCTTGTGCATGCTCCCAACCTCACATAATCACTTATAAAGTTAAACCATTGTTACTCCTCAATTTCCACGTATTGCTAAATAAGAAGTGAGGTTAATAGAGACCAATGGCTGTGCTGGTGTATAGGTCTTGCCCCCGGTAGCAGCAAAGCATCTAAGGTAGTATACTGAAGTAAGCTGAGAAAGATACATCTAATTTCCAGCCAAGATGAAGACTGTCTAGGCTGTATTTCCTGCTCTTTATTACATTTGTAATCCTATTTAATCTTATGAGTGAACCACAACCATAGATGGTGCAGATTTTTTATATTAGTTGCATTAACAGAACGTTGAAGACAGATTACTTACAAATGCCTGGGACTGGTTTCAAATTGCCAGTGAGAAGACATTTGCAAATTTTAAGTGAAAAGTGTTAAACTTCCCTTAAAATTATATAATATTAAAATAAATTAATGGCTGTCATTGATTTCTATTAGTGGGTTTTCTCTTTCTGCTAAGAGCCCACATCTCTTTTCTGCACCATTTCTCTTGTAGGAGAGAGGAGGTAGCAGCAAATGCTAAGCTAATTCATTTTCTAGAGTCCCCCAGTTTATTTCCAAATCATTTAATTAATACCATCATTTTTTAGGATGAAAAAAGATACTTTAGTCAGCATGATCCACTTGTGAAACCCACATTTTTAATTACAGGTCCACAAGAAGCAAGTAACACAAGACAGGAAGCAACATTGGATAAAATAAAAAGGAATATAATAAAAAGGAAGGGAATAACATAATGGAGTCATTAACTAAATCACTATTGTTTGTAATCAATTTTTTCTTTGAACCATGTGAGGTTATGTTTTTTTTTTTAATGTGAATAAAAGACAAATAGTCAAATGAAGATCTACATCCTTAGAGGATGCCTCTTTTAAAGTGAAAGAACGTCCCAAGGAAACAAAATTGAACTTTTTAGCAAATGGCAGTGATCACCAGCTCAGTAAATTAAGGTTGGTTTTGGATCACACTGCTCCATCCTTCCTAGAAGCTGGTCTAAGAATGAATGCCAACTTTCAGTGTGCCAGCATCCTAAATATCATTGGTGCCCAAAGGGATGGGGCTTGAGGCTTCATGGTGGAAGTGATGTCATGCGTCTTCTGGGAATGCCTCCATTCTACAAATGGAAACAGATGACAAGTTAATGATTGTGTAACATCTTTTTTTGTCCCCTTGTGTTTCTTTTAACTGGAACACATGTATCTGCCAAGATGGATTAGACGCAGAACACAAGAGAAATTAATGAAGAAAGAAACAAAGCCAAGAAGGTACAAAAGTCGAAAACCAGGAAAATTAGTCCTGTTATTTGTTTAAACCAGACCACAAACCAAAATTGTAGTTGGAAAATACTGTCATTAATTCATAGCCTTAATTCAAAACTCGAAGCATTTAGATAATTGGTTAATAAAGTTCGATATTTGAATGTTGATTTCCTCCATTCGCAGGTTTATACACCCAAAACAACTCTCAAGGACATGCTCCAGGCAAGTGTACAAATGGGAACACCAAATAATGATGAGCAATTTTCAAAATAAATGTAAATAATTTTCAGAAAAAAACAGCAATACGTTATAGCAAAATGAAAGACAAATTATAAATGTATATATTCAATAATGCAGGAAATTACCGATAATAATGTTGTGAAAAATATGCAGTCATAAAAGAGTCCAACACCAAAGAAGCAGGCTCTGGACACACTCATCCAGTTTCGCAGGATGGTAGCCATAAAAAGACTTAAGTAGTGTAGAAGCATGAATATCAGCAAATGTTATCCAAGCATGGCCTTCAGAACCATAACCGCACCAAGAAAAGAAATATTCAACAGTGTCACCTTTCAATGAGAATCCAATATTCTCATTTTATTTTCACTCTCCTGATCTACTTGAATAGAATGGGGGGTTTTCCCTGGGCAAAGTTAAAAAATAAAATTCTCTATTGCACTGGAATCATTCAGTTCTTGAGTCTTGTCATTCTTTATTTTTACTGATTCAATAAATTAGTTTTTGAAGGGTTCTTGGTTAATTTTACTATCCACTCTGCAGTTAATCTGTTGCATTCTCCCCTGTTTTGCTGCCAGCTTAGGACAGGTACAAGAAAAATGTGCAGCAAGTCTAAAATAAAGCCATCACTTAGCTGTTAATTCCGCTCCATAGAGCTTGCTTTCCTTTGCTCAGAATTATTCTTGTGTTTTTAACCTCTTCCCCCCTTAACACTGCATTAGCCTCTGCTAAACCTATAACATTCTCAGTATTAATTGAAACTGCAGATTTTATTTCATCTAAGTGCTCTGCCAGCTGTTCATAACCCAAAGCGTTTTTTTTTTTTTCTTCATTACACGTTTCCATCTCAGGAATGGCAATTTAATAGTCCTACTCATTGGACTGCCAAGATAAATTTGAGGCAGAGTATGGGGCAATTAATGATGGATCAGAAGAAAGAAATGTATTCAAGAACGTGCTAAACTTGAAACCCAGAGAAATCGATCATATGTTTTGTCTAAACCAGAATGCAAACCAAAATTGTAGTCAGTAAACACTGTTGTTAAATTATACCCTTAAATGAAAAATTGAAATACTTAATTAGTAAAAGTCAATATTTAGACAATGATTGTCTCTTGATGCTGGTTTATAAATCATTGTCCTAATGCCACAGCCCAACTTGACTCTCAAGGAAACACCTCCAACAAACGTGTAACACACCATAGCAATCAGAAAACAAAACAAAACAATGGGTTAAAAAATGTAACTAAGATTTTCATCAAACCCTCTTCATTCTGTCTGATAATGTGTAAGAACTTTTCTCTGTCTTCATAGAAGGCAGTTACAGAGTCCACATGAGCATGCAGAACAATGCTTTATTTGCAGCACTGGCTCAAATAACTGAGAGTTTAGATTTTTGAAATTCGGATAATCAGTTTTCTACTCTATTTTAAGAAATCCTCCCAAGGTGCTTTAAAGAGTTAATTGCAGTGATATGCAACAATTATAGGTTTGTGTAATGAATGTAATTTATTATCATTATGTTTTTGTAAAGGTTTGTATTCCATTTTTGATTACTTTGATTAATTATTATATTTTACCAAGTAGCAGTTTTAATTATTGTTTGTATGGTAGTGACAATGTTGCTAGCTGTTGCTAGGCTGATTGTTTTTATGTGAATTAGCATGGTTGTCGTTCATGTTATTGTCTTTATGTGACTATAAAAGATGGCAGTGCACATTTTTATTTATCCCAGTTTTGGGTCGAAGAAGAACTAACACTTTGCAATCAAGATCTTGTTAATGAATCTCAAGATTTAGCTAATTTGGTAACAGCCTTTTCCTGCTTTGCTCTTTTATGACTCCTGTTTTGCTGCTGAACTAATTTAATTTGCGCATGGCAGACACTTATGTGTGATGCTGACTGCACAAGCCACGGCAGCTTCTTGTGCAAACCAGTGTCACACAGGCTCACTCTGCTGTTTGAGGAAAGTTAACCAAAGTGTACTAAATATTTGTTTTAAACCAAAAACATTATGGAAGTCCATTATAATGATTGATCTTTCCTGTGACACTGTGTCTTACAATGACCTGTTATCCACCATTGTCTGTTGTACCAAGCTGAAGATTTTAACTCTCTATTGAGTCCTTCTTTCAAAATATTTATGTTTAAAAATATGAACTATAATTAGCAATTATAGAAATAGAAATTATTCCTTACGGTCATTACCTTTTTGGCACTATCACAGAAACTTACAGATACGGTACTCCAGATTACTGCTTCGTTCTTCTTTATGTAGCGTGCGGTGCTTTAATGCCATAATGTAGAGCTACTGCAGCATAACTTTTTAGTTTCCAGAGCAAATCCAGTAGTTTAACCTTCTCCTGGAGTGTCTTAAACTTCTTCTGGCATTTAGGCTCATTGCCAGAAGCCTTAGAAGTTGAAGGGTGTTTAAGAAGAAGAAGAAGAACAAAACGGAAAACACGAGAACACTCAGCTGGAGATGCATCACAGGGCAGCAGTCAACCAGCAGCAAGGAGAAATGAATAACGCACTTGGATTAGCTACTTTCACCATCCCAAGCCGCGTTTTCCTCTACAGTTGCTTTCTGTTCAATGTACAGTACAGTATTGCCACGAAAAAAGACATAAAAAATTGTGGAGGATATTTGCGGTTTCTGCTAACAATTATCAGTTAGGTTCGAAGGAAAAATCTGCAAAAAACTGAGGCTGTGAACTCTGAAACGCGATTTTGGGGGGTCTACTGTAGTACATGAAAAAGTACATGTTAAAAATATATTTAATAACCAAAAATTATGATGTGACCTTTTGATTAAGTAAATAAAGTCCTCAAACTTACCTGAATGTTATGCCATGCATACAATTTCTAACTTTTTTGGTGACTCTGCTCAGTGACAGACTGTTAACCCACCCACCCAGGAATTCTGTTTTTGTGGTTTGTTTTTCATTTTTATTGATTTTGGAAAAGTTTCACAGAATTTGCTTGTTACCACATTCACTCATTTGTGACATTAGTTTTGTAACAAAAGGTTCCCCCAGGAGTTTCTAGAACATCAAAGCTTAATGGATAAATCTTGTTTAGCTGAATTAAAAGATTAATTAATTAATTCTTTGTATTTATATTATGCTTTTCTCACTATTATTTAGTCCTTCTGGTTTTCAGATTCCTTGCTATTGTTGTTGACTCTGAGTTTTCTGATTGCATTTGGCTTTGTTGTGGCAAGATATATATTGTGGTAAGATATATGTGTCACTCTAATAATTGCAGCAGCTCACTGCTCAAATAGCCTGAGCCTCAGAATTCCACTACCTCATCCAGTGGTGTTGACACTCAGACAGTGGGCTGCAACTCACCCTTTCATGTCGACCTTTGACATCTGATGACTTGTTTTTTATTTTGGGTACTGTGCAACTTTCTGAACTTGAAATTTTGAGTGCCTCTGCCACACTGCCACGAAATAGTACGTTTTTTCTTGACTCCACTTCACTTGCAGGACCTCCATTTTGCACTGACTGAATTTTTTTTTTTACACGTGCTTTTGCCATTATCTTTTAACAGAACATTGAACTGAAGGGGCTATTTCGATTGATTTGCATATTCAAGTAGGTGAAATTCTGGGAGGAATCGGGGTGGGGCTGTAGGCACGTGCATGTGCATTAAAATTCATGTTGATTGGGATTTATAAAAGGGAAGTGCTTAGAACTTTGAATACGCATGTCTTTATATATGTGAACTTTTTTGTGCGTATGCACATTTCTAGATTTGTCCATAAGCCATGTTTTAGTGTTAATTCTACACAAGGCATTTTATATGTGGCTCCTGGTCTTTTGTTTACTTGTACAAATTCTCAAATGCATTTTGTGTCTCTCAACATTTAGCAATTGAAGTTTTGTATCATGAATATGTATAAAAAGAATGAAATCTTTATCTACATATATAACATATGATAAAAGTCAAAGGAAAACTGAGAAAGTTAAAGAAAGCAGCTGATCATAACAAACATGAATTTTTCCAGAGATAAATATAAATTATGTAAACAGCTAAAGACTGAATGGTGGCAAAGATGGAACATACTGTTGTGTGGACCCAAGTAAGTATTTGAATGAGCATCAGATGTAAATTAATGGAAGAAATTGTAAAAGTACTGCAGTAGGGGAAGCGTTTGAAGGGATGAAACTTTTTTTAATTCATGGACTTGAATTTTATGAGGGAGCAACTAAGGCATTAATAGCAGTAGAAACCATCTTGACATTCAACATTTAGTACAAAATGAGGTTTACAATTAGACTGGCAGGGGCATGAATTAAACAGATTGTAAATGGATACATAATTTAAGTAAAATTGGAAAACCAACAAAATATGGTACACATTTTATGAACTGAGAAATGTCAAAGGTCTTTACCTGCATTTTATATTATAGTACAGTGGTTTTAAGCTGAATCCCCCTAACATATTGTAAAAGTATTAAAAAAAATTAAATTTTTTTACAAAAATGTACTCAATGCTGTGAATTGGAGCATGATTTTAGATTCTTGATTACTACTAATAGTAGTCACACTGTCACACAGCAGATCTTTTAATCAAAGTAAATGCTTAACTATGGCAGACTATTTGAATATGTGTGATCAAATGTTGTGTGATATCTTTAGGCCAGGGGTTCTCAACCTATTTTCTTGGCATCCCTCTTCCAGGAAATGAGCATTTTGGAATACCACAATGTGTTTGGTCTTACATTGTAAAGTACTGAACTCTTATTAGGCACAAAAGACTAAAGGTGATGTTTCTTCAATCTTCCATTCTTAATATTCCATTTTGGGACTTTAGCAAGTGAGTATTTTTTTTGTGGGAAGTGTGTCTTTTACTTTTTTAATGTATAATTAATTTTTAATGTATGAATAGTAATGTGGTTTTGATATAAATCAAACAATTCACAAGTTACAGGTCAGAAAAACTAAAAAATAACTCAAAGTTGATGTGAAGCTGAGTCTGTTTTTTGGATGCACAGCTCTGCTTTGGGGTTCTCCCTACTCCAAGATTTATTTTTTAAGGTAGGGTAAAGGTTGCTGAACATTGACAACTCTGTCTGAAACAAAAACTTTCTGCAGTTGATTAATATTAGTAAACAATAAAATGACATGTTAAATATATTTATTTCATTTCAAATAACTTAACAATTGTCTTCATCCCTCATCATATATTCTTCTGCATTAGTCTGGCAATTTCTACAACTGTTATAAAAATGATAGTACACTAAAAACTGTTGCCAAAACTAAAAATACTGTAATGTTGGTGGAATGGACCCGAGAGAGTGCGGACTTTTTGCTGGGGGGTGGAAGGGGTGAGAAAGAGAGCTGAAATATATTATGATGCTCTAATTTTGGAAAAACTCCTTGATATTAATGCATGTTTTCAGGGACGTCTCGATTCTGGCAGGAATTTGCTGAAAGACGATGGAAGCGAAAGTTATGTTATGTTGGACCGCAAATAAGCAGAGGGAGACTTTGAATTGGCGTGGGCAGTGGACACAGAAGGTTGGGTGGGTAAGATGGAAGTGAAGTTTTGCATTAGAAACACTATGACATGGAGTAGAATGATAAAATTGAGGTGAAGCTGAGCATGGAGACACAGGTTCAGCTGCTGTGTATGTTTGCATGTTTCCTTGTGTATCACATGAGAATTTTTTTTTAAATGTTTTCTTGTCTTGTCTTTCATTCTGCCTCTGGACTGTGTATTGGAGGCTTTATCTTTTAGGCAATTCCTTGTGTGCCTGTTTTTGTTCTGCTGAGACTTTTTCTGTATTTTGCTATTTTTGCTATTAAATCCATTAAATTATAAAGATACTTTATTTTCTCATTAAATACTAGCCAAGGGTTTATGGTAATCCTTTTCCTTGTTGAACTTGCATAATAGACTTTGAGATTTTTTTGAATACTTTTATTTTTTAGCTTGCCATTTTTTGGGACTGGGTCAGGAATTTGGGTGCACAGACCAGGGACCTCATGTATAACGCAGTGCGTAGAATTCACACAAAAACATGGCATACGGACAAATACAAAAACGTTTTTACGCAGAAAAAAATCCAGATGCATAAATCTGTGCATAAGACAACTTCCACGTTCTTCCGCTACATAAATCCCAGTCAGCGTGAAATGTAACGCACATGCACACACCTGCCGCCCCAACCCGACTCCTCACAGAATTACATCTCTTTGAATATGCAAATCAATATAAACAGCCTCTTATGTTCACCGTTCTGTGAAAAGACAATGGCAAAAGCACTGGAAAAAAGCGAATACCAAGTGTAGGTTTAAGCAGTGGTATAAACAGCAAAAGAAAGTTGATTGAGGACATAGAGTGGCGTGAAGTTGCATGGTGCTCAAAATAAAAAAGAAGAGGGCAGATATCAAAGTTGCTGTGAAAAGGCGAGTCATAGCACACTGTCTGAGTGTCATATAGAAGCATATTGAGGTACAGAGAAAACAAAAAAAAACAGGGACACAGTGGAAAAAAAAGGTTGAAATTTCCACTTTAATCACGTAGTTTATTTTGTCTTAAAAGTAGAATGTCATAAATTTAATCTTAAAATCGTTTAAATTAATAGTTTCTCAAATCCCATCGTAACTAAAGTAGCACGTTAAATGCTTTGTATTCTATTTTATTCTTCTATGTAGTCTATGTGGGTGAATCAGTACGTGCTTCTTACGTCGACAGGACACAGAATACATTACATTAATGATAATACAACTCTCTGAACAATTTAAATACTAAGATGTATACTTGATATCATTTTCATTATGATAGGAATTAAAGCATGTATAAAACATGGGGGCAAGGTGGAGCAGTGATAGCTGGCTCTGTCCAGAGATTGTTCCTGCCTTCCACAAGATACTTGCTGTGCCATGCGCGATCCTCGATAAAATACTTTAATGCAGCGGTAGTGTCTCTTTCAAATATACTAATCACCAATTCCTCTCCTTTCTTTTCTTTCTCAGAGTAATCAATTGCCAAACAATCGGCTCTGTGAGAAATGTCAAGCCCATCTGTAAGCTTAGAATGCAGATTCTTCAAAACCTTTAAGTAACATTGAAATATCGTCATAGTACATGTTTAATTATTCCATCCATCTATCCATCCAGGGTTGCACCACTCCCAGCAAGCATGCTGCATGAGGCAGGAACAATCCCTGAACAGGACGCCAGTTCATTGCTACCTCTGTCCACTGTGTCCACACATTCAATCATTAACAGTATACATTATTTAAATGGAGTTAAAAATATATCTGTATAATGTAATATATATATATATATATATATATATATATATATATATATATATATATATATATATATATATATATATATATATATACCTTACTGCATTTCATCTTGAAAATGATATCAAGAGCTCCAAGAAGATAGCACCTGGAAATCTAAATCGACTTAGAAGCCAGTCATCATCATCTGTAAATACACTCTCTCTTCTATTGAATTGAATTGAATTCCTTTATTGTTATTGTATGGTGCAATGAGATGCAATATGCAAATCCCCCATAAACTTATTTTCTTATAAAATGGTGAAATAACAATAATAATAATAATAATAATATGATAAAAAAACAATGCAAAATATACAATATGAAAGCATAAGTGGCTCAGGTTGTGCAATATTACAACTGCAATGCAAGTTTACAGTGAGGTAATTGTACTTTTAAGTACAAACAGTTTATATAGCTCTTGGGATTTGTGGTATATGGCCAACCAATACCCCCAGGCCGCCAGATGGAGCCCTCCCTGCAGTATGGAGGTGCCCCGAAGACCAGCAAGGAATCATGGACGATGAAGTTTTTATACACGACCCTGCTGGATACCACAGGGGCCACAAGAGGGAGCTGCAGGGAGGACCAAAGAATTATTTGTGCCCTATAACCTGGAAGTGCATCATAAGAAGAGCGACAACAGAAGTGATGTGCTTCCGGGATGAAGAAAAGGACTTGTACCTGACCTGGAAGTGATAAAGAATCACATGGACTGGGGATTGGGAACACTTGGTGCATAAAAAGACTGTGGGAGCTCCCAGAGAGCAAGCTGAGCTGGGTGGTAGGATGGCAACGCGTCTGGGAGTGGTGGAGAGTTTATTGTTATTGTATTTGGTTATTTAAATGAGTATTGTGGAGGAGAGCGTGCTTTGTGCACTGTGCTGTGAAAATAAAGTCAACTTTTGGATTTTTACTTGGTGTCTGGAGTCTTCGACAGGGGTTCAAGGGAGCGATAGCGCCCCCTATCTGTTACCGATTAAACTGTTTCTGAACCACGAGGTCCCTACAGGAAAGGCTCTGAAGCATTTGCCAAATGGGAATATTTCAAATAGACTGCATGCATGACTGAGGCAGAGTGTGCTAGATGCTGTATCCCGATAATTCTCTCCGATCTTGGCACATTCTGCCATAGAGCTTTCCGATCAGCTGCTGTATATATATATATATATATATATATATATATATATATATATATATATATATATATATATATATATATATGATTCCACATTCTGATACAGTGGGTTAAAATACTCTGAGTGGTGCACTGACAGTAACAACACTAAAGCAGCTTTGGTATTTGGAATAGTTTGGCCATTCCGTGCACCATTATATGGTTACAGGTTGATTACGATCAGATGCCTTAAACTAAAAAACAATATGTGGTTATTTTCAATGTATTTGATAAAGAAGTATCAGGGATGTGAATCTAAAAAATAAAGGTAAACTACATTGGAACAGTAGCACTGCTTTGACTCTGGGTGCCGCCAGTTTGCAAAACCGAGCCAAAAACTTTCATACGCAGTGGTTTGAATGGGCATGAGAAAATGCGTGGCTATACACAACATGATGTGAGCGTGGAAACGGGTGTACACAACATTTTTGTGCGTACACACCATTTATATGTGAGGCTCCAGGTAAGTTTTTGGCCTGCTCCCTAGCTGGATATTGTGTTTGCCCTTTAAATTCTAGCTAGGGGTTTATGGTAGTCCTTCTCCTTGTGGAGCTTTCATTATAGAATTTGAGCTTTTTTTATATATACTTTTTTTTTCAGCCTGCCACTTTTTGGGACTGGAGCAGGAGTCTGGCTGAACTGTGGTAGGCCTCTGCTGGGCAGACCAGGCAAGTTTTTGAAGCCAACACAATGTTGCCTTTGTGGGTTCCAATTAAAAACAAAAATAAAATAGATCATTGTATTAAATATCAGATTGGGTAGCAGATTTATTGTTTTCACACTTTACCATTTTTCATGGATTTAATCTAATATAGTTTGTTAATAATGCAAACATACCTTGAAGTCATTGACATTATTTAGAGTGAGGCAAGATGGCAAAATAGCACTATGCTTTCGTAATATACGCCTATCTAGTAGCGGATAGGGGCATCATTTTGTCCTCTGAACAGTCTAAACTCTTTTAAGGCGTGAATTCAGCAATGTATTAGAAATCTTCCTTGGGAGTGTTTTTTTATTTTATCTAACTGGCATCATTCAGTTCCGGCAGATTTTTCAGTCTCACATTCTTGCCGTGAACCTTCTGTCCTACCTCATCCTAAATTTACAGGATTGGACTGAGATCTAGGGCCATGCAGGTCATCCACTGGTACCTCTTTGAAATGGATCTTTAAAACAACAACCAGAAATCTAAACACCCAGGAGGGTGAAGGAACTGACTCTAACGGATAAAGGGTTGCAATTGAAAATGTGCTGTATTGGCAACAGTCACTGTCTTAACACAGCCTTTCTCCATGTCTTAATATTAAATAGAATTTTTTAGCATCTGAGGGCTCATATATTGCATCACATCTGTCCTTTTCTTCAAACTCTTTAGAGATTTGAAACCGCTTTCTCCTTGTATCCACAGAAGCTCTTTTAAAGGTCTGCTTGAATGCCACAGTGCCTCTAGAGTGTACACAGAGACGGAGGCAACAGAAGGGTGTCCTCCTTGTTAAAAAATATCAGCTTGTCACAATACTTTAAGGTGCACACAGGCTTTTAATATGAGGTGACTTAGTAAAAAATACCTGTTTTAGAAGCCAACATGGGAGACGACTTCAATATTTTAAGGATTCTCATTCAGCCAAGGTTGCACAATACTGTAACACTCAACAATGTGATTGCCACACAGCTGCAGACCTCATGGAATCAGAAGGCATAAAACTGTTCAACATGCTGTCTCCTGCAAGATTGGAGATTAAAAATAAAAGTAAAAAGGAGGAAATAACAGAAAATATGCAAGATTTGACGTCACTGTTAGCAATAACAAAAAAATATGTAATTGAATATTTTCGTTTATTATTGCACCTTTCATAGTTTGCCTAATAGCAAAGCTTGTGTGAAAGAACTGGGAAGAATTTTCTCTGAGTTTTAATCAGGTCCCCACCTCTGACCCAATTTGTTTAGTATTTGATTGTTTTTGCTCCTTCGTAGATGAACTTGAACTGGCCTCTGCTTTTCCTGTCAGTTGTTTCTGGGAATTATTTTAAGCTCCCATGCCTGCACATTGTTTTGTTCCAGATGCCTGCTGCTTGTGATTACCTGTCAGAAAAGTTGAAGCAGCCTTCACCCAAATGAAAGAAAGGTTCATTTCTACAGGCAGCAGGTGCAAAATTGAAATGATATTTAGGGCTAGTAATTTGTGAGACCTGGGATATTGCAAGGGTTAAAATGGTATCAGCTCTTTTGCATGATATCATTGTTTGAACGTCATGCTAAAAGGTCGTCTGAGTGGCAGAGACGCATGTTATAACAGCTTTTAATGAGTGAAGGAAATGTTGCATGTAATAAAAGATGGCTAGTGTGACAAAGGCTATTTATGTAGCGCGGCCCATGTAAGGGCTCTGTGTGTGGCAGCTCCCCTTCCTCTTTGATCATCCGCTCCCCTCATCCGATTCAGAAGCAGCCAAGCCAGAGAGCTTCCATTGAAGTGTTAAGTGTGTGCCACTTTTTACCATCCTTCCCCCCTCCCTGCGCTACCCGCCCGGCTCTGATTAAAAGGGCCCCATTATGTACTTGGAGGAAAAAAAAAGAAAAGACTTGTGCGTACTTGTTTATTAATACAGGAAGCAGGTTCCCACACAGAACAATGGGGTTCCAACGCAGATGTATTGTGTGTTAGCGAGGCCTGCCGGAAATTCAATTCTCAACCTGGCAGAAGTCACCGTCTGGAGGGACAATGAGAATAGGGTCTCCCTTCAACAATGTCCACAGAAAAGCGCATCTTGAATTACCTTACATTAAATTCAATTTATTTGTGCAATCTTATCTGGATTTTTAACTGCTTAGAAGAAACATTTCTATCAACATACTATAATCAGTGAATCTAACATCATAACTGATTTTGCTGGGAATGTAATCTGTCAACCTCTTGCCAAAAAAAAAATGTTCAAATGAGAATTCCCATCTTTTATTCTTCTTTTTAATTTGCTGGCTGGTCGTGTGAAATGATGAACGTACTGAAGATACGCACCAGTCTATTGATTGTTCTCCACAGGAGGTATGAACTTCAAACCCTTTGTTCAGCACCCTAAAAATAAAGGTGTCAGACAGCACTTAGACACAGCAGACAGGCATTGCGACAAAGAGGGGTTTGGCTGTTTTAGTTTTCCCTCTTGCTTTTTAATTCTGGAATCTAAGTTATTTAAAAGGCTTTGGAATCTGTCATTAGAATGAAATATGTCTACAAGTCACCCTGTCTATTCTATATAGCCTCCCTGATGCCTACCCCCCGTATTTCTTTTTATTTCTCCCATTCTCTCCTAGTGACAAAGACCAACTGCTTTCCTTGGCACATCAGCCCCGACTGGATTTTTAATGAAACTTCAAATCACATACCATGTTTCTTCCTGTTTGGACCATTATTTTTTTTTACTCATTAGGTAATAAGTGTACTTTGAATAATATCACATTGGATGGCAAATAATATTTTGGACAAAGATATATTTTTTCTTGATTTACCCTTCTGCTCCAAAGTTTAAAATTACAAATAAAACAAGTCAGATGTAATTAAAGAGCACCTTGCAGACTTTAATTGAACTGCATTTGCATACATTTTGGTTTCACAGCGTAGAAATCACAACACCATTTATGACAACATTTTTTATATTCATCTATTCCTTTAAACATTTTCTTAACCTGGTTGTGGGGCAGCTGGAGCTTAGCATAGCTATCATCAGGCACAAGGGTGGAATAAAATCTGGACAGGGCACAAGTTCACTACAGGCTGAACACGCACACACACGCACACGCAAGGCCAATTCACCTGACCTGCAAGTCTAACCAGAGTTAACCCACACAGACCTGGGGAGAACATGTAAACTCATAAAAGGGAGCACCTAGAATGTGAACCCCAGAATCTTTACTGCAATCCAGCAGGGCTACCATTGTGCTACCATCCACCCTATACACACAAATATACATATGTATATATTGTAAAAATTAGACAAAAAATGTAAACACAGCTGGGGACCCTGCTGGGAAAATCCGGTTTAACTCAGAGTACTGTGCAAAGAGACTTAAGTCACAAGAAAGGAATGATTAAGTAGTGCTCTGCCCAAGCTCTATCTTTCAGCACTGTCTTGGTCAAAATGACGACATCCTTCCAGGGATGTGTTCTTTTAAGTAGACTGAAGCACAAAGGGTGGAGTCAAGAGGGTTCAGAAGCGAGGTCAGGAATTTCTGGGTGGGACTACCTCTGTCCTGGGAATGGAAATGAAACAAGTTATTATAGATAATGTATCCCTCTCTCCACTTCCACTGGCACACAATTAAATCGATTGCAAGACACTCACAAAGCTCCTGTTTATATAATGTATCTACAAACTACCATTCAAATCTTTGTAAGTCTTGTGAGAAAAAGTTTATGTATCTGATAGAAAATTATACTTTTTATCACGGTACCATTAAATTAATTTTA
Source organism: Polypterus senegalus (assembly GCF_016835505.1). Lineage (NCBI taxonomy): Eukaryota > Metazoa > Chordata > Cladistia > Polypteriformes > Polypteridae > Polypterus > Polypterus senegalus. The sequence goes on from NC_053162.1 coordinate 134,760,141, forward strand.
AAATATAGCCAAGACTTTTAATAATAATAATAATAATAATAATAATAATACATTAGATTTATATAGAGTTTTTCTAACCTACTCAAAGTGCTTTACAAGTGGAGAACTACTTCAACCACCACTAATGTGCAGCATCAAGCTGGATGATACAACGGCAGCCATTCTTGTATCAGTACACTCACCACACATCCTATTAGCTGGTGAAGGGGTGCAGATAGTAGCCAGTTAGAGACAGGGAGTGATTAGGACCAGAATGACCAGGTTGTGGTGGGAAATCTTTTCCAGGACAATGGAAAACTGCCTACTCTGTTGAGATGCCCAGGGATCTTTTATGACCACAAAGAGATAGACACTCAGTTTTACATCTCAACCTGCACTGAAGCACTGGGATCCACACACAGACCACAGGGTAAGTGCCACCTGATGGCCACGCCAATACCTTTCCCAGCTTTTTCTTGATAATCACCCATCCAGGTACTGGCGGGGTCCAAACACGCTTGGCTTCAAGTGGATACCTGTTCTGAAGTGCAAATGGTATGGCTAATAATGATACAAATGGCTCTTATTGCCTGAAATGACCAATTTGTAATATATAATTCACATATGACTGTAAGGCACAGTTTTCTCTCTAAGCTCATCCTTAATTGATCATGTTTAAATGCTAATTGGTTATTAAAGAAACCTCTGTAATTGTGTTAGCAAAATTCTGTTCAGTAAATCAAGTAAGCTGCTTTTCCTTGGGTTGCAAGATGCTGGCATTTCTTACATTCAATCCTGGGTTGGAAACTGGCCGAACCAAGTAAGCTTTCTCAAGGAAACATGTCAGTCTATTGTTATTTTGTGAAATGAATGCTATTCCATGCCACAGATTGCCAACAAAATGAAGATTTCATGCTAAAGTGTCCTGTATTTTCTTGGGGAAAAGTGTCAAACTGAATCTCACCAAGATAGAGAAAGAAGGGGAGGGCCCTGATCCACAACTGTACAAGCAGACTCTGTAGTTTGAGGAACAGACACCTTACAGGTCCTTAGTTAGCTGCTTTCTGAAATGCATGCCTAATACCAATGCTATTTACAAAAGTGAAAGGAAAAGATACCTCTGGGATGCTAGCCTCATACGCAGAGTTTTAAAGAAGAAACTGTAAATAAAATCAAATAAGTAAAACAAGCAAAACTTTGGAATAAAACATTCTCTGTCTATGTTCTTTTGATCATTTCAGCCTTACAACTCTTGAAACTTGGATTTAATTTTTGGCTCAGTCACTGTCCGAATAGAATTTAGGTTGCCAGACTGTTACTGCGGTAATGGTAGTAGAAGGAATGTAGTAGGAGTTAGACCTGGTACTGTCCATATTTTGTTAATTGAAGTGTTTGCTGTAAAATAGTGTGGGTAAGGAAATGCTAAGGGTCTTGTACCTCCTGTGTTTAAGAGAAGAACACGTGGTCACTGCAAGATGACTTGACAGTTGCAGAAGGCTGCCAACCCTGCAGAAAGGGTTACAAACATGAAACCTAACATGCAAAGGCATCTTTATCTCTTAGGTTTATGAAGGACGTTCGTGAGTATCTACTCAGGGGATTCAAGGCTGCTGTAAATTTTAAGGGAGATGGGTTTGAGACAAGAAGGACCTCCACAGAATGCAAGAACTTCAGTAAGACAGAGGGTAGTCCATGCTCAATCAAAAAACAGCTGGTGTCTGGCTAAGAGAACCTAAACAAATAATAGAGCTCAAAAGTTCAAGGAGACCTTGGATCACCAGATGTAGGTCAGTGGGGAATGCTACAGGTCAAGATTACTCCTCAACAAAAGGGAACAGTTGACAACAAAAATAGGCAAGGGATCAGCCTACCAAAAAGGTAGATGGAAAGAGTAAAGATTTTGCTTTCTTTTTGTTTTATGGTACAGTGTTTTTTTTTGCCATTTGGTCAATAGGAAACAGCCCTACTTGACTGACAGTGTCCAAAATCTGTAAAGCAGTGTGGCTGCTGGGATTTCCTTTAGGGTTATTTGCTGGATACTCCACCCCATCATTACATACAAGTTTATTCCTGATTGCCAAACAATGATGAGAAGGCTTACAGAAAATACATTTGATTTCTCGCACTGCGGTGCTAGGACAACAATCTTACCATTGATGTAGTAAAAAAAAAAAACATCATAAACCTCAAGAGGTAGAAGGACGACCACATTCCCACCAAATATATAGCGAGACAGTAACGTTATACAAGCTTGAAATGATCATTTATGACATATACAGCAGTACAACACATCTCAGCTACAGTATCTTCAAGGAGGCTAAAAAAAGGCCTGTACTTGCTTACATGTTTGACAAACTCCTGAATATCTCCATTTACAGTATGCTCAGCAATGCCTATTTCATTCTGACTTACTATATAGCATCTTGCTAAGCACAGGACCACAAGCACTTCAGACATGGCACAGAACATTACTAGAATGCAGCTCCCTTCTATTAACTCTTTGAGGGCTGAATATTTTTTCCATAAAACTCAGTTTTCTCAAAAGCACCCAATGCACTGGTTTCACACATAAATCAAGATAAAACATCTTTTGCTATGTGCTGTGGTTGCTGTTGGCACCTGTTTGGCATCTCTGGCAGCAATGGCTGTGCAGGAATGCACGGTGGGCTGGCTACCTGTCTGTCTTTGCACAGCAGGCGGATGACGATGGCAGTCGCAGTGTGATGCAATATGTCGTCATAAGTGGTGTTCCTCCTCGGCGAACGCTGCTGTAGGCGTATCCGCTACACGAACGTGTCCAGCTGGGGCCCGATAGGCTGATGCTGGTACCTCACTTTTGTTTTCCATCTCCAGATCACTTGCATCAAACTCAGAGTCCAAAAAGTCAGAGCAATAATACGTAAAACGTCCATGGAATATTTAGTGTTAGTCTTGCCAGATGTCGTTGCCATTTTCGAGACAGTTTGCTCTTCACTACTCTTGCACGTGCAGGGAGCTGAGGTCAAATCAACAAGGCTACGTAACTTTCTTTCAAGCAAAGAGAGTCGAACTAAAACATAAGGGTGAATTTTGTTGCAGTTTGCAGCCGATTACTGTCCTCTACCCCTGAATTTCGACAAAAGTCAACATCAGCCCTGAAAGAGTTAAGGAGATATGTAGCACAAACTGCCCTGGAAAGACAGACAATACAGTAAAGACCTCAGACATCCTGCACAGCCACCTTTCTCTCTCCCATTCTGTTCTTGTAAACTACACAGGACCATTAATACTTATAATACATTTTTCTTTAATATTTATGTCACTATTTCTGGACAACACTGTTATGAGTTTCATTCACATGTGCATACTAAGTTTAGCACACAGGGGCTCAGCATTTAGAATTGCCAACCAAGCATAGACTAGATAGCCAAAGACAACTGGAGGATTGTATAGTCAGCTTAAACACAGAACAGTATTTTTGTCCTCTGTCAGTACAATAGTGTAATCCATCAAGATGCTATATAGGATTGTAATATAATCTGATGCTATGACACCCACTGCATGAATTCAGTAATATGTAGATACAACACTGACTATGTAAGAAATAACAGGGCAAAAATCTCCACTAACACTACTGATGAGATACAATGATCACTACTTGGTAACACCATGTTAAATGTAACAGTTTGTCCATGTTTACGCTGGTTTTAGATGAATGGTACAGAAGCTATAGTGGTACTACATCTCACATTTCCACAAATGATCTTGAAATGTCTACACTGTAATGGAGGGATCAAGTACCTTTTGCTTTGTGGATATCACTTTCAAGTATTGTTTTTGTCACAGATCCAGTGACAAAGGGTGGTTTGTTATAATATGTTTTTCTTTAACATTTATGTCACTATATCTGGACAACACTGTTATTAGTTTCATTCACATGTGCATGCTAAGTTTGGCACACAGGGGCTCAGCATTTAGAATTGCCAACCAAGCATAGACTAGATAGCCACAGACAACTGGAGGATTGTATAGTCAGATTAAACACAGAACAGTATTTTTGTCCTCTGTCAGTACAAAATCTTCTTTCCTTGTTGGGAGAATGAGAACCAGCATGTAGGCATTATGCTATTTCTGTATTTTGTGGAGGAGGATTTTGGTCCCTACCTGCCCTTGTTTGGAGACCAGAGTAGACCAGCAAGTGAAGCAGACAGTATTAAAAGACTTGGACAACAGCCAAACCCTTTGAAGCAAGTGTCGGACCTTTGTCTGAAAACCTTCTCAGCGTGGAGACGAAAAATGGCAGACTGCGTAGATCCAAACTCCCACCTGGATAAAAGTCTTTGTAATATGCTTCCCGTCTGTAACCGCATCAACCGTCAATAAATGTAAGCTAAAGTATATTTTTCTCATGTGATTCTTATACCACCGTAATCACGATGGGAGGGAGTTTCTGTCATATTACTATATTGTTTAGTTACTTAATGTGCCGCAATTTCAAAAGAACGCATTTCCGGAGAGCTAATGCCTCTTAAGGAAACAACTTGAACCACTGCATTCAGAGACAGTTTCTGTCCTGAGATCATGAGGCTATTCAATGGCCAGCCACTCAGTTTGACAATTGCATGAGTGTTTTTTATATTGTGTAAAACATTAAATATGTGGTGCTTTAGGGAACAGAAGATAAAACTTTTAGCTAACTTGAACATTATGCATTCCAAGTGTGCTGGACTTTGGTGTCAACTGCAGTTTTGTGTGAGGTTAAGCACAATTGATTTTAAAAGTCTTTCACACTTTGTTTTTCTTGCATGTATGACAGCAGTTGATCCCACCACAGCAGGAAAACTGGTGGGGTTGTGGATTCGGTGCCTCTTAATGACTTGCAAAAAACAGAAATAAACAAATGCTGAGTATTCTACATTTGCCGTAAATTATTATTTTAAAGAAGGCAAGACATGATCAGTAAATTGTGTGTGACTGGAACTCTGACTCTTGACATCATGATTATCAGGTATATTTGTCATGTTCAGAGAATGTTAAAAAGTGCTACTTTTGAAAAATCTTCTACATTTAAATGAAAATATATTTTGTTTTACAAATCCAATTTGATTTGTACAAAGGATGAAATAAAAATTATTGAATGTATTGATTTGAAATGGGCAGAGATGAGTTGGCATTTCTTCAAAGTATTGTTTAGACTTTGAAAATCACAAAATAATCATTTAAATCGATGCCTATAAATACAACATAATAAATATAATGAATAATTTAAATTGATGTCTGCCAAAGTTTAATTAGTGAAAAACACGTGCACATCCATGTGGTTCACATGGAGAAAGCTGAACTTTTCCCTTCTGACAAGAGATATTGTTTTCAGAATGAAAAAAGACAGCTGCACATTGATCAAATTTGTGATGTAACTTTCCCAACTAGTACTTGTTTGTCTTCATTCATTTGTCTTTTGTTCTTGAATTCTGCATCCTGTATTAATTTATGTCATCAATCTCCTTTTTCCTTCTTCCTGGACTTCTTTGCCATGGTTGATGATCAATAAATGCAATAGTTGCACTTGATTATGAATTTGGAAATCGTATGTAGCGTGTCCTTAGGGACTGTCATCAATTGCTCTGTCTTAAATGCTTTCTGTGATGTGATTGATGTTCAGCAGGTTTTGCTGGTCTTTTTTTCCTTCTTGCTATTATGGAGTTCTCTGTCATGTTTGAGGATCAGTAAACACAATACTTAAAGTTGATTATGAATTCTAAACATGTACGTATCGTGTCCTTGCGGATTTTCAATAGATGGGTGTGGTATAGCGGGTCCACAGCTCGCTGTGCAAAGGCCAGTTTTTTTTTAAATGAATAATCACCGCTCTCGCGGTGGCTTAGCAAGGGGGCGTTGGGCCATAGCAAGCCACGGGGCGATCTGCGGTGTGGGCGTTTCTCACCGAGTGCACAGGTGAGGGACTGCCCACATCCGTGATTTCTCCCGTGGCTAATATGCTACAGCTGCTATGGCCCCTCGCATTATAAAAAGCGAGAGTCTGTTTGGAGAATGGGGAGAAAAAGACAAAAAAAAAGAAAAAGAAAGACGGAGGTAGCTGAAGAAAGCAGGAAGTAAGAGAGAGAGAGAGCGCCGGTATGGAAGAGCGAGCGAGGGAGAAAGCAGGCAGCTGGGAGGCGAACCCACGAGGGGAGTGTTTGGCCGACACTCAGTGGGGCTGAGAAAGCGGTCGCT